>NC_003279.8:14425312-14741406 GCF_000002985.6 Caenorhabditis elegans | reverse complement strand
CCTTGATAACTGGAGTACGAAGAGTTTCCAGCTGATCCAAAATCACTGGGAATGCTTGACAGAATCTCAGCTCACTTTGAGCTTCTTCAGCCAGTGAGTGCCTGGCAGTACAGTGCCGAAGAGCACAGAGAGCCGGTTCGGTGACTTCTTCAACTTCAGGTAGTCGGCGGATCGCGGTGACGAGAGCATCGATTCCCCCGTGAGAACACACGGTTTGCTTGTTTCTAGTGTTATTGCAGGTGAGATTGCTCAATGTTCCACACGCGCAGGCAGTCATTCCATCGTTGGCGACACGAATGATTTCGAGAAGCTTGATGATCAGTTGAGTGAGATTTTCCTCGTTTGTCGCAGAATCCGACAGATTTCTCATCGCCACTAGAATCGCCGTCTGGGATCGCTCGTCTTTTGCGGTGCAGAGCTCCACGTAGAGAGCAGGAAGGCAGCCTAGAAAAAATTAATATTGAAAAGTTTAAATTTCTGAACTTTTTTATTGGAAAATTCTCAAAAAACGCGCAATTTCAAAGTAATTTCCTGCTGAAAGAGGGTAAAATTGGAGGTTTCAGCGAAACTTTGAACCACCGGAACAAAAATTTTGAAATTTGTTGGAATTTCGTGAAAGATAAAGGAAAATGTTTAAAAATTGCTTCAAAACACTCGAAATAGCTGCGAATTTCAAGTATTTTCAGCTAAAAATCTCAAATTTCCAGCTTTTCAGTGGATAAAAACCTGAAAATATCTCTAAAAATGCGATATAAAATAGTTTTTAATCAAAACATCCATGTACCAAGACTGATCAACGCCGGTTTGTTGCTCGGACAAACGGACAGGGATCGAATGCAACGGACGACGGTATAGATGAGCTTCCGATGATCCGAGTACTCGCGAAGAATCGAAACCAAGATCTGTGGTCCCAACAGTGATAGGAATGTGATCTTCGATGGAGCATCGTCTGCAAAATTGACCGATTTTTGAAATTTTAGAGTGGAAAATTTGAATTTATAGCTTTAAAAAATGCAAATTTGTACAAAATTCTTGATTTTTCCAGTGAATCCTTACCGATCAACAGGAAATACAACCCATCCGCCACTTGAGCCAGCAGCTTCGGATTCGTCTTATGAAGGTGCGGAGTTAGCGCCTCAACGGCGTTGAGAGCTCTCGCTTGAGCTCTGGAATCAGAAACATGCATCAGAAGGTTCCGAAGTGTTGTCACAGCATAGTGAACAACTGATTCCAGTGAATCATAGAGCATTCGAATGATTTCAGCAAGCCCTCCGCTTCTGAAGATCAGAAGAGGTCCTCCACGTTGCTCAGACATGTGAGACAATGCTCCAATCGCATTCCGACGGACATTCACGTTGGAACTCTTCGACGCAGCCATCAGAGCTTCCACAAAAGATCGATGATCGAATCCCGGCGCATTGAAGAAGTTCGGATCTTCCCTTGAGAGCATATAAGCTCGATGAACAGCTCTAGCAACCACTGACTCATCATGATCGCACATAAGCTTCACTAGATCCGGAAGCGAGAGTCCTGACATATCGTTTGATCCTTCGTAGGTTAGAAGATCCATAACTGATTGCTTCAGCTGTTGAGTTGGCATTTGCATCATTTCGACGATGCTTGTAGTTGAATTTGTGGCTTCTGCAGCAGAAGTTGGTGGAATCCAGTCGGGGAACATCGCTGAGCGGATTCTAGAGGTTCGAGTTTCGACTTCATGGTCTGGAAATTAATTTAAATGAAGAAATTTCGAAAAAATTGTATTTTTTTGTGTTTTACCAGTGAATATCGAATAAGAGTTGGTAGAGTGAAGAAGCATGGTTGTTGGGAGTTCACAGCTACTGAAAATTATACTTTTTAAAGGAAATGGTGAGTTTTAGACGAGAAAATGCAAAGAAATTCGATATTTTAGGTGCTGAAACTATCAAATTTCATGTGGGAGCAGAGAAAAGTCATTTTAAACAGGAAAAATCCACAAAAACTAAGATTTTTTTAAAATTAAATTTAAATTTAATAAATTTATTTCGAGTGGAAAAGTGCGAAAAATCGAAATTTAGAGTAGAAAATTTAAAAAAAAATAGGATTTCTAGTTGAAAATTGAGGAATAATCGCATTTTTCGAATCAGATACTAGCTAAAAAGGAATTTTTACTTTTATGGCTATTTTGAAAAACATTCCACTATTTTGATACTGCAATCGTCAAAATACGAGGTTTCAGGTAGAAAATCGAGAAAAATCGCATTTTTTGAATCGGAAACTAGCTGAAAACGCAAAATAAAGATTATCACTTGGAATTTGTGCTTCTGTGGCGATTTTAAAGGAAAATTATTCTATTTTTGGTGTTGCAACTGTCAAAATACGTGGTTTCAGGTAGAAAATTTAGAAAAATGGGTTTTTTCGAATCGGAAACTAGATGAAAACGCAAAAACAAGATTTTCACTAGGACTTTGGATTTTTAAGGATATTTTATACCGATAAATTCCTCTATTTTTGGTACCGCAACCGTCCAAATATGAGAATAATCGCATTTTTCGAATCTGAAACTGCCGAATAGATAATTAGAGCTGGTTAAAACAGCTTAAAAACACATAAAAATCAAGAATACGAGGATTTAAAAACCAGTGTGAAACGATTTATATGCCTGTGCGGTGATAATACCAGAAAGAGATCTCAAAAAAAACGAGAAACAGGAGAAAAAAGAAAATATTGAGATAACAAAGAAGAAACCGTAGTACTTTAATACATTTTTTTTCGAGATTTTCCGAGATAATCCGAGAATTCCTTCCATCACCAGAGGGAAGTTTTGACGAATGAAGTGATCGAACTGAACCATCCGCCCTCTTGACCACTTCCATGGGCAGCCATCTCATTAGTTATCACACAACTTGCCGGATCCACGTGAAGCACATCATCATCCAAATATTCGGGGTAATCTTTCGAGTTTTCCGTGATTTTGCCCATCTCTGACGCGTAAAACTCGAATTTCTCGTCGATTCCGTTCACTTTCACTAACTGCGCGACGTACTCGAATCCGGCGGCGGCGAAAACGGACTGCGCAATGTCCTTGGCTTCGATTGTCGGGATTGTGCGGAGCACGGCGCGTGGAATTGAGTTCTGCTCGGTTATATATACACTGATTACTCCTTTTTTCTTCAGAAGGCCTCTCTCAACTGACAGCTTCTTCGTTTCATCGAATTCCTCCGCATCGAATTCCATAATAATCTGCTTTGACTTTCTTCCAACGAATTTTCGGTGAAGAGTTCCGCCCTTGTCGAGCTCTTTGATCGCATCGGCTAGAGGCTCTTTCTCGGCTCTTTTGGCATCCAGCGAATTCTTCACTACTCGAATCCTACTCGAGACAAGGACCAAGTTATAGTTGACACTGGGATTTGTGATATTTTCGCAGGCTTCCGACAATGCTGGAAGTAAATCTGCGGATTTCAGCAGTTGCTCGATGTTCCCCGACTGCTCTGTGAGCAAAACGAGGATTTTAACCGTGTATCTGATGACATCGGAGCTTTCGTCCTTGAGGAGCGTTGGGAGAGTGTGGAAAAATGTTTTGTCCTGGAAGAAATTTAATTTTCATGTGAATCCTGAGTGAGCTAACGACTTACCTTAAGCACGACTGCTCGATTCTCCGGCTTTTGGCACAGCTTGTAGTACGCGCGAATCGTTTTTATTTTGTCGGCATTTACGACTTCAGTCATTCTGAAATAAAAACCTTGATTTTTAACGAAAATTTCGATTTTGAACGACAAACTTTAACGCAAACAACCAGAATAGCGATGAAATACTCAATTCTAAATGTGAAAAACAAAAAGTGGATAAAAATCGATAAATTGAGGGGAAAAGAGAAAATGGAAACAAAAGAAAATGTGGGCGGAGTCACACGATGAGGCATACCGCAAGTGGTGCGCACACATTTTGCAAAGGGCTCGCACACAGTTTTCCTTCTCAATAATTATTACTCGCCATTTGGGACGCGAAGTCTATGCCAAAAAAAATTTAACGCATCATGCACATTTTGAGGGAAAAAAATAAATTACGAAAATAGTATTATGTAAAATATGAAAAAAAAAAAGAAAACAAATTCCACCCTAAAATTTTCGCCATTTTCAATTTTTTGAAGCTGCAGCCTGAAAACTAAAAGATACCGAGTGGGAAAGTGGAAACATTGCCGTTTTTGAATATGAAACAAACATTTCAGCGAAGATACATTACAAACCCTTTTAAAACAACATAGGAAAACCAATAATCACAGAAACATCAATCAAAAATGCGAAAAAAATATGAAAAATCGGTATTTGGCTGAAAAAAAAAATTTTCAATCGAAAACTTGCTAAGCCAATGAAACTGAATACAATGTTGGGATTAAATAATATAAGGAGAGATAACGAGATATATATATATATATATATATAATTTACGAAATAGGTATTGTAACAGTAAAAAAAAAGGAAATTTTCATGTCTTCTTCGGTTGCATTTGTTTCAAGCTTCTCTCCTGATAACTGATGTGACGCCAGAAGCTGCTGGAAGTGCTGCTGGAAGGTTTATTATCCTCATCTTCAAAATGTTCTTCCAGAGCTAGTGGTGCCATCTTTTCCGGTTTATCATCAATTCTCTTCAACGTCGGGATTCTTTTGAAAAAATAAGTTGCAAAAGATCGGGCAACTCGAAAATGCAACTCGAAAAGGCAACTCGAAAAGCAACTCGAAAATTATCCGACAGCTTCAGATGCGTGAGCGATTTCAGCGACAGCAAAGGAAATGTGCAGTTCATTGTAAGAAAGTTGTTCCGCAGGTCGAGATGTTCCACATTTACAACTTGTTTAACCAAAATTCTCGTACATTCCTTGATATTGTTGTTTGAAAGGCCGAGAACTGTGCAATTCGGCAGGTAAGGAAAATTGCGGAGACTGTTCAAGCAATGGTCCCGGGCAGTGAATTTCTGGAAAAGAAAACAAATTTCAAAATTTGATCAACCAAGACATACCTTAATACCTTCCAGATTGATCGATCGGAAGATTTCAAGATTAAAACAGAATCCGCTCACATCCAATGTGTCCGGGCGGACTTCAAGCAATCTGTTCACGGTAATTACATCCAATACTGAAAACTTTTCTCATCAGGCTATTACGGTTTTCACACCTACCAGACATATCTTGTACCGTTGAGACGTATTGACCGACTTCCGCAATCTCCGATGCGAGCGTCTCAAATTTTAATTCATTTTTGTCAACGATCACTGATTCGGTTATAGTTTTGAAACCCAATTTCAAAATGGTCTCCGCAAGATTTTTTTCACTAAAATTGTGGGAAGTGAAGAGCTGAGCACGAAGAACTTCGTCGGTTTTCGAATATGTGACTCTTTCAACTCCTTTCCAATCATGAAAACATTTTTTCATCGACTTTTCCAAATCTTGACGCATCTCTAAAGCTTCAAATTCAAAAATTACACTGTTCGAGATATTTCGTGTAGATTTTTGAGAAGATACGCTCTCTGTTTCAGAAGCCTTCTTTAGAATATTTCTTTCATAGCCAATAGTCGACTCCTTCACATTTTGAAGAACACGGGTCATCAGCTCTTTTCCACGAGCTTTCGCTTTGGCAGTCAAATCGAACGTGTGAAGCTGAAAATGAGAAATTTAACAATTTTCGGAGGAAAATTCTAACTTCGCTGATCGACATGAAATCTGCGGCGATGGCAACCTTGAGCTGCTCAAAAAATGGTGCAACTTGAGGAATCAAATCCTTTACTTCGTTATCATTTGCACAATTTATTAGGTGGCTGCGAAAATCAGATGAAACAATAACGGAGAACTTGTCGAGAATTGCATGGGACGCTGACTTCTCCGCGGATCTGAAATTAAACTTAATTTTTATCGTAATTTTCAAAGGGTTTGCTAACTGCGCATCTGGGCCGGTTCCTTTTGAATGCAGACAACACGCCGGAATTGTGGCAAACGATATTAATCGTTTCACGGCAGCGGTCGCGGGAGGCTCCACATCACGTTTGATTTCTGCAAAATGGAATGTTTATATATATTTTTTTCATTTTTCTCCGGAGATCTCCTACTCAAATCAAAATCCTGAATTATTAGCGGGCATCCCAACTGAGCTGCCAGGTATGAAAGATTTTCGAATATTGTGCGACGTGATGATCTTGACGACATCTTGTTTTGAATTCTGTAAGGAATTTTTTGTGAAAAAAAAACATAAACTCAAAAAATGAAAAAAGAATCAGGAAATACATGACTTCATCAACGAAAAACAGGAAATTTCACCTAACGATATTTTGACTACGGTAGAAATTGTTTAGTGCATATCGTGCGATTTACTAGATGCACACATTTATTTCTACCGTAGTAACGCAATGAATTATTTTGAAATTCAGAAATTCAACGTGAAGATTTGAATACAAAAATCCTGTTTTTTTGTCTCCCGTTTCTGTCATCTCGCTATCACGCCTCATGCAAATGAGAAATATAAATTTTCGCGCGCGCACCTGAGATTAAATTCCAAATTGTTTGTATTTTTATTCAATACTACGGTAGACATCGCTAGGAGATATTTCGCGCCACAAATGTAGGCATTCTCATGTTTTCATAGTTTCTCACTAAATCGTGAGATTGCGTAAGGAGCATTTAGTTTGACGCGCGATACCTCTTAGTAAAAACTACAGTAATAATTTAAATGCTACCGTAGCGCTGGTGTTGATTTACGGGCTTGATTGCCTAAAATATTTTCTTATCGAATTTTGACAGCAATTTTCATTTTTCCTTCCCTTTTCCGTATTATTTTTGTTATTTCTATTCTTTATTTTATTCTTTTTTTCTATTTTTTTTTTATTAATATAATTATTTGATCAGTAAATAAATATTTTTAATTTAAAAAACGTGCAAAATTGGTTTCATTTTAATGAGGAAACTCCCAAGCAAGCATTTATTTTTCTCTTTTTCATCTCTTTCTCAGATTTTTCAGGAGAAGGCCGACATTTACATCTGAAAAGTAAAAATTAACAATTTTTATTGATAATAATTGATTTTATTCAGGTTTTCAACAACAATGGGGGCCTACTCAGTAAACCCGTTCAGAATATACCCAGATTTAAACCAAATTAAAACCGTACAAGCCTATATTGTGAATTTATCTGCACAAATTTGGTTTGGATCTACACAAAATCGATTTGGATCTACACAAACCTACACAAATTCAGTTTACATCTACTCAAACTTGCAATCTATGCAAATTAAGTTTGGATCTAGACAATCTTGGTTTACATCTGCCCAAAATTAGAATTTTTCATAATATAGGCTTGTACGGTTTTAATTTGGTTTAAATCTGGGTATATTCTGAACGGGTTTACTGAGTAGACTGCTGGCTGTGGTTCCGAAGAAGAATGACTTCGGATACGAAGGTAACCAAGAAATGAAATGAAAAAGCTCCACACAAATCTTTTAGAATCTTTATTTTCGACGGAGTTGTTTGACAAAAAAAAAGTTGTAATTATCATGGTGCGCCCATAGTCTGCGGAAAACGGGAATTTTCCGCGGTCCGAGGCGTCCATTGTGCGCGGAAAAAAACATGGAATTTATCGCTTCGCTATTGGTCGATTTCAAAATAGTGGGCGTGTCCAACCAATTAGAGCCTGTTAAATTTTAAGCGAAAATTTACCGTATGACATTTGTGACATGATATATATTAAGATATATATTTCTTTGGCTTTTAGAAAGTTCTACTTCACTGGAAAGAATTTATATATACATGGTAACATTGTAATTCACATGTTATTAACGTAATTAACGGTAATGTAAACGTAATTGTAATTAACTGGTAATTAACATGCATGCAATAATTGTTCAGATTTCATCACACCATTTCTTTGAAATCGGTAGGGATAGGTCTCTCGATGAGGGAAGTGTAGTTGAGGTGTCCTCTGGGACAGTTGGCTTTACGATTCGTTTTCCGAGCTTCTCAGCCAATGCTCTAGCATCTCGAAAATTCCGTTCGACTTGGTGGCCATTCTCAATGACTATCACATTTGATAGAACTTCCTTGGATATGTCCTTGGAGCTCTGGAATATTTAAGTTTAGGGGCTTAGGCATAGGCTTAGGTTTCGGTTTAGACTTGGGTGTGGGCTCAGGCTTACGATTAAGCTTAGGCTTAGGTTTAGGTTATGCGTAGGCTTAAGTTTAGGCTTAGGCGTAGGCTCAGGCTTCTGCTTTGGACTTTGTGCTTGGGCTTAACCTTAGGCGTAGGCTTAGACTTAGCTTTCGGTTTAGGCTTGTGCTGGGCTAAGGCTCAGGCTTACGCTTCGGACTTAGGGCTCACGCTTAGGATTAGGACGTTAGGCGATAACTTCTTCACTGGTAACATCGGCGAATTGAATGCACAAGTAGGACCAACTGCCCAGGAAATCGAGACGGCCAAGCTCATAGGGCTTCCACAGTTGAGTGGCTGCTGCCCAGTGGTAAATAGCTGAAAATTCGAGTTTGTGAGTTTCGCGTTTTCAAGCAAGCACTTCCAAATGAAAATAGAAAAAAATAAACATTCACGTGAAAATTAAATTTGAAAAATTTGAAAAATTCTTTAAAAAAGTGGAGGGGACAATACCCATAAAACAAATAAACAACAAAAAATTGTGAAAAAGAAAACACGTCATATTAATGGTGCGTCCATAGTCTGCAGAAAATGGGAATTTCCTGCGTGCGGAAGCGTCCATAGTCTGCGGAAAAACAGGAGTTTTCTCGCTTTTTTTCCTCAAAATTCAAAAAAGTAGGTGTGGTCTGCAGTTTTTTCGCTTTCCCATTGCTCAGCTTAAAATTTTACAGCCTCTAATTGGTTGGACACGCCCACTATTTTGAAATTGACCAATAACAAAGCGAGAAACTCCTTCTTTTTTTCCGCAGACTATGGACGCACCATAAAAATCAAGATAAAACTATTGTAAGGATCTGCTCCTCCCACATTCCCTGTACCCATTATACAAGACACACACTTTATTATTTCAGGTCGCTGTGACGCTCTTCTGAAATGATCTCGTCTTCGAACATACACCTTTTGCCTCAGACAACCGGATCACCAAGCAACGTCGCCCGACTGGACTTCTAAATGTTTGACCCACACTACTTTTTGACCCCCGACCCACCCCGCGCGCGCACACACTTTCTGTCCGGAAAGTGTTGCGTCATCCCTTTTATCTCTGCGTCTCTCGTGCGTCGGCGACTCCGCCTCCCCACCAGAGCCGGGCTATAAAAGGCGTTGTTTTCCTCATTCTAGGACTTTCCTACTTTTCTCTTGTTTTGTCCCCATTCCTCCCCTTTTGTTATTCTCACTCCCCATTCATTGTGCCGCCACCGAGCGCTTTCCACAATGTCTTATACTTTATCTTAATAAACCCATAATTTAGCACATAACTCGTTCGTGTTGTACTTTATCACCGACCAGTATAATTGAAACACAGCGAGTAAAGTCAAACCTTTACTCTATTGAAAATTCCATTGGCGATCTTAAATTCCCACATTTTGTTGTATAGCAAATCGTAATGGGACATCTCCACACCAAGAGCCACCTGAATCATTGAATGAGGCACAGCCTCCTAGGCGACGAATGCGCCAAGTCACGGAGAGTGCTGACGATTTTCTCGTGACCCTTGCACGCATTCCGCACATTTTCACTCACTGCGACGAGCCCGTGCATCGATGGTCTTTAAGAAGACAGGATTTGCATATTGAGTGGACGATACGTAATTCTGCGTCTCTCATCGTCTCTATTTTCTTTGTGTACCCTTCCCGCATCTCACCATTCAAAATATTGTATTATTGCCTTGAAGACTCTCTTGAATAGACAAATTTATCGTTTGTTCTTTTTTTTTTTTTAGTAAACTTAGTATTTAGGATAATTATAAAATCGCCACGCAGTTTTATTATTTTGAGCTCGAAATTCTGTTGTTTTTTTATTGTAATCTACAAATTCATTGTGATCTACGCGTGATCTACACGAATTTTACACAAGAAGTGTTAAAATGATGACTAAGCGTGCGGCAAGACCATTCCGCATAAATGCGCCTTCCTTTAACTTCGTAGAAGTGGAAAAACAAATGCACTGTAACTAAACTCTTTTGAATGAATGTTGCCGAAAATTAAAAAAAAAACAATTTTTTCGTGTATTTTCAAAATTTTTTACCAGAATTAAATTATCGTATTTACTGTATTAATCTTGCATGCAAAACTAATTTTCAATCGGTCCGTAGATGTGCAAGACTAATAGAGACTGCAAGGCTATATTTCAGAGGTCTCATAATTTTGGAAAGTTACTAATTTTTAATATAAAATTTCACTTGATACCGTTTAAACAAAAAAAAAATACATACTTACCCAATATTTCATTAATTATTTGAACGCTTTTAAATTTGATTAACTTCAAAAATGACGATTTTTTTGTTGGTCTGGCAAGAATAGGTGCAACACTATTAGAGGCTGCATCACTATTAGAAGCTGCAATACTAATAGACTTTACAAGACTAGGTAATTTCAAATGTTCTGTAGGGGTGCAAGACTAATAGAGGAAATACGGTATTTTAATTGTAAAAACGTGAATTTTGCCCATTCACTCTTCCAACTATCACTTGGCACAGTCCGTTCTCTTACAAAAACCATTCCAACACAATTTTAAAACATTTAAGGGATATGGTCAACACGCTCTATAATTTGGCAGTTCAAAAAGTTGCGACTAGTATTGCTGAAGGTGAGTTATTTTCTAAATGCGAGTTAAAAATGAAACTATTGAAGGTCACTATGAAGATATGAATGAAACGTTTATTCTGGATTCAAAAGCCAGTAATCTGATCTACGCGGCATTTATTAAAATTCCAACGTCTAAGAAAGCAATTAGAATTCCTGAACTCGTCCTCAATTTAACAAATGTTGATTTGAGAAATACAACACTCTGCCATAATACTATCGAAATGCTGAGAACTCAACGAACTTTGGAATCTCTTGCATTAGGTTCACTGTTGTTGATTAAAAAAGATTATCTTTGCGAAACAGGCAGGTTGGAGAGAAACTGTAAAATTTCAAACTGGAAAATGCAAGTTTCACCAACTTCAACAATAAAAAAGAACAGACTCGGCAATTAGACGAAACTTTAAGCCAACTTTACCCTCGCATTACTTCTTCGCAAACTTTAACAACTTTTCACCTAAAACTTACTAGGGGATACCGTATATTCTCTATTAGAGCGGCGTATCTAATAGAACGGCGTATCTATTAGTGCGGCACCCTGACTGGCTATTCGAAAATTAGTGCGGCAGTCTCTATTAGTGCGTCACCCCTTTTCTGGCTCAAATATTCAATCACTCAAATGGTATTCTTGCTCATTCTTCAATGATTTCATAAATGTTCACTTAAACATTGAATTTTTGTGTCTTTGTGAGGCAAAAACACACAATTTTCATAAATTTTCACATAAAATATGAGGCTTTATAAGGGAGGTTACTACTCTCGAAAGTAGTAAGTTACTCACTACTACTAGTAACTTCAAAATGTACATTAGTTATTGAAAATTAGTGCGGCAGTCTCCGGTAAAACGACAGTTTCTAATACTGCGAAAGTCGCAAAGGGCTCGGAAATCAGTGCGGCATGCCGCTCCAATAGAGAATATACGGTATCTATAATTCTGCAATCGCTAGAAAGACAGAAAAAAAAAAATCGAAGATAGGAAGGAAATTTGCCGCACACCCCTGGCAGCAATACTAATTTTCGAGGAACAATTTTGATGTAATACGACAAATGCAAATGCAAAGCTTATAGATGCGTCAGAAAAATACGGTATAAAACTTTCAGGTAGAACGAACATCGTTGCTTTGTTAAAAGACATTCTGAACGAGAAATCTCGTAAAAGGCTAAGACATTTGAACATCCGAGGAGCCGGATTAATTGGCTGTGGGTGGTCAGATAAAGTATGTTATTTTTTGCTCCTCGTTGACAAATCGTTCTCCGTTTTCAGCTTTCTGAACTTTTTCCATCTCTCAAAACTTTAAACGTTAGTAATATATTATTTGAGAATGACGAGTTATTGCGTTTATGCGTTAGTTTTCCCAGTCTGTGTGTTCTGGATATCAGTGGGACAAACATCGCGAGTCTACATGGATTATCCAATTTGAAAAACCTACAAGAACTCTCAATAAGATACTTGGAATTTGCAAACGCCAATAATTTGGTGGATTTATTCCAATTAACCAATTTGAAAGTACTGGATATGTCGAAATCTAAGTAAGTACATCGTTTTGGTGACCAGATTGAAAAACAATAAAACAAGATTTCAGAAATCTAGAAACATCAAAAAATGTTCTGAGATTTGTGGAGTGTGGCATGAACCTACCAGAGTTGAGGGTTTTGGATTGCAGTGGGACTGATATTGATGAAGAGTTATTTGCAAAATTGTTAAGTTTTCTTCCAAATCTTCAACAAATTGCGCTGATGGGTAAGTTTCGGTTTAAAGATGGCGTAGTCGAATTTTAGACTATGGTTTAAAGCATTATCTTAACCAGGGATGCGCGTGTAATCTTTTTTGCCATGAAAAAAGAAACAAGAATTCTTGTTTAAAAAAGCCAAGAAAGATTCAAGAAAGTTTTAAGAAACCAAGAATTTCAAAACACACTTTTTTTAAAACAAGAATCACAACAAATGGTAAAAATACGGTTAAACCTAATACTAAACATAGCCTAAAATTTCCGAAAAGCAACAAATTAATGATATGATCGTCCGAGAGGCGCTCATTTAAGTGCTGAAATCAAATCGGATGGAGCAAGACAATTATTTTCGCAACGTTGACGGCTCATAACTTTGGTCAGCGAAATTTTTGTGATGTTTCGCTTATAAATATTGTCTTGTCAGAGTAATGCAAATATTCGTTTTTTAATATTTCAGATTGTCAATTAAAGCATGCAGTGTTTTCCACCGAAATTCGAGTTCTCAACTCAGCAACATTAGAGACTTCTTTTCAAACTCTCAACTACTACTCAAAATTGAAAAAGAGTGACTCGGTTATGAAGTGCTTCCAGGATATTTTCTTTCTGTTGAAAGAATATTACACACAAAACAAGGAGTATGATATTGCCGGGTGTTTAGCAATTCTTATCCGAACCATGGAACAATTTGTCACCCATGTTCAGAAAACCAGAGAATTTCTTTCTTTTAACCCCTCATATATCACAACTTATGCAAGCGGAATACTCTGCGTGACGGAAATTGTATCGTATGTTTTACACATTCTATTTTGCTTACTATAAGGAACAAAAAATGAGATGCCAAACTTTAAAGCAATAGATTTTTGAGGCACCGGAGACATTCTAACGTTGTTTTGATATCTGTTAATTACCACAACTCAGAAAACTAGCCTGAAAGCTAAAAACGATCTGAAAAATAGGGTAATCAGAAAATTTCAAAATTCAAAATGTATAAGTTTCAAGCAAATGTGTTTTTAATGTCTATCATACAGAAACAATGCTCAAAGACTACGTCCGGTATGTGCAGTGACGGCGCTCCGTGTTCTGCTTAATTTCATCCACAATTTTGATCACCTTGGCTCAAATTTTACACAATACCTCAGAAATTCAATTTGGAGTGCGATACAGACCTTAGTCACCCTCGACTTATCCATCATAAACTACGACGATGTTTGTGATGCGGCAGTTTGCTGTTTGGCAGAAGTTTTTGATACATTTGACATCGCTGTTCCCATATTACAAGTTTTAGTGTATTGTTTTCCCAGGAAACGCGATAAATTCAAGGTTTCGAAAGAGGGAACTATAAAAGACTCCAAAATCCTTATTAGGAACCTACATTTGTGTATGAAATTTACTCCATATTATACTCCGTTATGCCAATCCATCATTGACATAATTTTCTGTCCAATTATGGATGATCCACAGACTTGTCTTCATATAGTTGAAAATAAGGGAGCCAAAGATTTATTCAATGCCATCAACAAGTTTGACAATGAACCTTTACAACTTGAAATTCTTCGCATATTGAAAAGATTGGTGGTTTGTGCGAATGCAAGTTTCGAGAATTTCATAGAGTTTAATGTTAAGTACTTGAAGTGAGTTAAGCATTTACACACTATTAGACATTCCCCTTAAATTTATCATAATTTCAGAAAAACATTCAACAAATGGAAGTCAGACAGGCTTTACCTTCTGCACTCAATCTTTTCGATTCTTTTGAATCAAACACGGCGAGGTTTTCGAAATTATGTGAATCGACTGTTGAGAAACAATTATCATCGACTGGAAACAAGTGAAATTGTAGATATCGATTTGCCAATTTTCCATAGCTTATTTGCGTCAACACAATTTGATGGGCCTATCCTTTGGGCTCTTTTTAAAATAGAAAAGTTCTTAGAGCAACACGATGACGGCAGAAGAATTGTGGAAAAATTCAATATACTCAACTTGATAATCAATATCAAAATAAAGTCGAAACTGGTGAAAGTCGCTAAAGAACGAATCTTACTAATTCTTAAATAGTATTAGAAAATCAAACAAAGTTCCGGCTTCTATACCCGAGAAATCAAACAATTAAACCCTTTCATTACCAATTTCAAATAAATTTTCAAAATTAAATTTCTATCGATTTTCGAGCCAACTCCATTATTTCTATTACCCATATATGGTATACAAACTAAAAAAGGATAACCAGGCTCGACACGACAAGTTTTTTGTCAAAAACAAAAATATGTGCGCTTGTAAATAGCACTGAAACTTGTTATCGCCTAAATTTATGTTTTCAAAGTTTTCACGTTGTTCTATTTTAAAACTATTAGGAGTTTCAATCCTGAAATTCCATTAAGCATCTTGATCCTGAACACACTGTAATCTTTACATTTGCTCTATCAGCCGACTTTCCAGCCGTACAGCCCTGATCCTGATACCAGTGTCACTTATGTGCGATTGGAGAAGATTTAGAAAGGAATCGTAGAGTTTTAAAAGTCTTCTTTACTAACTTACGGGCGGTTTATTGGAAATATTACGGGCTATTAGGGAAGGAGCATGGTGCCGATATGAAAAAGCATAACAACTAGAGACCCTAAACATTCAATTTTATATTCAATTATTCAATTGTTTTCCTTCATTCTTATGTGTATCATGTTTTGCATTCTTTTTTTATGACCCGATTATAAAATCGTATTGACATATATAAATTTAAAAAAATTAGTTAATTTACAGTTAATTGTTTCTCGTTGTTATTCAATTGTTACTAGGAAATATAAATTTCATAACTTTTTCGGAAACTTCTCTCCCAGAGTAGAGAAAAGGGAACAAATAATTAGATTGGCAGCAGCAGCAGCAGAAGCTTCTCTTAAAGTGAATAAGTGGACGGAGGACCGACTGAAGAAGATGAGACTACCAATTAGGAGCAATTGGAGCACATGCTCGGAGCTGCAAAGGATACTACTTTCTATGGAAAGCTTTCTGCAAATTGAAGAATATTTAAAGGCTGTAAATTTTTTTTGAAGTTTTTTATTCTAGCAGTTGAAAACGAAAGAATCGCAACTGTAGAAAAATTTCAGTTAGGATAATTTCAAACTTTAGTTGTAAGAAGGATAAACCAAGATATGGGCGGAGCTTGCAAAACTCCACCCATTTCCTGGTTCAAAATTTCCAGTTTCTTTTCAAATTGAGTGAAGATTGTTTTATAAGAAAACTTGAAATTTTTGAGCTACCCCCCACTTCTTGGTTTCCCCTCAGACTTATGAAAAACCTACATTTTTTCACCGAATGTTTTTTTTTCCAAATCCAAAAAAAGAAGACGTTCATTTTCTCGTAGACTAATGTATTTTTCTGCCAAATTTCCCTGCCCCATTCTGCTCTCTCTCTCTTCGTTTTCCGTTAAAATGAAGAGCACCCACCAAAATGAAGGCGAAGAAGCAATTCCATCTTCTCGTCCTTTTCCTCTCTCAATTTTCGGGCGAGTGTATTCAGATGGAGCAGCTGAAGAAGAGCACACTCTTTTCCTTCTGAAGGTCCCTCCAAAAATGGATAAGTGGACAAAGAAGATGTAGTAGAAAAAGGAGAAGAAGATACATCGATTTTTTATTTCAATTTCCATTTTTTTTTCTCTTCTGCATTTTTTTTTTCTACATTTTCTAGTCTTTTAAGCCAAATATAGGTTTAGCTAGGCTTTCTGTTAGGCTTAGACCTAGGTTTAGGCTTAGGCTTAGGTCTATTTTGAACTTTTTTCAATGCAATTCCCGATTTTTAAAAAATATTTTTTAGAGTATAATTTTGCCACAAAATATTGATGGCCGAGCATTTTTTTTCAGTGGCCGAACTTTATATGTTCGCGGCCACGTGACTTGTATCTCATTTGATCTTTTCTTTTTGGTGTTTCAGAAAATTTAAAACCTTGACCTACCTGATACACTGGCCGTGAAATTGTGAAAACTCGGCCACCAATTTTCACGCGGCCACGTGGCTCTTCCAAAAAACCAAAAAAAAATTGGACAATCTCTACTTTCTTTTCAAAATTTGTTTCCTTCAAAAAATTATCTTTTCTGTCCAAAGAACAATAGAAAACTTGAAATTTCTGGAAAAAACAAAAACTAATTTATTTCTAATTTTTCTGTGGGGATTATTATTCATACCAAATTTTTCTATTTTTTCAGATGGTAAAATGATTGAATATCTGTTATTCATCATTATCAACGTCATCACACTGATCACATGCTCATATTGTCCCATAAAGCATATTCATTCGTCTACACCCACTACAGGTGAGCTCTGGAAGTTTCCATAGAACATTAAAAAAAAATGGTGCAATTGCAGGATTCATTGAATCTCCGGGATATCCATCGGCATTCTCTGCACCTCTTGACTGTATATTCAACATAACAACAGCTGCATCGAATGTGATCCAATTATCATTTGTCTCATTTGATCTAGCATCAAAAAATCAATTAAGTGATCAATGCCTGGATAGTTATCTTCTGGTTGTTGTAGTTGATAGACATGGTAGACAACATGTTGGTGAGAGGTTATGTGGGAATCAGGTTCCACTGTCTATTAATACTATGCAATCATGGATGCAAGTTCAATTCGTCACTACTTCAACTAATCAGAAGCATCGAGGGTTTAGGATTCAGTACAGGATTCTTTCGGAGGGTAGGTAGAGCTGGAAACTAGTATAATTTTTTTCAACCAGTTCTTTGTAGACAACTTTTCTATCTTGTTTCTTTTCAATTTCCCATGCTTCTTGCGAAGTTCTAGCAAATTTTCCCTTTAAAAATACCATTTCCAGCAGCAATCCAGGAGCCATCTTCAACCCTCGGAGAATCAATGTTCAGTGGTTGTGGTGGACATTCCACTCCTGGACAACTTTCTGGTGAGGTTTTAAGAAATTTGTAAATTTTTGCCACATGGCTGCGTGAAAAGTTGGGGACCAAGTTTCCTATTCTCGCGGCCAAGGGTGTCAGTGTCCCGTAAAAATTACAAAAACGGGACAACGGGAATTCCCGTTCCCGTGAAAACGCTCAAAAACGGGACAAAAGACGTCCCGTTCCCGTAAAAATGACAAAAACGGGACAGCGGGAATTCCCGTTCCCGTGAAAACACCCCAAAAACGGGACAACGGGACAAACGGGAATTGACACCCTTGCTCGCGGCCACGACACCTTCATGTTTCGAAAAATTTTGAAGAGGAAAAGTGCTTTAATTGGTGGCCGAGGTTTGTTTCTTTCTAGGCTACGTTGCAAAAACTGTTACCTTACTACGTGGCCGTGGAATGAAAATACTCGGACACCAGGTGATTTTTTTTTTTGAAATTTCAAAATTTCAAAATCTATAAAACTATTTCTGTAATGGTGCGTCCATAGTCTGCGGAAAACGGGAATTTCCCGCGTGCGGAAGCGTCCATAGTCTGCGGAAAAACCGTAGTTTCCTCGCTTTTTTTTCCTCAAAATTCAAAAAAGTAGGCGTGGTCTTTTTTCGCTTTCCCATTGCTCAGCTTAAAATTTTACAACCTCTAATTTGTTGGACACGCCCACTATTTTGAAATTGACCAATAACAAAGCGAGAAACTCCTTCTTTTTTCCGCAGACTATGGACGCTTCCGCACGCGGGAAATTCCCGTTTTCCGCAGACTATGGACACACCATAAGAAATTCAAAAAACTTAAAATCTGAAACTTCTACATTATACAATTATAATATTCAGGTGAAATACTGTCACCAGGCTATCCAACCACATATCCGAAGAATTCCACGTGTAATTGGTTGATCCGTGTAGAAGCCCGACAACGAATCTACATTCGAATAGTTCATTTACACTTGGCCCCCACTATTGCAGAATGTGAACGAGCATCACTAACAATAATCGATGGATATAAACATGAAAAATATGGAATTGATCGAAAGGAATCCACGTCAGAGACGTCTGAAGCAAAATTCTGTGGAAGTCAGCTGTATTATGCAGAAGAGGGAATGAAAAGCTATTTATCAAGTGCAAATCGAATTGTTGTACGATTTATTACACAGGAAGGACCACCGTCTTCAATGATTGGGGAAGAGAGGATTGGATTTAAAGTTGTATGGACTGCAGTGGAGGGTCTGATTGGAGAAGGTGATGAGAGTGTTAATGGAAATTCTTGTAAGGATCAATTTATGTGCCATGGGGGACAAGTTTGTGTTGAACAGGTTTGTGAAAAATCAGAATGTTTTCAATGAATCTATATGTAGTTCCTTGTTATTTTTTAGAAATTAACTTGAATCATAAATTCAAAAAAAAAGAGTTGTTTAATTACAAAACTTTTTATTTAATCCAAAATTTTGGGTTAGTGTAGTCACTAAAGTACGCAAACGGAACTACAGTACCCAAAAACATCCCATTTCACGACATTTGCTAGTTTCGAGCTGGAAAATTGATTTTTGAACGGGAGAAAACATAAATTCGACAGTCTGAATATTCGAAAAAAAAGGAGAAATTCTAAAGTTGAACAGAACCTATTTAGAATAAATTTTGTTTTGTAAGAAAAATTAATTAGCCTTTTCGTGATTTGTATTTTTGATATTTAACAAATTGAATTGCCACAATGCTGAAATCCATGTATTTTCAATTACTTTTTTCTACTTCAGGGTCATGGAATTTGCGCTTCACGGTCCCGTCTCTGCATTCACAGCTCTCTCGTTTGTGACGGAATCCATAATTGTGTTGAAGGAGATTTCTCCGACGAGCAACACTGTAAGCTCATTTTCCAGTAAAATCCAAGATCTAAAAATTTCCAGGTTACTCCCGAGAGATAATAACATCGGCGGCACTCGGATTCTCGTTGATTGTGCTCACGATGCTCGTCTTGGTGTGCTGTGATCAGTTCAGGAAGCGGCGACGGCTTCGGGTGATGATTCGGGAACGAAGAGCCGCGTCGGAGAATGGGAAATGTAAAAATATGAATAATAATTCGATTACAACACGGATACAGCCGAACCGGTGACTATTAGAGAGCGAATTGTGAATGTTTTCGCGATTCGCTCGACAAATTTATCGAATTTTTCACAATTTTATAATTTAAAATTGCTTTTCAGTTAATGTAACGGAGCTTTTTTCTTTTATTTTTAATTTGAAACTTTAATAAACATTATTCAAACATATAAATTATTTACTTTCGACAATTTTCAAGTGTTTTGCCTGGCAGAATAGAAAGAATTATGGAAATATTAATTCTTTATCAGCGGGAAAGTAAAAGAAAAATAACGGCAACTCCGTGCGGCGATATTGCGAAAACCGCGCGCGCGCATTGCAAAGGGGCGGAGACTCGTCTTTTTGTCATCTTTTGTCATCACTAAAACTAACTAAAACAAAATTTTCTATATCTTTCGCAGGTTTTCGCTTTTTTAACGAGTTTTCTCATTCTTTCTATGGAAATACTGATGAATGTGTAGAGTTGGTCGATATTGGGACCTGTGAAATTTATACTTTCAGCTCAGATGTTATTCTTCGCTGTTTCTTCTTAATTTCTCTTTTTAATCACTTGAAACTCAATTATATCTTTATTTCAGCTCACTTCAAGCGGGAATGTCATCACGAGGAGTTCGAGCGGCGGGTACCGATGGGACGGACTTCCAAAATCGGCAGAGGGTCGCACAGCACTACCAGGAGAGCGCTCAATACAAGTCGATCCTCAAGTGGTTCTTCGTTCCACACTTCTTGATCCTGGTCTTCATGTGGCTCAAGGTTGGCAGCGAACTCCTCCGAACAAATTTCGGATGGAAAAACGCGTTCTTCGATCGACTGGACATGCCGTCAGCCTACCCATGGGAGTATGTGTGGTGCTTCTCATTCATTCCGATCGTCCTCGCCATCTATTCGTTCCAACGAAACAAAGTAATTTATTTATTGATCAATTTGCCACAAATATAACTTCTTATTTCAGCTCAAGATCCTCCACTACGCCTACTATGCCGAGTTCGTCGTCGGAATCTTCCCATGCATGATCGGGCTTGGAGGACAACTTCCAGAGCTGATGGAGTATGCTCAAGACATGGAGGGAAGCAACACACCGACATTCAAAGGAATCTTCCCGATGGTCATCATATGGTACATCTTCTTCGCGGTCGCACTCCAGATTCACGGATTCTCCATGTACTTCATGCATCACCTTGCCGCCGCATGGGCTCCAGTCAAGCGAGATTAAATTTTCTCCGTTTTGTGATATTATTTTTCAATTTTCCCCCATTTGTTGAGTTGTGTACCTTTTCCTTGTTAATAGTATTTTTATTCAAATTCCTGCTAGTCTCTATTGCCAAATTAATAATTCCATATCTTTTATTTATTTTCTTACTTTTTCTAATTACCGGTTACTGTTCTACAGTTCCGTTGATACTTTTCTGTTTCAATATTGATTGCATTTGTTTCATTTTGTTAAATCAATTTTCAGAATCGAACTCCAAAGATGTGGGGCGAGACATTCGACGATTTCGAGAATGACGAAGGAGAGATGGCAATGGCCAAGCAGAACCTGATCGCCGAGCCGGCTCGAGCTGATTTCACTTTCGCGAAGCTTCCGTTGGGAATCCAGCCCGTCGATTTCATGAAGACTCACTTCGCCGAGACCGCCGGAAAATCCATGCAATTCCGCAAAGGAACCACCACATTGGCGTTCGTCTACGAGCCAGCAACTCCAGCTGACAAGGGAGGAATCATTGTGGCTGTCGATTCACGAGCCTCCAGTGGTGAATACATCTCATCCAAGTCGGTCATGAAGATCTTGGACATCGGAGATCGTATGGTTGCCACGATGGCTGGAGGAGCTGCTGACTGTCAGTTCTGGACCCGAATTGTCGCCAAGTACTGCACGTGAGTTTCAATATTTTCAGCTTCAAAACAAAAATAATTATTTATTTTCAGTTTGTACGAGCTCCGCGAGAAGACCTCAATCACCGTGAGCGCCGCGAGCAAGTACTTTGCAAATACGCTCTATGGATACAGAGGACAAGGATTGTCAGTTGGATCGATGGTGGCCGGATACGATAAGAAGGGACCACAAATCTTCAAAGTCGACTCGGAAGGAGATCGTTGCCAGCTTAAAGTGTGCTCAGTTGGCTCAGGATCTCTGAATGCCTACGGTATCCTCGATAATCACTACAAGCCAAAGATGACGGACGACGAGGCCAGAAAGCTCGGCCTGCGTGCGATCATGCACGCCACTTATCGGGATTCTGGATCCGGAGGCGTCTGCAATTGTACGTGAAGCTTTTTGCTCGGCTATTCCACAAAATGGACCATTTTTCACTAAAAATGGCTTTTATTTTGTCTAAAATTTAAATTTTAGACGATTTTTATTCGAAAAAATTCTTCGGATAAATGAAAAAATTGGTTCATTTTGTGAAATCTCCGGCCACCTTTAATCTAATCGCTTCTATTTTTCATCCTCCAAATTTCAGTGTGCCACATCACGCCAACCGAAAAGATTCGTCTTCCACCAATGGACGTGAGCAAGCTGTGGTACGAGTTTGCCGATGAGCTCGGCAGAGATATCACCTACAACCCAGTCGAGTGATTCAATTTCCCTACGCTGAAATTAATTTTATTCTTCTTACATGTATTTGATGTCTGATCCGATCCCGATTTTTTTTACATACACACCCGTCTTTAAAATGTCATTTATTTCTATTTTTCGTTTCCAATTAATTTATTCTTCTTTTGCTAAATACTCTCTGTACATTAAGTTCTAAAGTTTTCAAGTTCGAAATCCCGAATTTAGGCTTAGAATTTAGAATTTCCCTCGACAACAGGGGTGGCTGGAAGAAACTCTCAATCACATGGCACAAATTGGATTTTTGGAACATTAATATCAAGTAGTTCTAGAGGGATACTGAGATGGAGTTACACTCAAAAGTTTATTGCAATTTTCGAATGTGAAAATCAAGTTAAAGCGATATGTGTCGGCTGGGTGTTGATGACGTGGTGATTATAACAGCTGGAGTCCCATTAGTGTTCCGCCACGCAGGGCCTATTCGTGTTCCAGCTGGAAATAGTTTAATTGTGCTATTATTTGAATTGTTTTTTTCCATTAAAATTGAGAAAAAGTGCGATTTTAAGAGTAATGGGTATCAGTAGGATCTAAATATTTTAGCTACCGTACCCAGGAATATTTTGCAACTTTCTCTAATTTTTTCGACAGCTTTGGATTGTACAGTTTTGGCTGAGAAAGTCAATGGGTAGTTCGAAATTTGCCAAAACTAAGTTTTCCGTAGATCAAACACAAAGGTTGCGCGCCAAATATGATGTTTTGAGTCCTCAATCGGAAAGTACGCAAAGACACACAAAATGCATCAGATTTGACGCGCAAACTTCATTTTTCTTGTTTGTGAAAAAAATATAATATTTTTTTAAAAACTTACAGGACATAGAAGGTGCCACAGATGCCCGTTCTATAAGCTCAATTTGCTGCTCTCTCCGCCTGGGAAGCATCGGACGGCGGCTCTCGGAGCCCACACTATCGCCAGCTTTATTATATATAATGGCACTGGAACGATCGAATTGTGGCTCCTTTTGCATATTATTTATAAAATGGTAACAAGCGGTAAGCATGACGCCCATGAAAATTCCAATGCAGAAGAGTAATCCGACAAGAATCCACGGGAAATCAGATGGCTTGAAGGAATAGGAACTTGGCTGGAAAAATCGAAAATTGGTAAGTGGTCAGCATGCGCGCTCTAATGTTAAAAGAAATATAAATTGTTGGTGTTGGGTCCTGCCGTTATCTAAATTGATATAAACATTTAAGCTACCATAGTCACGAATATTTTTTTTTTTTTTCATTTTGTTAGAATATTTTCGTCGTACAAACCGATAATCGGCAAAATTTTTAAAAAAGTTAAAAACTCTGTAACCGCGCTCCAATGATAAATAATAGAATTGTCGGGTCCCACCACAATCGAATCTTTTCATCTACCTTGAAATTTGCATAATAACAGAAATTGGAAAATTATTTGAAATTCAAAAAATATCTCATTTTTCAGCGGGAATTGGAATTTTACGGAAGCTGGCTTTTTCAGAGTCGATGCACCATGTGCAAAATTTTGACAGGGGATATCTCTTGGTTCATTTTGAAGGTACCAACAAATTTTTAAACTGCAAAATTATCTTTAAAAATTTGGCGTCAAATGTGGTGTATTGTGTCCACAAAGGAAAAATAACCGAAAACACTAGATTTGACGCGCAAATTCTCACCGTAGACGTTTGCTCTTTCTTCTGCGTAGGCGGTGGTGGAAGTGAAGCAGAAATGACACGTGAGCCACCTGGTTCGACGGCTTTCCAGTAGAATTCTTTGTTATTTATTTTTTCCTGTAAAAATAATAGTTTTCGATTTAAAAAATATGAAAGAGACAAACTTTAAGCCTAGGATCGGCGTCTTTTCCCATACTCTGAATAATTTCGGCCGCCAATTTCGGTGTCATTTCTTTTCCGCCACGTATCTCGTAGTAGTTCGTACCGTACTCATTGTTTCGTACCGCCTGAAAGTTTGAAATTAAAAAAAAAAAACGAAACCCAAAAAGTTGCACGTGGTGTCAGGCTGTCCCACTACGGTTTGATCTACAAAAAATGCGGAAATTTTTTTACAAAAAATGTGACGTCAGCCCGCTCAATGTGAAATTAGTTGAAAAGTCTGCGTCTATATTTCTGCGATTCTCGTAGATCTACATTGATCAAACCGATATGGGACATTCTGACACCACGTGTAGTTGTAGTAGAACTCACACTGTAAGTAGTATTTTCTGGATCTTCAGCTTCTGGTTTTTGGGAGAGTCGGACACTGAACACGTGCACAGAACAGTCTGCAAACTTTATTTGTTGAAAAAATCGCTTCGAGACCTAGAAAAAGTGCGGTATAGCGTAATTGCATACTTCGTTGAAAATTGCATGTCAAACATTGTGTATTGTAACCAAAAATCGCAAATTTGAAATCCCGTAAATATTTCGCTTCTTTCCAATAAAATTACTTGAAACTCAAATTTTTGCGGCGAATTGTAATGTGAACATCATGTTTGACGCGCAAATTTAAGAAAAAACGAACCATTAGGCGGCTGACACTGTGGAATAACAACAGAAAGTGCCGAAAGTACGGCGGTAAACAGAATAAGTAACATTTTCGGCTTTCTTCTCGAAATTTCAAAAATCATCACCGAGTACTACGGTGAATCATTATAGCTATATTGGTTTTAAAAATTTGAATTTGATTTTAAAAAAAGTTTTTTTTTGGAAATTCGTTTTTCTTTGAATAACAATCACAGTGCCGATGAAGAGAAGGAAAAAACCGAAAATAATATATAAAAGAAGTTACACACTCTCAGATAGACAGAAAAAGAGACATACATACACATTGATAAGGAAATCATCGGAAAATTGAGAGTGAGAGTGAGAGTGAGAAAGAGAGAATTAGAGACAAATAGTTGTAATTGATTGAGAGAGATTTGATATGTGACTGGTTATTTTGGTGGTCTAGAATATCAACAAAAAAAAACTAGACCTAAATTAGCTTGTTCCATAGCCGGAGACAAAAATTGCGCGTCTAATGTGGTGTTTTGGTGCGCAACCGGAGAGTACGCAAACACTGACCAAATGCACCAAGCGGAGCCTGCACTACAGTAACATAATTACTTATATATAAAACCAGACGCTGACCGCGCCCCCGGCGCATCCAACTGGCTGGAATAAATTTCAAATACCCCTTGAAAATAGCAGTGCAATTTTGAAATTAATTTGATTTTTTTGAAAATGAAAACTTTCAAAGTAACGGTAATTTTGCGTGTTGGCATAGCCTACATTGGACGGAAGGAAACTCTACTTTATATATATTATTATTATTGAATACGTTTATTTGAACGTGAAAATAAGAGAAGAAAAAGGGGAAAAAATATAAATTATATTGAATATTGTGGAATAATACAGAAAAGTGGGAACGGGTTGAGGCCTTGTTACATAACCTTATCATTTATTAATGTGTCCAAAAAATAGGGATAAAGTCTGTGTCTGATGAACGAAAGTTAAGAATGATTGCTTTTTGCAGGGTTGAACACGATGAGTGAAAAAATGAGTTCGCTTTTAGGAGTTTTCCACCTGTAAGCGTGGCTGTTCCTAGTTCTTTCAGAAGGTTTGAACTCAAAAAACTGTGAATGATCTATATAGTAAATGATAATATAGCACGTGGGGATTATTAGGGGACATGGTCGGGGTATTGTAGTAGCAATGTAGGGGTACTGTAGGATTACTGTAGGGTTCCTGTGGTTTTAGAAAAAATGAGTTTTTGTCTTTTGCAGGGATATTGGTATGAATGGGGAATATGGTTGGGGTACTGTAGTAGTACTGTAGAGGTACTGTAGGATTACTGTTGGATTACTGTAGTTTTAGAAAAAAACATTTTTGTCTTTACAGGGATATTGGTTTGGTGGGGGGATATGATCGGGGTACTGTAGGATTACTGTTGGATTACTGTAGTTTTAGAAGAAAAAAAAGTTTTCGTCTTTTGCAGTGATATTGGTTTGGGGTTAGTGGGGGATATGATCGGGATACTGTAGTAATACTGTAGGATTACTGTGGTTTTAGAAAAAAAAAGTTTTTTTTGGCTTTTACAGCGATATTGATTTGGGGTTAGTGGGGGGACATAGTCAGGGTATTGTGGTAGCACTGTAGGATTACTGTAGTTTTGGAAAAACTGACTTTTCGCCATTTAAAGGGTTCGGTGTTAGTAGGGGAG
Organism: Caenorhabditis elegans; assembly: GCF_000002985.6. Taxonomy (NCBI): domain Eukaryota; kingdom Metazoa; phylum Nematoda; class Chromadorea; order Rhabditida; family Rhabditidae; genus Caenorhabditis; species Caenorhabditis elegans. The sequence continues at coordinate 14,715,155 of NC_003279.8, read as the reverse complement.
CAATTGTGGAAAGAACCATCTTTCCGGGAATTCAAATTTTCTGAGAAAGAAAACGTTCTAGAAAAAATGGAAATTTCTAGAATTTTCTTGAAGGTCTGCAAAACTCCAGGAAAATGCGAACGGCTGGTAAAATACAATTTATTTGCAATAATAATTTTGAGATAAATTTAATTTATGGCTCTTTTCGTTTCGATGCCTGAGTTGATTATTCAATTGGGGTGTTCCATGGGAAATCCAAATTTACAAAAAAAGGAAATATATACAGTTTTGTAGAATTTGCGCGTCAAATGTGGTGTTTGGGTCCGCGATTGAAAAGTACGCAAACACCAACCCAATACACACAAATACATCAAATTTGGTGCGCGAGAATTGCAACAAAAAAAAATTAAAGAAAAATCAAAAATCAAAATTGAAATTCATTTCGCTGCTGACGAATAATCTCTCGAGGTGGAGGATCTGGCCGCTCGTGAGCCAATTCCATGGGCTCATCCGTATAGATTATCTCTTTTTCATTGAAGTTTGGCTCCTCGAGAATCTGAAAAAAAAAACTTGTTAAAATTTTTCAGGTTGCTGATCTGTAGAAAAATCAAAATCCTACCATTTTCCGGACGAAATGAATTCCAGCCATTTTCTTGTCATTAGTCGAATAATCGATATGAAGACCCTTCCAACCGGTGAATAGGTTACGTAATTCAGAGAACATTCGTAAACTTGATGAGCCTGGTATTTCTGTAATTATTGATTGAATCCTTAGTGTACATTAATTTCTGAAAAGTTTCTCAAAAACATCCAAAAATTTGCTCGTCAAATCCGATGTAATAAAAACACCCAACTTGACGCACAATTACGTACCCCCAGTAGATGTTCCACGGGGCCGTTTTGTTGATTTTCCTTCACGTTTATGATGGACATAATAACAAATCATATCGACTACGGAATTTGCAATAAATCTCCGGAGGGCGAAGCTCAGAGGGTGTTTTGCAGGGCGTTCTGGACTTGAGACCATTGATGTTGCTATCTGGAATTTTAGATTTTCATCAAATAAGTAAGTAAGATTTTTGCTCTAATCAAGAAACCCCGTATGAAATCGCGGCGAGACCATAGATGTGCAAAAAAATGTGTCAGAGTGTCTCATTTCTCTTTGATCTACGTAGATCTACAAAAAATGCGGGAGTTGAGACGCAGAGTTCTCAACTGATTTCTCTTGGTTAAGAACTTGCTGACGTTACATTTTTTAAGAAAAAAATTTCCACTTATTTTTTTGTAGATCAAACCGTAATGTGACAGCCTGGCGCCACGTGGAGTTGTGCAAAAAAAATTGCGCGTCAAATCTGATGCATACCAACACGCAATTTCCTATACTTACCTCAACAACTTTTCGTGCTTCTGGAGCAATATTCCCGCGCATCTCTCCGGCAACTTTCATAATTTCTCTGCCCATTTTCAGAATATAATTCAACTTTCGATATTGTCCACTTTTCTCCAATTCCACAAACATTTTCGTTGGCATTGAAACTCCATCAATATGAAGCATTTCTTCTTCTGTATCCTGATCTATGTAGAATCGTTCGATTTTCGCATCTTTCAGGTACAGCTCCTCGGTGGCTCTGAAAATTTGGAAATTTTGTCAAATTTGGTGTATCAAGTCCGCAGAGTATTTACTTTGCATTAGTTAGTCGAACGGGCGGTGGTGTGTGTACTTGAGAGTTGGCTGATCTCCGTTGAGCTTCTCTTGTCCGTTTTGTGGTCTTACATTGAGATCCTTTTAGTAGTTTCGGTGGTCTCGCACGGATTTCTGTTGGGGACGGGGAACGGCCTGCAATTTTTTTTACTTCATTTTTATCTCAAAAAATTGAATTTCCGGGTCAAAAATTGCTTAGAACAATGAACAACTAGAGTTGACCTATGGTTGTCCGACCTAAAAAGTACGCAACCATTGGTCAAATACATCAATTTTGACGCTCAAAACTTAAAAATTAGGTGGAAGAAAAAACTTCAAAGTCACTGAAAATATACAAATTTCTTTGCAAAACATTTTAGTTTTTTTTTTGGGTTTTTTTGCCCTACCTGTAGTGGAATTCGTAAAGCAGTTTGGCGGTTCGTGTAGTGTATTGGCGAGATCAATGTATCGAAGGCATAGAATTAATAAATGTACATTCGCATCATCCTCAACGAGACCCGGAAAGTATTTCTCGATTTTTTCATGGATTTCGGCTCCCCGTGCGGCTTTTAGTATCATATCCGTAATTTCTGAAAATTTAATGAAGATTTAGAGAGGGCTAAGTGTCGATTTACACCAAAGTGGTGTACTTCTCGAGGAGAAGAGGAACTCACCTTTTCTCTGTGCATAATATTCATGATCTATTGGTACTTCGGGCTTTGTCGTCTCTTCGAACTTTTGCAACGTGGCAAGGGCGCCTGTCGTTCCGAGAAATGAGGAGACAATTCGGTTCATTTGTTTCCCGAAATTTTCCGGCATTTTTATGTTTTCCAAGAGGTGAATCTTTTTGTTCATTAGGTGCTGAAATTTGGAGAAGCGTTATGGGTACAAACTACAAACTACAAGGACTATAAACTACAAAAAAAAACAACTTTGCGCATGGTGCATCGATGTTTTGAAAACATTTTATCCCATAAATCTACACTCTACAAACTACAAAAACTACAAACTACAAAAAGTTGCGACATGGTGCATCGATAATTTTAAAACATGTTTTCCCAAAAAGCTACAAAGGCTACAAACTACAAAACAACTACAAACTATAAATAAAAAAACAATTTTGCGACATGCTGCATCGATGTCTTGAAAGCCTGTTTTACTGCCACGTGGAAAACTTTGGTCTCGCCACGAAAAAACTACTACAAACTACAAAACAGCTGTGCAACAAACCTGTCGATATGCTTCAAAATCGAATTCAAAAGGTTTCACTCCGAAATTGGCGACCAGCTTCTCGCCACGTGTCTTAAATCCCACTGTAGGATATAATTCCTTCAGTGCCGTCGGCGACGTATGAGCAATTCCCAAGTGTTTCCCGTTCTTCGTAAAGAACACATAATGATAAAACGTGTCAATTCCACACCCGATGACGTCACCCGGCCCAAATTTTGGACCATACGCTTGTCCGACACCACTTGCCAGGAAGAAGTTACCGTCATCACCGTGATAGCCAAAACATCCGGGATCCCAGCCGGGCATTCTGTTAAGATCACAGTCTTTCTTGCTAAGACCGATACCCATACAACCGGAATGGCCTTCGAGAATTCGAACTTCGAAATAATAGACTCCGATGCATTGTTGAATGAAAGCATCTGCACGGACCACGCCGGCTGGGTCCTTGTCCTCGGCTACGGTTACGTCTGCAAAATTTAGAAAGTTTAGCCAGTTTTGAGTTACTGTAGCTCGTAAGCTCCGCCGTATTTGCGTATTTTCAGAGCTACCGTACCCCTGAATTTTTAAAATCTTGCGAAATCCATCTAGATTGGGTAAAAAATGTTGCTGAGCTCAAACTCCCTATTGAAAATTCGCAAAATATAGTATTTCATAACGATATTAAATATTAAAGTCAATTTGTGTAATTTGTCGTAGTGTATGGTGATTTGACGAGAAATTGCGTATTTTTGGAGCTACAGTAACCCGAAAATGGTGTTTTTGGTAATTTAACTTACTCTTTTTGAAAGTAACCCCATAACCACTCTGACTAATGTCCAAATAAGAAGAAGCCTGCCTGAGATCCCATCTCCGCGGAATATGGCGTTCCTGAATCACATTTTAGTCTTAAAATCTCAACAAAAACTTACATTTTCTCTTTCCCGAATCTGAGGGTACAACCGTCTTAACGCCAAATTCGTTTCGTGTGGGTCTTGCTGAAAAAATTGGATTTTTTCGATGAAATTCATCGATTTTTCTGTGTTTTTCTCACATTTTTGTCGAATTCGTGTTGAATATCTGGTGGTGGAGGTAGTGGCGACATTTTATTGATTTTTTCAATTCTTTTTTACAGCTAATATATATAAAATATATAGAAAATATACAGAAATTTAGTGTGAAATGCCGCTTCTTGGATCGATTCTGCACGAGGTAGCAGACTCTGCGTCTCTCGCTTTGCAACGATGTCTAGTAGTGTTAGCGGTGGGGCGCGATTGCATTGCTCATTTTTAATATTTTTTATTTATTATTTAAAACATTTTTTAATTAATAAAAGCGAATAAATTTGAATTTTTCCAGAATGTCAGACTTGTATCGAAATAAGAAAATTTTGGCGCCGATGGTTCGTGCTGGAAGGACACCCCTGCGGCTTTTATGCCTGAAATATGGCGCGGATCTCTGCTACACCGAAGAAATCGTCGATAAAAAATTAATTGAAGCGACCCGAGTTGTCAATGAAGCTCTCGGAACAATCGATTATCGAAACGGAGATGATATTATTCTGAGGCTAGCACCAGAGGAGAAAGGGCGTTGTATTCTGCAAATCGGCACCAATTCCGGAGAAAAAGCGGCGAAAATCGCCCAGATTGTGTGGGAAATTATACTTTATGTTTATAATTAACTAATAAAAATTCAGTGGTGATGATGTGGCTGGAATTGATGTCAACATGGGCTGCCCGAAGCCATTTTCGATTCATTGTGGAATGGGCGCGGCGCTTTTGACTCAAACCGAAAAAATTGTCGATGTAAGAGGAAATTTTGAAAAAAAAACACACTTTCTAAACTAAAAAAAATCCCATTTTTCAGATTCTAACATCGCTAAAATCCGCTGCAAAAGTCCCTGTAACCTGTAAAATTCGAGTACTCGATGACCCTGAAGACACTCTGAAACTGGTCCAGGAAATCGAAAAATGCAGAGTTTCAGCGTTAGGAGTACATGGAAGACGGCGTGATGAACGGCAACCGGATAAATGTAGAATTGATGAGATTCGTGACGTGGCACAGGCGGTTCAAAGTATTCCCGTTATTTCAAAGTAATTATTCGGGGTTTTAACCGGAAAATTCGAAAAAAATCCGGATTTCAGTTTGAAAATTTTTTTTAGAAGATTTTTGATTTTTAATCAAATAAAATCATTAAAAAATATTTAAAAAAAATAGATTTTCCAGTTCTAAAATAGCAGTTTGTCGATTTACGCAGAAATTGTGTACTCCACGAGGAGAAAAGATTTTTTAAAGTTGAAAAAAATTATCCACGCGGAGTACACGAGAGCTTTGTGCATTGCGTATTTTTAAAACTACCGTATCTCTTTAAAATTGAAGAGTTTTATAAATATTATTGGAACACAAAAATGCGTATCAAGCAACATATTTGACGCGCAAAGTATCTCATAGCGAAAACTGCAGTAGTCATCCAAAGGATTACTGTAGAAGATATTTTGCGCGTCAGATATGTTGCGCATTACGCATTCTCAGAGTTTTTGTGCTCCCGTAATTTTTTCAGTGAAAATTGAAAAATCGAAAATCGAAATTTTTTCGATTTTTCGATACTCTGTAAAATCGAAAAATAATTTCAAAAAATTAACCATAAAATATGACTTTTTTATATAATTTTGCTTATATTTGTAAGAAAAAAACATACAAATTTCTTCTAAAAAGAAGAATAATGGCAAAATATTAAGCTAATATTTGAAAAATCTAAATTTTTTGCGAAAAATAGGAAAATCGAAAAACCGACACCCTTGCCCGTAATAGAAAACATCGCAAAAATCAATTAAACAATTAATATATACATTTTTCAGCGGTCTCTCCGACGAAATCGAGCAATATTCAGATTTTGAGAAATATCAGCTGTTAACCGAGACAAGTAGTACAATGATTGCCAGAAAAGCCCTCTCAACTCCGTCAATTTTCCGTCGGGAAGGATGTTTAGATAAATACGAAGATATTCGAAATTTTCTGGAACTCGCGTGCCAATACGACGAGTCTTACACTATGACAAAATACGTTGTTCAACGGATTCTGGGCGCCGATCAGGAATATGATCCACGTGGAAAGGCGACGGTTGCCGCCGGAAGTGTACTGCAGATTTGTAAAGCGTTTGGAATGGAGGATGTATATGATGTACGGGATTATATCTGAAAATCCGGCAATTTTCGCACTGAAAATGTGTGGAAAACACATTGAAAATCACAAAAATTCACTTGAAAATCCAATTTTATTTGAAAAATTTGATGAAAATCACAAAAAGTTAAAAGAAAAACAATATTTTCATGTATTTTCAATGGAAAATCCAAAATCCAATTTTCGTGGCTTAAATTGACTTTTCCAGTCATTTTTTGCCCTAAAATTCAATTTTCACCCAGAAAATATGCCGGAAATCGAACAAAAATTGATTTTCAAAGAATTATTCAGCTTTTCAGTTGAAAAAAAAACGTAAAACAGCAATTTTAGCGTCGAAAATTGGATTTTTCCCACTGTTCTGCAACTTTTTGCTCGAAAATTACACAAAAAATTACGGAAAAATTGGAAATTTTCAGAAATGGCGAGATGAACGAAAGAAGAAACAGAGTAAGAAGCGAGCTCGTGTTGACGATGACGGTGTTTATAATATTGAAGTCTCATTTCCATTGTAAGAATTCCTCCTAAACAAAAAACCATTAATTTTCTGCAGAAAACGCCTGAAAAACTCGGTCGGCTTCTCGCCAACGCCCAAAATGGTGCTTCACGACTATTGTGTGGAGACGAAGATCCCAAAAGCCACGTATGAGGTCGTAAAACGAGATGATAAGCGATTCGTGGCGACGGCGTGTATTGGTGACAAGAAATATCGATCAGGAATTGGACAACCGAATTTAAGAATGGCTGAGCAGGTCGCCGCGCTCGCAGCCTTACATGGAATGAATATTCGGAATCTTTTGGTTGGAAATTGGGAAGAAGAATGATGTTAAATTTGTTTTTTGCTATTTTTTTGTTAAATTATATTGAAAAATTGTTTGTTTTTGCTATAATTTGCATTTAAAATCGGTTTTATTCCATTAATTATCGAATCCCCACTGCGCGCGCGGGGATGGCAAAACGCCGTGCGGCAGTTGCAAATGGGCGGAGTTTGGAGAATTTAAAAAATATTCGAATTTATTTCGCAATTTTTAGAGATTTTCAGGCTTTTTTCAGAGTTTTCATGCGTAATTTTCACTTTAAAATGTTATTTAAGTGTGTAGGATTATAGAAATGTAATTTAATTCCGCAAATTTTGTTGAAAAACTTGGATTTTTGCAATTTTTGCAGATTTTTACATGATTTTCTTCTAATTCTCCTGTTTCAAGTCAATTTTCTCTCTAATTTTCCAAATTTTCAGGTAACAAAATGACTGACTACGGAGATGCTGATAAATACGTCAACGACGAATCGATCGAGATGGCTTGGGCGATCAAAGCCGGCGAACGGTCCGAAGTTCACATGAATCTGATAATGCGGTGTGACACTCGGGTTCTTCGGCTCAACAAGCATCAGGATGCGATTCTCGCCGCATTTCGAAGCTCATTCCCCGATTTGAATGTGGAGGAGGTGACGACGAGTTTGCTGAAAGACGGCGGAGCCAAGGAGACATGGCGCGAGTTTTGTGAGCAATTCAAGGATATCGTCGACGATTATTCAATGGGAACACTGATGAGAATTCATGCTTCGAAGGCTTACAGTCCGGAAAATACTGTGGTTGTTCCAAGAGTTAGTGGGACCCAAATTGGAAATTTTTGTGATTTTCAGCATGATTTGTAGCTAGAAATTGCAGTTTTTGCGTTTTTAGCCCAGTTTTTAGCTAGAAAACTCAGATTTTGTGATTTTCGGCATGATTTGTTGCTGGAAATTGCAGTTTTTAGCTTAAATTTTTGGGAAAACTTCAATTTCCAGCCAAAAACCCCTCATCCCTCATTTTCCCATACAAAATCGATCGATAATTAATTACAGATCATCTACCTGGCAATCGAGATGGCACGCAACGTGGAGGGTGTCAACGAGAAGAATAAGGAGGCATACACGGCTCACCGCAATTCGCTCGCCTCCTTGTAATAATTTCTCTCGTTTTTTTTTTTGAATTTTTGTTGATTTTTCCCCGTTTTCTCGTTTTCCACCCTGTCGTTTGTCTTGTAGTTTGCATATAAACCGATTTCTTCGTTTTTAAAAATGATTTATTTCCAATTTCTCGAGTTTTCCAGCTCTTTTTACTTATATTTTTGTTTATTTTTTTTCCAAAAATTGATTTTCAGATATTTTTCTCTAAGAAATGTCGATTTTGATGAATTTTTCTGTGCTAAAATTGACTTTTCAAAATTTTCTCATAGACACGTGGGATAAATGCCCTAAAACTCAATTTTAGCCTGAATAATTCGTGATTTTTGATAATTTTTCATCGGAAATCGAATGTTGGATGCTAAAAACGTTTCTTTGGCAATTTTCGAATCCCCACCGTTTTTTCTCCATTAAAATCTGGATAAGCATCTCAAAATTCATGAAAAATCACTTTTTCTGTTAAAAAGTGTTTTCTGTGATTTCTGAGCGAAATTGTCAAAAAAAAAAAGTGATTTTCGCTTCGAAAATTCGAATTCCCGAAGGAAAAACCATCAAAAACCTCTGTTTTTGAATAGAAAATGTCTAAAAATCAATAATTTCCCAATTTCTTTTCTTTCTTCTCCATAAAAATTTAATTTTCCAGAAATGTCGCTTTTCGGTACAAGTACCACGGCTCCAGCTGCTTCAACAACACCTCTTTTTGGCTCAACGGCTGCTGCTGCTCCAAAGCCTGGAGGCCTCTTCGGTGCGCCTGCTGCTGCCATGTCATCAGGGCTCTTTGGAGCATCTCAGACAGCTCCTGCACCAGCTTCTGCAGGACTTTTCGGCTCAACAACTGCTCCTACACCTGCTTCAACGTCTTCAGTTCCACTATTCGGTTCGACAACAACCACCGCATCACCATCTGGAGGACTTTTCGGAGCCAAGACAGCCACCACAGCAGCTCCCGCGCCGACTGGTGGGCTCTTTGGAGCATCAACGGCTGCTCCGGCGACTGGAAGTCTGTTCGGAAGTACTGCCCCGGCTACTGGAGGTCTTTTTGGCGCGAAATCGACCACATCGGCGGCTCCGACGTTGGTTTTAGAGCTTTCGATGCATCTAAAATTGAATTTTCAGGCTTGGAGGTGGACTTTTTGGATCGAGCACGGCTCCGGCGGCGGCGGCAACGACATCATTTGGAGCTCCACCAGCGACTGCAGCTGCTCCATGTTAGTATAGATGCTGGAGCTTCTTTTTTCTCTGTTTTCAGCACAAAAATTCCATTTTTTGCGAATTTTCAGCTCTAAAATGCTTTTTTAAATAGAAAATTGCCACTTTCAACTCCTTATTTGGAAATCCTATTTTTCGCCGAATTTCGACAAAATTTTAGTTATCAAAACTAGCGTTTTTAATCTGAAAATCGGACATTTTCAGCTCAAAAGTGTGTTTTTAATCGAATATAGTACGATTTTTATGTTCAACAACGCTAATTTTATAGAAAATTGGAAAATTTTCTAACAATACATCAAAAATCCTTATTTTCCTCCTATTTTTCAGCCAAAAATGCGTGAAAAATAAGCAATATCCATTTAAAAGCTTTATTTTGTCGATTTTTCTTCAAAAATTGGCGTTTTCCGGCAATTTGGCTATTTGCCGGTTTACCGATTTGCCGGAAAAAAATAAAATTCTAAAATTTCCAACATTAATGTGCAAAACCGCAATTTGCAGGAAGTTTTCGGCAATTGCCGCTTTTCCGGAAGATTCGGCAATTTGTCGGTTTGCCCATTTGCCAGAAATTTTCAATTTCGGCAATTTGTCGGTTTGCCGGAAATTTTCAATTCCGGCAAATTCGGCAATTTGCCGGAATTTTTCAATTTCGTCAAATTTGCCGGCTTGCCGATTTGCCGGAATTTTTCAATACCGGCAACTTGTCAATTTGTCGGTTTTCCCATTTTCCAGAAATTTTCAATTCCGGCAATTTGCCAATTTGCCGGAAAAAATCGTTTGCCGCCTTGAGATTGCGCAGCCTGAAAATCATTTTGTTTTTCAGTGGGTCTCGGCGGAATCCAGCAACAAAACAGCAGTGGTGGTGGGCTTCCAAATGCTTCAGGAACTGCCACGTCATCACTCACAGGCACCGGAGACTCAAAAGATGCCTCGAAAGACGGTGAATGGACACAAGCGGCCACTCTAATCAGAGATTTACTCCCATTGATCGAGGATAAATTCAAGAAAAATCGAGAATTTATGGAAGAAACCGAGAATATGTCAATTGACAACGTGGCAATCGAAGAACAAATCGATAAGACACGTGGATGGATTGAGGAAGTTCGACGGGATGTTCTGACGGCTACACAATCATCAGAAAGGATTGCATATCTTGTATCAACTGATAAAACACTTTGTGATACGACGAAACGAGTTCAAGAGCATTCTGGATCTGCAAATCAGACTACTTATATGAATGCTATCAAAGAGTTCGTTTTTGAGCTATTTTAACGCTTGAACGTCTTGAAATGACTTGAAAATCTAGAAAATTGGACAAAATTTAACAAATCCGTCTTTTTCATGAAAAAAAAACCCCAAAACCACCCCTGGCAGTTCAAAATATCGAAAAAGAGCTGAAATTAGCTGAAAAATCCGATTTTATAAGCTTGTAGTGACTGAAAATTGATTTTTCGCCAAGTTTTGCATATTTTCGTCGTAATTCACATTAAAAAAACGTTAATTCTTGATACTTTACTTTTTTAGACCCAAAATGACTCAAAACTGCCGAAGAATTTCGTTATGAAAATGTCTCAAAAAAGTTATGACCGCTCAAAGTTTTGGAAAAATGGTCAATTGTTAGCTAAAATCTCAAAATTTGGCAAATTTTCTGTGTTGCAGCGATTGGAACTTAATTTTTATTCGATTATCATACTTTAATGCATGTTTTAGCAAGTTGTTACGTGTTATTTCGTTGATTGAGATACTTTATCATATTTGTGCCGGCATCGACCGAAAAAGCATCTCAATCAACGAAATAACACGTAATAAATTGCGAAAACTTCCATTAAAGGATACAAATCGAATGAAAATTAAGTCACAACCGCTTCAACACTGAAAATTTGCCAAAATTTGAGATTTTAGCTAAAAATTGACCATTTTTTTCCAAAATTTTAAGCCGCCGCATTTTTTTTGAGAAATTTTTGAGAATTACGACTAAAATATGCAAAAGGGGGGATAAAAACTAATTTTCAGCCACTACAAGCTTGTAAAATTGGATTTTTCAGCTTTTTTTGGACCTTTTTGAGTATATTTTCTTGAGAAGGATGGATTTGTTAAATTTGGCTCATTTTTCTAGATTTTCGAGCGTCTCATAACAAAATTCGGTAGTTTTAGGCCATTTTTGATCTAAAATAAGACAGTATCGGATTTCGGCACTCCACCAGGGCTGGGACCAAAAACAAAAAACCAAAAAATTGATGATTAAGTTTATTTTTAATGTGGTTATTCTAGTAATGTTGAAAAATGTATCAAAATACATTTTTGACGTCACAACTGTTAAAATACATGTTTTTATGTATTTTAATACAGAATATTCTCGAAGCGAGAGACATTTTTTTTTTTGGATTTTTTGGTTTTGTGGCCCCAAAAAATGGATTTTTCGTCAAAATACCAGAAAAATCCAGAAAAGTTCCAGCCGCCCTGCACCACTCCACCTGTTTTTTAATTCCAACTATTTTGCAGACACCTCGCCGAGCTGTGCAATTTCTATGGAAATGATATGGACGCACTTCAAGAGAGAGTGAATTTCCTGAGAAATCGATTCGAGAAGCTTCTAACCGGTGAAAAATCGATAACAATGGAGGAGCTGGATGCATATTTTTTGAGATGTGATGCAAATGTTTCGAATGCACATCATCATGTCACTGAGCTCGGAAAAGAAATTGAAGAAATTCGAGATTTTCTAATTGAACAAGGATATACTCAATTGAGAAAATGGTCGACTACAGCTGCTTCAGCAGCAGCACCAATAGCTTCGAATTCTGAAATGATTGTTAGAGAAGGAGCCGAGTTCTTCCCATCACAATCTAGTCTGGCAATCATTGGAAGCTCGTTGAGAGCACCGGCTGCTCCGGCTCCAGCTGTTGGAGGGCTTGGATTGGGCACTGGAACCAGTCTTTTTGGAAATACTGGTGTGTAGAATTGAAGGAAAAAAAAAATTGTTTTTTTTTGGCTTTCTTGAAATCTATAAATTCAAGAAAAAGTTTCTTGAGCATTTTTTAAATGCAAAATTTGATGAAAAATTGGTTTTTTTAACATTTTTTGACGAGAAATCAAATTTGTAACTTGCAGTTGTTACAACCAAGGGTGTCGGTTTTTCGATTTTCCCTGAAAAAATCGAAAAAAATTTTCGATTTTTGAAATAAGCTTACAAAACAGCATCTCTACAACAAATCTTTTTTTTTTATCAATTTTCTTTGAAAATTACAAGAACCCAAAAAAATGCGTCAAAACTGCTTTAAAATCGTAGAAATTGCAAAAATTCCAAAGAAACTTTCTTTTTGTTACAAATTCGAGTTTTTTTCACTAAAATTTTTTCTAGTTTTCTCTAAAAAACCGATTTTTTTGAAATTTCATCGGATAAGCATAGATGTCAGTTTTTTTTTCAAAATTTTTGTTGTTGTAACCAAGGGTGTCATTTTTCGATTTTTTCGATTTTTCGATTTTTCGATTTTCACTGAAAAAATCGAAAAAATCGAAAAATCACACCCTTGGTTACAACAACAAAAATTTTGAAAAAAAAACTGACATCTATGCTTATCCGATGAAATTTCAAAAAAATCGGTTTTTTAGAGAAAACTAGAAAAAATTTTAGTGAAAAAAACTCGAATTTGTAACAAAAAGAAAGTTTCTTTGGAATTTTTGCAATTTCTACGATTTTAAAGCAGTTTTGACGCATTTTTTTGGTTCTTGTAATTTTCAAAGAAAATTGACCAAAAAAAAAAAAAAAAAGATTTTTTCCAGTCTTCCGGCAAAAAAGGTTTTTCTTGCATTTTTGACGGAACAATTTTTTAAAAAAATTATTTTTTTTTTGTGAAAATGGTTTAAATTTTCACGAAAAATCCAAAAAAATAAAGCCTATTTTGTAGTTTTCAGAAAAAAGTATTTGTTTTCTGCAATTTCTGCAAAAAATTTTTTATTTTTTTAAAGAGTTTTTCGGTATTTTCTGAAGCGGTAAAATAATTTACGAAAAATCCAAAATTGATTATTCGATGTTTTCTAAATGAATTATAGTGGATTTTTTGTCGAAATTGCAAAAAAAAATCTCAATTTTTCCGACAAAAAATTCAACTAATGAAATGAAAACTCTAAGCGTTCAAAGTTAAAAAATTTTGTTTTTTTTTTCGTTAAGTTTCTCGCCAAAATTCAACAATTTTTCATCGAAATTGTGAATTACCAAAAAAAAACAGTTTTTTGTCAAAATTACAACAATAGTAGAAATTTTTTTAATTTTTCCGCGAAATTGCAAGAAGGAACAAAAAATATAGATTTTTCTCAAAATAATGAGAAAAATCGATATTTCCGAACCAAAAAAGGATTATCGTCAAAATTGGCAATAAAGTCCAAAAAATCTATGATTTTTAAAATCTAAACCTTCAATTTCTCTCAGGAACAACTTCTCTTTTCGGATCAACGGCCACAAAACCAGCTTTCTCTGGAGGATCTCTATTCGGTGCAACAACTTCTACTGCAACATCCTCAGCTGCTGCCACCACCACAACTCCGACTACATCACTCTTCGGATCAACCAAACCAGCCACCACAACTACACCATTTGCATCGACTGTTGCTAATAATTCCAGTGGTCTTTTGTTCAGTTCAAAGAAATAATTATTTATTTTTTTATTTCATGATGACTGGTTTTATTATTTAATTTGTGAAATATTTATTTTTTCTGATCTTTCTTTCGATTCCTCACGCTTTTCCTGTTCTTACCCTATTCTTACATTAAGCTTATTCGATTTTAATTTTACATTGTCTCTACACAGCAAATTTTCCCATGAAATCTGATTTTTTGTAAAATTTTTGAATTTTTCATCAAAAATTAAGGTACTATAAGGGTATTGAAGGATTACTGTACGGGTACTGTAGGGATACTGTAGAATTATTGTAGTTTGGGAAATTTGAATTTTTAGCTTTAGTAGAGGTATTTTGTTGGGAGTTGGTGGGGATGATGTTAAGGTACTGTAAGGGTACTGTGGGCTTACTTTAGTTGTTTTGTATGATTACTGCAGGCTAAAAATTGACCTTTTTCAGAATATAGTAGTTTTGAACATTTTCAGGAAAATTATTTTTTTGCCCAAAATAAAAAAAAAGGACAGTCATTAGAAAATTTGGGCAAAAATAAAAAGTTGTCTAAATTTGTTGAAAACGGGTAATTCATACATGCAAAATTCAGAAAATCTAGGTTTAGTCCGTCAAAAACTATTAAAAAGTGGCAAAAATGGCCAATTTATGGCAAAAATTCACAATTTTGAAACTTCACTAAAACGGGCAATTTTGTAGTTAGAGGACTCAAAATTGATTTAGGATCACTAAAAAATTGCCCTTTTTCAGAATATAGTAGTTTTAAACATTTTCAAGACAATTATTTTTTTGCCCAAAATAAAAAAAAGGACAGTCATTAGATGGCTGAAAAAAATTTTGGCAAAAATAAAAAGTTGTCTAAATTTGTTGAAAACGGGTAATTCATACACGCTGAATTCAGAAAATCTAGGTTTAACCCGTCAAAAACTATTGAAAAATGCCAAAAATGAGTCATTTATAGTAAAAATCAAAAATTTTGAAACACCATAAATTCATCATTTATTTATAAAATCCGAGTTCTCTCGACAATGTACTAGTGTGAATTAACTGATTTAAGAGTTTTCTCCAAACGCCGTGTCTTCTCTCTGTGCATTAAAATGACGGCAGTGACGAGAAGCAGGAAGAATGCTGAAAATGTTTTATTATTTTTGAGCTGATTCTTTTTTTTTGAAATTCAGCATTTTACTTTCATTAGACGCGATAAGTTTTCAGAAGTATTAAATTATTGGAATTTTTTGTTGTAAATTCTCACTATTTCAATTTTAATTTTCTTCAAAAACTCTTACCAGCAATTGCCAGCGCCCAATAGAATACAGTATTTTGTATTGCAGAAACCTTCTCGTCAACTCTGAAAGTTCGAAATTTGTTATCAAATATATATTCCCCAAAATTCCAAATTCCATGAAAAGCCTCAAAAAATTCTGTAAAATCGATATTTCTGAAATATCCCGAAAATTCTAAAATCAAAAATTTTTTTTAAAAATCGCATTTTTTTGAATTTTTAAACCTTAAAAAAATTTGAAATTTTTCCGACGTTTTTTCGGACGTTTTTCAACTTTTTTTTTAACTATTCAGACTTTTCCAAAAATTATTTGGCAATAAATCAAACTCCAGGAAATTCTGGAAAATCGATAAAATTCCATTATTTTCAAAAAAAACATTAATTTCCCAGAATTTTCCCAACTAGTAGCAATTTTCGAAAAATTCTGAAAATTGAAAAAAATCGAAATTGTTAAATGTTATAAAAAGTTTCAGGGAAAATTGGAAACATTTGAAAATTGAAAATCTGAAAAAGAAAATCTGAAAAATTCCCAAAAAATTTCCAAACTCACTTTAAATTATGAAAAGTGATTCGAACCTTCTTCCGTTCCTTCGCCAAAATCAAATCAATTTTCATGTGCCACGTGGAAAAGTCAAGAATGAGTAGCTCGCCGCCACGTTGCACGGTTCCCTGCAGCAGACACGGGCGGTTCTTATCGTATTTTTTGGGTTTTCGAAGATCAATTCTCCATTTGGCGGACGTGGTTCGCATATCGTGAACTTCTGAATCCATTCGGATACGGAGATGTTGGTGGGCTCCGACGCTGAAAAATCGATAATTTTGCTCCTGATGATGTAAAAGCGCTCTATCGAACAAGTAGGCATTTTTGTGGAATCGATAATAAAAAATCGATATTGTTAATATCGATTGTTCCAGAAAATTTTGCGATAGAGCACAATTGCATCCGATTGACAATAATTTCCTAATCAAATTTAAACATGATCGAGTCCTTATCAATGTCTCCCATTTTGCAATTGCGCTCTACTGAACTAAGGAAGCAAAAACCCACGTCACTTTCATATTATCCATTCCAACGAGCACATCGATAAATTGCACTTGCTGACACGAATCGGAAACTTGCTCCTCGGATTCCACGTGGACGTCTTCCTAAACGTAGGTATGCCTACATGCCTGCCTGTCTACACTGAACTTACCATCGAAATATTGTGGCACTTGGCCCACTCGTAGCAATTCGTCTTTTGAATATTCGACTTGCAGGACTCTAATTCGATGAACATTCCAGACGTGAATTTGTGCCTGGAAACAGCAGTCGTATCAAAAAAACTGTTAATTGCCAAAATGTAGAGAATTCGATTTCCTATATTTTGTCCATTTACAAAATTTCATTAGCTTTGCTTTCCGCAGAGTTATAAGCGTTTTAAGTTTGCAAGGTAAGTGAGAGAGTGTGTGGCGAGGGGAGAGCGCAGACACCGCAGAAACTTTAAAGCGGTGTATCTCAAAATTGAAAAATGCTCAGAATTTCATGCTCTACAAGATGGGCGAAAAAGATTTTGAAACTTTGGAAAAAAAAAAGTTTTTTAGCATTTTTGAGAAAAATTTCAGCGGGCTTTATCTCGGTGGTAATAGGAGCTACATAAAAGTTGTCAACTAACAATTTGTAGAAAATTTTATGTAGTTTATTTTATTAATTAAAACAAATATTCTGCCTCCCACCCACGCAAAAATACACCTGTTTTTATGATTTCTGTAGCTCCGAATCCGTAAGAGCTACAGAAAACTTGTCAACTAGAAATTTCAAGCAAATTTAAAGTAGTTAAGTTGATTAATTGATACTTTCTTCGTATCTCATTTTTGCGCAAAGATATGGGGGTTTTAAAGAAGCTTTTAACCACCTCCCCTCAAAACCTAAAAATTCCCTTTCAACTTACCCAGCAGCCTTGTTAGCTACAATGAACTTTGGCACCAAATCACTTCGGATATCTCTTAAAATATCCTCAAGCACAATTCTTTTCAACAATGACGAGAACAATGGAATTCCCTGATGAGCATACGGAGGGATTGAGAGCAGTCTGTGAAGTTGGTTCAGTGACTCGCTGGGTTGGTTGGGCTGGAAATTGAAATGGTGAGAGGTGATGGGAATTGTAAAACGAACACTTTGTAGAGAATTTAATTTTCTACAAGTTGCTATCATAGATAACAACTTTTTGATATCAAGTATCTGAACGGGATTAGACAGGTTTTGGGCTAGTCTTCTGGGGGAAGTGAAGCGCTATCTCAAAACTCCTATAACTCGGAGAATTTTGTAGGTGCCAAAAAGTAGTTAACTAAAAGTAGTTAATTCTATAAAGAATCTAATTTGCTACATTTTGCTAGCTAACAATACTTTGAGATCTTACATCTGAACGGAGCTAGAAAGCTTTCGAACTATCTTGGAGGAACTCCTGTATCTCCGCAAAGTTACCTAGCTATCAAAAAGTTGGTAATCTGTAGAGAAATTAATTTCCTACAACTTGTCAGTTGATAACTATTTGGTAGCTTGTACTATTACAAAGCTACAGCCACTTCAAATAACTTCCATCTTACCTGCGCTTCCTTTTCCATTTTCCACTTCCTAATCGACAAATGCCCAACTCGGGTGCGAGCGGAATATTGATTTTCATTGAAAATTTTAAATATGTACTAAAAATAAGAGGTGAAAACTGACCAATCACTAGCAGTCTCATAATCATGTCCACAGATTGAGGTGGGACAGCAGCACGCCGAACAGCAACCCCAATCATCCCAGGAGATGAACAATTGAATATTGTTCTTAGTGTCGTTCACAGAGTTTATTGAAATTTCCAGAGACTCGTAGTTTTCGTAGGTGAAGATTTTATCTGAAACTGTATTTTCAATGGAATTCTCTATATTTTGTCATCTGTCAACTAATTGCCAGAATTTTGATATCTTCCTGATAAATTAAAATGAAAGGGTTGTTAACTAGGGATCCATAAAGAACGTTATATGGATTTTGGAATTTCTGAGTTTTTTCCTTAAAAAATGATCACACGAAAAAGTTGCCAACTAACAAAATATGCTCATTAAAATTCTATACATTTCGGCAGTTGACAACTCTTTGATAGCATTCCTCTGCGCAAAGTTACAAGCTTTCAAAGTTTTCCCAATGCGAGAGTGTAGAGGAGAAGGAGAGCGCTGGCAGTGTCTGCACTCTCCCCCTCCTCCGCGCTCTCTCGCTAATAAAACTTCAAAGCGGGGTATATCTCGGCGGGGAGTAGAGATAGAGAAATCATGGAAAACGAAGAAAGAATCAGAATTTGAATTTCTATACGATAAAGTCAATAAAGCTTACCATTCTGCTCTCCGTCCCCAATAATATCCTCATTCACAAAGTTATAGCTGCTCACAATTTTACCATTCAACTCAATTCCACACATTGTAGTAAATCCTTCAATTTTTCGAGAATGAATCTGTAAATTTTTGAGTTTTTCAGAGAGTAAAGTCCTGGAAACCAACCGCCAGCTCTCCATTGGGGAGCCCTATAGCTTCTCTGTCGGTTTCAGTGGCTCCATGCTCTCCACTCCATCTTGTCACCTTTCCAAAATGCAGGTCTGTGGAAGGTGTAGTTTGGCAAAAGATATAAAAAGGAAAACGGCGTCACAGGGACTGGAATCAAAAATGTGCTCACAATAATTTTCAGTTAATTTGGCTCAATTTCGGGATGATTTACAGATATAAGCTAGTTCTAGATAAACTATACAAGCTTCAAAAGTACTAAGCTTAGGGTTTTTAATGGTACTACATTATTTTAAGTATGATGAAGCTATTGTTTATGGTGCATGATTTGTGGATTTTTAAGCAAAATAGCCTGTAAAATTTTGTAAAGAAAGCTCCATCGGCTGCTCAGATACGAGCTTAAACACCAAGTGGCACCAAAAAACTTGCTAAAAGCCATTTACAACTTAAAAAAATAGCCCGCTCAGTAGCTTCATGTCGGGCTTAAAGGTCATAAAAAGTTGAAAATCAAGCTTTTGCAGGTTTCCAGTTATTTCGATGATATGAAAAACAAAAATTACACCACCAAATTACTACATTAAATGTATTTTTGAAACTGAAAAATTTTATGCTTCTTGAAAAAATGAGAATTTTCGGCGAAATTGTCGAAAATCGCAGGGGGGGGGTCCCATAGCAGTTGGGCGGTCGATTTTTCAACTTTTTGCTCTTTTGCACTCAACTTTTGAGATATCATGATAAAATTATAGATCCATAGGTTTTTTGGTATGCTGATTCCAATTCCAATACTAGTTTTCTATAAAAAAGTAGCTGTTGGGTGCACTGTACCTACTAAGCACCTTAGGAGTACCCTTGAGAGATAATGAAGGCTTGTGATATGTATGCTATGCTTAACTAGACTCATTGAATTCAGAAATAAATTTCTGATACTTTGAGGGTAATTTCAGCTAGTTCGTCTAATTTTCAGCCAAGTTAAATAATACACTCACTATTAATTCTCAAGTAATCCTGAAAATTCGAGACACGTGGCTCCTGTTCACAATCCTCCCGACTACAATAGTGCAATAAATTATTGATTTTTCGAGAGCCGATCGTCAATTTCGTGAAAATCTGAGTGAAATCACGTTCCGGGAATACGTAGTACATTTGATGGAGACCTTCAATTATCGGATGACACGTGGCACATTGCGGTTGGTACGGGAGGCCCGCTTCGCGAGTTTTCTGCAAAATAACGTTGATTTTGATGCAGGGGCAGCGTTTTCTGGAGAATTTAAATATCGGGGGAAGGCGATCTCAAAAAAAAAGGGGCGGGAAAAACAATTGAAAATTTACGCTCCGCCCCTATAACAGGTCTAAATTTTGAACTTTTACACTCAAATCTACAAAATTTTATAGAAAAAAAACGGTTTTTTTCATGTGAATAAGCCCGCAAAAGATAATAAAACACGTGGTCAGAGTGTCCCATTTCGGTGTGATCTTCAAAAAATGCGGGAATTGAGTCGCAGATTTCTCAACAAATTTTGTAAGTGTGCTGGCGACACATTTTACTGGGCAAAAAATTTCCGCATTTTATTGTAGATCATTCAAATTTACGCTACGCCTCTATAACATGTCTAAATTTTGAACTTTAACACTAAAATCTACAAAACTTTATGGAAAACGCCTGACACCACGTGTAAAAGTGCGCTTCACCAAATTTATTTTAATCATTTTTTTTTCTCTTTTGCTCATGAAATGAATTTGCTCACTAGAAACATATAAAATCTAGCAGAAAAACAGCTGCATTTGTCTATGATCTTAAAAATTGATTAAAACTGGTCTTGGCACGATTCGCGAGTGTGCAAACGCGCTCCACCGAACTTTTGCCGTTTTTATAGATTTTTAGGCCCGAAAAGCTAAAATTCAACAATATTATATAAAAATTATCGAATAAATAGAAAAAAAAATTAAACCTGAAAAATGCGAAATCCAATATTAAAGAACCCGTTAGAATCACACAATTCCTTTGATATATGAGGAATTCGAAACGCCGGATTCGATATAAAATATGGTAATTTGTGATAAATCGTCTGATTCCCATTTAACCATCCCAGTGAGTCGAATTCCAAGATTTTTCCGTCGAATAGTATATTGTTGTACTTGTGAACGTTCAGGTAATTCTCAAATCTCCACGTGTCTTTTGATAATGGAATTGAGGAGTACAGGGAGTAGAGTTCCGCTCGTCTTTCTGAAAAAAAAACAGTAGATTTGAGACTTTGCAGAAAGGGGCTGCAAACGCGCTCCAGCGAAGAGGTCTCCTTACCAAACTCGATAACAATTCCATGCACTGTCGAAAAAAGCATAAGTTTCAGAAAATTGAACAACAAAACCATGGTTGGTTTGGAGAAATGAAGCAGATTGATTTTTCAATGGATTTAAAAAGTTTTTACGTGATAAATTATTTTTAAAAACATATTTTTTAAATAAATCGTATCGAAAATTTAATTAAAAATTAAATATACCCCGTGAAATTCTCTACATTTTGTTAGTTAAACACTTTTTGATAGCATTTCTCTGCGTGAAGTTGTGAGCGTTTGAAGTTTTTTGGGGTGAGAGAGTGTGGGGGAGGGCGAGAGTGCAGAGAGATATACTGCCTGCACTCTCCTCTCCCTCCACGCTCTCAACACCGAAACTTAGAAGAGGTGTATCTTTGCAGAGAGGAAAGATACAAAAATATTGTAAAAAGGAAAAATGTTCAGAATTTGATTCTCTATATATTGCAATAAAAACAAATTGTTCGGAGTTTTTTTTAGTTTCTTGTTTTTTTTTCCTGAAATTCAAACTAAAAAGTGTATTTGAGCAGTGTTTTGCTCTACAAAGATATTCTGCATTTATTGGGTAAGAGCCAAAAGTGCCATATCTAACCGGAAGCTTATTCTACCAAATTTTACTTAACTAACAAAATATACGCCTTGAAATTCTGTACATTTTTGCAATTTACAATATTTTAATTGCACTCCTCTGCTCAAAGTGACAGGCGTTTTAAGATTGGCGGGTGAGAGAGCGCGAGGGAGGGGGAGAGTGCAGACACTGCCTGCGCTCTCCCCCTCCCCCACACTCTCTCACCCGCCAAAACTTCAGCGTGGTGTAACTCGGCGGGTAGGAAAGATAGAGAGGTAGTGTAAAAGACAAGAATGTGTAGAATTGGATTTTCTACTGGATAACGTTTTGAGTTTTAGCATTTATGAAATTTATGAAAAATGAATGTTTGAATTTGAATTTTCAATTTTTAGTTTTCCAAATGATATTTCATAATGTTTCCGTCTAGTTTTCATTATCAATTTCCCTATACTCTACTGTCTGAAACTGTTTGTTTTACCACGAAAATGACCAATACCTAGTGAATCATTGGAAAAAAAGAGCATCGCTTCCCTCTCCCGTCTCGCTCTCAAAACACACACACACACAGTTCCTTCCTTTCTATTTGCATGTATAGTTGCATTCTCTACGCAATAAGTCCACCTTTCCGTATGTGTGTGCTCCAAGAGCAACGGAAACTGGATTCAGGTGGTTGCTAACCAACCAATTTCCCCCTCTGGCTTTTCATCCTATAAGGTTTCCAATTTATCACTTTTTGTCTCAGAGAGCATATGTGCCTTTGAATTTATTGAAAAATATAAATTTTTAGTTTGAAAATGTGCAACCTTTGCTAGATGTTTTGCTTTAAAAAGCACTCGCGCTATTTTTTACTTGTTTGTGCGTGGTTTTACGAATTTTTAACTAAATATTTCTTAAGCCCCCTATATCTTCCTGAAAAATGAAGATATCAAAATTTTCTCAGCCAACAAAATATTCTCCTCAAAATTCTCTACATTTTTGCAGTTATCATTGTTTCTCTACCTCTTTTTTCCACAGAGTTACACGCGTTTCAAATTCGACGGGGTGAGAAAGTGTGGGGGAGGGGAGTGCGCAGACACTGCGCTCTCTCCCTCTTCCACACTCTCTCGCCTTCAAAACTTTGAAGCGGTGTATCTCTGCAAGTAAGATAGGTAGAAGCATACTGTAAAAGCAAAATTGTGTAGAATTAGATTTTCTAAAAGATTGTAAAGTTTTGGAAATTTTTTTTTTTTTAATTAAATGTTTTTTTTTTCAAAATTTTCAAAAAGTTACACCACTTCTCAATGTAACTCAATTCCAAATTCCTCTTCAAGTCTATCCAAAGATCATATTGTACCTGGATTGGAATGTCTCTATAGTCCCTGCGCACTCTTTGCTCTCAAGAACAAATACATCACTACGTGTGCCTTATAGTCTGTTTCTCTGCTGCTCTCCTGCTCTCTCCTTTCCTGATTCATCATATTCGTGTTCTTATCATTTTTAAGACGTGATCTTATCACACAAAAACTGCCCATTTTAATGTGTTCCGAAAGAAAAATAACCGCCCATTGATTTTCTTTTTGTGCAGGAATTTGTAGAGGTGATTTACACGGTTTTTTTTAATTTTTATTACTGGAATTTTGAATTTAAATGGTTTTTTTTGTCAAAATTTAGTTATTATTAGTTTTTGAAAATTTAACAAAATCAAACCCCCAAAAAAATCATTTCACAAAATTTGTTTCAAAATTTTCAGAATTCAATTCACTCCTCTTGTAGAAAATCCAATTCTACACAATTTTTCCTTTTACAGTGTTTTTCTATCTTTCCTACCTGCCGGGATACATCTCTTCAAAGTTTCTTTAGCGAGAGAGCGTGGGGGTGGGGGAGAGCGCAGGCAGTGTCTGCACTCTCCCCCTCACCGCGCTCTCTATTTAAAATTTCTACTTTTCAGATCTCAAAACTGCTCTTAAAATGGGGCAATCAGTGAGTCGAGATGATTTTATTTGGACGTTAACAGAGCAGCCACATATGAGTAGACGAGAGGAAATTGTGAAAAAGTACCCAGAAGTTAAAAAGGTGAGTTTATATTTTAAAACGTATGAGCATTTTCTGAAACTGAAAATTTTAGCTATTCGGCGTTGATCCATCTCTAAAATACGTGGTGTCTAGTTTGGTAATATTTCAAATTTTTATGTGTTGGTTATTACAAGATGCTGATTGGATATTAATAATACTTGAAGCCTACTTTTGCGGTGGAATAATCAATCACGCAATGACACTTGCCATCCATGATATTTCACATAATACGGCTTTTGGTAATAAGTACCCATTGAAAAATCGATTTTTCGGAATGTGGGCAAATTTGCCGATTGCTGTGCCGATATCAGTGTCTTTTAAGAAGTATCATGTGGAGCATCATCGATATTTGGGTAAGTCCATTGTGTAAAAAATAAAATTCTGGACTTTTTTGCCTCTTACTGTAATTTTCTATCTTACCTCCTCGCCGAGATAAACCTCTTTGAAGTTTTGGCGGTGAGAGAGTGTGGGGGAGGAGGAGAGCGCAGGCAGTATCTGCACTCTCCCCCTCCTCCGCGCTCTCTCATCCTGGCAAACTTAGAACGCCTGTAACTTTGCGCAGAGGAACGCAATTAAAATATTGTGAATTGCAAAAATGTAGAAAATTTCAAGAAGAATATTTCTACGGTAACATCAATTTAATAAATTTACTGACAACCCCGGCCTAAAGAGAAATGACCCGTAACTCCAAAACTACTAACGCTATAAAAAAGTTGTAAACTGACAACACCATCCAAATTTACTCAATTTTCTGATTCTTGTCATGTTATTTGAATAAAATGCTTATTTACAGGAGAAGATGGCCTAGATACAGATGTCCCTACAACATTTGAGGCCGAGTTCTTCACCACCGCGCCGCGGAAGCTTCTGTGGCTTGCCTTACAACCGTTTTTCTATGGTTTCAGGCCATTGATTATTTATAAGAAAGCTCCTACTGATATGGAAATTTTAAATGCTATTATTCAGGTTGGTTTTTTGAAATAAAATTTTTTTGGAATTTTTGTTCAAATAAATGTATTAATTTAGAAAAACTAATTGTATTACATTTCCAGATCTCATTCGACTTATTAATACTGCACTTTTTTGGCGTTAAATCACTATTCTATCTACTTTTTGGAACAATTATCAGTATGGGACTCCATCCAAGTGCTGGGCACTTTATCTCGGAGCACTATGCTTTTAAGGAGGATCAGGAGACTTTTAGGTGAGTTTTGTGATGGAACTTGTCTAAAAGTATATTGGAAATGATGAAAGAAATTTTTTGTTGTAAAATTTCTGATATAAATCATTATTTTCGGTTGAGTTTAATAAGTATTTTATTTTATTTTTATTTTAAAAAAATTTTAAACCCAAAAAACAATTTTTTTTTCCGAAAATGTTAGAAAATTTCGCCTAAAAATAAATAGTTTTTTGAGTAGAAATTCGCACAGTGCAAATTGAAGTTATCAATAATTATAATACTAGTTTCATAATTTTTTTGAAATAATTTTTTTTTTCAATTTTTTTCAAAAAATGTTTCCAGTTTTTTTTTCAAAAATTTTTTCCCAAAATAATTTCCAAAAAAAAACTGTCAAATTATCCAATTTAATTTCCAAAACCCACTCATTACAGTTACTATGGTCTCTGGAACCTATGTACCTTTAACGTAGGCTACCACGTCGAACACCACGACTTCCCATACATCCCCGGACGAGATCTCCCGAAATTACGTGCAATGGCTCCAGAATACTACGAAAATTTGCTGAAACATACCTCGATGATGCAGATTTTAACAGAATTCGTCGTAAATCCGGCAATGGGTCCGTATGCTCGACTGAAACGAAAGCCACGTGTCGCACAGGAATTCTATGGAAATTATCAGTTATTTGAATATGTTGAAGGGGTAGGCTTTGTATAGTTTGTAGTCCGGAAATTGTCTGAAAAAACACTTTATGATGGAAAATTATAAAATACGAAAATTTAAAAAAATCAGAAAAAAAATTTTTGACCAAAAATTTTTTTCCAAAGTTTTTTTAAATTTTATATTTCAAAAAATTATAAGTAAAGGTTATTAATTTGGAATAGTGCTCAAAAGTTTCCAAAACACCAAAAATTCAACAAAAAAAATTCACAAATACATACTTTGGATTCTAGAATTTTTCTAGAAATTTTTATTGGTAATGCCAATTTAGCTACTTGAATATATAATTTGAAACACTATGTAGTGATTCCTTTAATACATTTTGTTACTATTTATCTAATTTCGAATAAACAAACAAACAAACAGAATATTTGGCTGAAAAAAAACACGGAAATTTTATTTTACAATTAGTAAAAAAATTTAATTGAAGTTTTTTTTTTTTTAATTTTCGCAATTTTTATTTTCTCCTCTTGTAGAAAATCCAATTCTATACATTTTTCCTTTTTACAGTGTTTTTCTATCTTTCCCCCTCGTTGAGATACACCGCTTTGAAGTTTCGGTGATGAGAGAGTGTGGGGAGGGGGAGAGCGCGGTGTCTGCACCCTCCCCTCCCCCCACACTATTTTCTCCCGCTAAACTTCAAACACGCGTAACTCAGCGCCGAGAGAAGCTATCGAAAAGTTTTCAACTAACGAAATGTAGAGAATTTTAAGGCGCATATTTTGTCACTTGAAAATTTTGTAATAACTTCGATTTCCAAGGAGCTATTGGAAAAGAAACAATATTCGTTTGAAAAAATCTCCATCTTAATCCAATATTTTGCAGTTCCTCCACCATATTGGTGTCTACCGCCTTCAAAAGTTTGCAGTTAACGTGTTTGATCTCAACAATAACAGCAAGAAGCTCAACTAGTTTGGGAAGGATTAAATACAGATGTTCTCTTTTAAACAAATTATTCGTTTGTTCTAAACATTCTTCTCATTTTTGTTGGCAAATTTTGTTGACCACTTTTTAATTTTATAAACCATTTTATTGTTGTTCTGATGGAAAATTTCGCAAATTAAATTTTTTTTTTGTTCAAAACTTCCGGTTTCACTCGATTTAGAAAAAAATTCAAATTTTCTCAATTTTTTCTTCAAAATCTTTCAAATTATTTTGAAAAGTCTAAAAAAGCGCCGTGTTTGTTTAAACTGTTAACACTAGGGAAATTTGCTGGGCTAGAAAAAATTTCAGATTTTCCAAAAAAAATTTCCTAAAAGCCTCCAATTATACTATACACCTTTATAGAGCCCTTTAGCTTCGATTTTCCCAAAAATTCGAAATTCCCGCTTCAAAATTCATTGAAAACAAACTCTAAACACCCCTTTTCAAGTGATTCAACAAAATTCTCACAAAAGAACACAAAATTGAAGTTTTCTTTGATTTTGTGAAACTTTTTGTCCTGAAACTTTTTGTCACCATCCAGACTGAAAATAGAAAGAACTAACAAAATGTCTGAAACTTTTTATTATTCTTTCATTTTTTTGTTCATTTTCTATACTTGTCAAGGGTACTCGAAACCAGTCCGTCCGGAGACAGAGACGGGCGTTGAGACACATAAAAGTTGAAAAATGTGGATGAAAGTACACAGATTTTTTTCAGTTAACCTGGTGATTTGTTTTTTGAACACAATTTCAATATTCCTGTTCCATCTTGACAGGAAATTTCCATGTGATCCTAAAAGCTTTGAAAATGTGAAATGTCAAAAAAAAAGTACAAAACCACACTTTGCCAAAAATTTTTGACAATTGCCGTTTTTCCGGCAAATTCGGCAAATCAGCGATTTGCCGGGATTTTCAAATCTGGCAACTTGCCGATTTGCCGATTTGTCGGAAATTTTCAATTTCGGCAATTTTCCCATTTGCCGGAAATTTTGATTTTCGGCAATTTGCCTATTTGCCAGAAATAATAGTGTACCACCCAACCATGATGTACAGTGCGTGCAATTGCTAGAGGTTATTCATTTGTTCGAGTATTGGGAAAAATTCCAAAAAAAATTAGCAAAACCACAATTTTCCGGAAATTTTCGGCACTTTGCCGTTTTCCAGCAAATTTGGCAAATCGGCAAATTGACGGCTTGCCGATTTGTCGGAAATTTTCATTTTCTGCAATTCGCCCATTTGCCGTTTGCCTTTTACAAATTTGAACGTTGGGGTACAACTATGGATATTCAACTCCTGACATTTTTTGAAAAATAGTAATTTATTATATCATTACCTATATATAAAAAAATAGTGTCCGTTTGTTAAGTAGTGACGTCATAGCTTACAAGGCAAGGCGTTTTCGGCTGTTGGAGGGATATTAGTTTGGGGTTAGAAACTTTCTCTAACTTTCTAGAAAAATCGGGAAAATTCTGGAATGTTCCAGAACTTTCTAGAAAAATCGAGAAAATTCTGGAATGTTCCAGAACTTTCTAGAAAAATCGAGAAAATTCTGGAATGCTCCAGAACTTTCTAGAAATTTCGAAAAAATTCTGGAATGTTCCAGAACTTTCTAGAAAAATCGAGAAAATTCTAGAACGTTCCAGAACTTTCTAGAAAAATCGGGAAAATTCTGGAATGTTCCAGAACTTTCTAGAAAAATCGAGAAAATTCTAGAACGTTCCAGAACTTTCTAGAAAAATCGGGAAAATTCTGGAATGTTCCAGAACTTTCTAGAAATTTCGAAAAAATTCTGGAATGTTCCAGAACTTTCTAGAAAAATCGAGAAAATTAAGAGAACGTTCCAGAACTTTCTAGAAAAATCGAGAAAATTCAAGAACGTTCTAGAACTTTCTAGAAAAATCGGGAAAATACTGGAATGTTCCAGAACTTTCTAGATATTTCGAAAAAATGCTGGAATGTGCCAGAACTTTCTAGAAAAATCGAGAAAATTCTGGAATGCTCCAGAACTTTCTAGAAATTTCGAAAAAGTTCTGGAATGTTCCAGAACTTTCTAGAAAAATCGAGAAAATTCTAGAACGTTCCAGAACTTTCTAGAAAAATCGAGAAAATTCTAGAACGTTCCAGAACTTTCTAGAAAAATCGGGAAAATTCTGGAATGTTCCAGAACTTTCTAGAAAAATCGAGAAAATTCTAGAACGTTCCAGAACTTTCTAGAAAAATCGAGAAAATTCTGGAATGCTCCAGAACTTTCTAGAAATTTCGAAAAAGTTCTGGAATGTTCCAGAACTTTCTAGAAAAATCGAGAAAATTCTGGAAGTGTATGTGTGTCAAATACTTTAAACGGTGCCAGTCGTTGCCCAAAATTTTTGTTGCTCTTTTTACCCCCAAAAAAGCATGTTTTAATTGAATTAAAATTCGGGTTTTGCTCGGTTTTGTTCCAAATTTATGTGCAAGATACTACTCAGAGAGGTGGATTTTTTGAAAGAAAGTTTGAGTTCATAAGTGCAAAAGGCAAAAAGTTGTGATAAAACAAAAGGCCAAAAAATGCCATTTTGCCAAAAAAAATGTTTTTTTCCGAAAAAGTAGTTTTTCGTCTTTATCTCAAGTGCTACTTCATCTTTTTTGATGTTTTTTTGTTTACCCCACGTAAAAAAGTACGCTGAACACGATTTTCAACTCAGAGTTGGAAAAAGTTCTATGAGTCGGCCGAGCAAGACGAATAAGTGCCACATTTTGCACACTTTCCCATTTTCGCGAATCTACTTTTTCAATCATTACTTTTCAATCATAACTCGGTCAGTTTTCAATTTTTCTTAGTTTTCCAAAAATTGACGTGTAGGTCTCATCAAGACGCATCGAGACATATAAAATTTGTAAAAAGTTCAGTGGGAAAATTTTTCAAGAAAAAAAGTAATTCAAAAATTTAGTACTGGGGGGAGTGGTTTCCTGGGTTTCCTGAACATTTTTTCCACTAAAGTTTTGCCGAATGTATTTTTGATTCATAGTTTTTGATTTTATCTAATGGAAGATGAAGTTTCGTCGCGTTAGCAATGCTCTGCCAAGAGATATATTTTTTTTTAATTTTCAGGCCAAAACTTGTTTTTTTTCTATACATCTGTCTGTGTACAAGATATAGCCCTCAAATGTACGTCTCCCTTTCGGGAATTTTATGATGAGTACAATGCTGTAATAAAATTTTCAAAAATTAGGTTTTCCGCTGACTTATCAGTGATAAACGGTTTTCGAACTTCTTCCCCAAATAGTAATAATTGAAGAAAGCGGAATCGAAAGACGACTTCCTCCAGAAAATTTTCTTCCCTAGATCCCAGTTTGAGGTGTCTCCCGCATGGCCGAGTGGTTAGTGCGTATGACTGCAGAACTTTTGGTAGTTGGTTCAATTCTGCCAAGTGATAAATTTTTTTGTTTTTTGTGAGTAATCGGGATTCGAATAGAAATACTCAATTTTATACAAAATATGGGTACGTCTCCCCTAATATAAAGCCTCCTCAAACTTCAATCAATCAAAACTCAGCTTTAACTGATTCATCGGGTGCATCTGTTTTTGGTCAAACCGAACTCAAAAATTAAGAAGACCCCTATTGACCTACTGAAATTTTCACAAACCCACTAACAGGTTTGAGGCGAAGCCGAGAGCCTACGCCCGGCAAGGGGACTCGCCTTACACCCCCTACAACTGGCGGGCCCGCAGGGCCCGCTATCTATGTTTTGATTAAATTTTGAATGTGAATCAGCATATATTTTCTTATTCAGCAAGTCCAAAAACCATAGAAACTGTATTCACGGGACTACAACGTTGAAAAAAAAAAACATAGTTACTATCTCAAATGTATCTGGATTCTTTAGAGAATCTATATGAATTTCTCAGAAAGTCTATGGAAGTCTTTGCGTCATTTTTTTCAGATTTTCCGTTACTACCAATATTAATTTGAATGTATTCAGCTGAAAATCAGCACTAATATTTTTTCAGGTATACTGAATAAAGTGACATATCCAGGCCTATAGGTATCGGGTGGGCGGCAAACGATTTTTTCCGGCAAATTGGTAATTGGTAATTTGCCGAAAGAAAGCGGAAAAAAAAGGCAATTTACCGAGAATTTCCGGCAAATTGTGGTTTTGCACTTCTTTTTTTGGAAATTTCAAAATTTCAAATCCAAATAGCAAAATTAAACATATCTTATGAATGTTCTTACATCTATTTTCAAAAGTGAGAAAATTATATGAAAATATCTAGAAAAAACAGGGAAAAAAAAACGTTCAAAATGACGCAGTTTTAAGTCTTTCCGTCTGATAAAAAAATCTCTCCAAACATTTCCGGCAAAACTGATATCCAGCAAACGGCAAATCGGCAATTCGCCGAAAATGAAAATTTCCGGCAAATCGGCAAACCGGCAATTTGCCAATTTGCCGAACGGCAATTGCCGCCCACCCCTGAATATAGGTATTAATAGTTTAAATTCAATACACAAAACATTCTCTACACTATTGAACGGGAACGTATTCATGACCCTCCTTATCTAATCCTACTGGTTTCACTTGTTACTTTACTACCGCCATTCTCTCTTACTCTCCGCCGCGTCACAATCTAATCTACTCACTTTTAAAATAAAATCATCATCCGTCTTCTAAAGATACTAAAAAAAGTGCAAATGCGCGCTCATAAGTACAATTTTAACGACTGTTGCTGCTACTGAACAAATTTAAATGTCGTTAAAATATGTTCCTTATTCTCTACTTCTCTTTTGACCTAAATTTAGAGGGTTTTATAACCCAAATAACCCAAAGCAATAAACACTATTTGCCAATTGTCTTAAATATGTTTGCCAACAACTGATTATGTTCCTACTTTGTTCTTCCCAGTCAGGAAGAAAAGAAAGAGGTGATAAATAATTATCCAACAGCTGCAGTGTCGTCGACCTACTCTCTCGTTCACTTTCTCCTTCAAACGTCCTAATTCAGTTGTTCCCTACTTCTTCTTCTCTTCTTTTATCCCGGAATCATCAAATTCACTGTTTCTTATCACATGTGTTTCCGTTTTAGAATTTACTAGTACTACTAGTGATAACTTTTTGATCACAACTTTGATTCCAATAGTGATCCACCAGTACTATTTCGGAAATCAGCTTTAACACTTTCCTGAGAGCTTTTTTATGGGCTGAAAATTTACATCAAGCCATTTTTCAACATGGGCTTTTGAATAAACTAGGTTCAGTTCAAAACTACACTAACAGTTTCTAGTTAGAACGATTTGCTATATTTCCGTATCTATTTTCTGTATTAGTAAGTTATATTGAATCAAATAGTTGAGTTACACTTGTTACCCTATGTTCTCTATTAATATGTCATGCATTACAATTAGATACTACAGTATTAATTTTGATTGGCTTCAGTAGTTTTCAGTAGAAAATTCAATTGTTATGAAAATTGATGGGGTGATACTAGTACAAATACTAATACAGAGTATACAGCCCTCACTATCACGTAATAATTTTAGAAAAGTTTTACATTTTTGATAATATAGGCGTAGAAATTTGGTATCTCGAATTATTTATTTTTTTCATATTGAAATCGATATTCTAACTATCGTTATAATTGTTAAATTTGTTGTGGTACTAAGTGTAAATTTAGCTGTGTAGCATACTCATTTAAGCACATCTATAAGTTCATCAAATTTTGAATGGCTTCACTAGTTGTTAAGTATTAAACTCAAATTTTATGTAGAGTTTCAAGAAAATTAATTTTTGAGTGCAATACTGATATAGAATGATGCTATCACTCTTAGATACTTTCAAGGTTTTAAATATTAATTGAATATTGGTATGTCACATTTATTTTTTTTCTCAAACTGAAATTTCTATAGTTTTTAAATTCTGAATGGGATTATAGCACAATACGTGTTTATATTAACTATATTATCATATTAAATTTAGTTACTGCTAGGTTCTTCTGGAAACCACGTTATATACAAATTTCCTTATTGCTATCCTAATAAGAAATACTCAAAACTAAACAAATCGATACGAAAATTCAAAATCTTACTATTAGTTTTTTTTTTTCAAAATTTGGAATTTTCATCAAACCCTTCAGAAGTTCTCCTTACGTACACATCTCTTAAATTTATCGCTATTGTACATTTTGCACTCAACTCTCTTATCACTCATTAATAATCTTAACAAATCTTCCAATCAAATACACAATTTACAGAATGATACTCAAACCTACGGTATTATTATTACTGCTCCTCCAATCGATTTCCACAATAACATGCCTTCTTCACGTACAGAAGAATGAGATAAGAACCGTCGACTCGTTGGATGGTCTTTGGACATTTGTTAGGGAACCACATAATGGAGGAGATGTTGGAATTGTTAATCAGTGGAATACATTGGATTTGGAGAGGTTCCAGGTTGGTTATCTTCCTGAAGTTCGATGTGATTGAAAAATTATCACAATATTAAATATAGCCCTTAAAATTCTCTACATTTTGTTAGTTGGAAACTTTTTGTTATCTTTGCTCTCCGCTGAGTTATGAGCGTTTTTAGGTAAAGCGGGGTGAGAGAGTGCAGATACTCTTTCTCTCTGTGCTCTCCCCTCCCCCCACACACTCTCACCTTCAAAACTTTAAAGCGGTGTGTATCTCAGCGAGAAGAAAAGGTAGAAACTTGATTTAACATGGAAAAAGGCTTAAAAATTGATTATCTATGTGTAGAAAGAGAGAGAGAGTGTAGAAGGTTTTTAAAAATTCAAAAAAAAAATTCCAGAACGCGACAGTGATGCCCGTGCCATCTGCCTATAACGATTTAGGAACAGGAAGTGAACTTCGAGATCATATCGGATGGGTTTGGTACGAGAAGAAGGAATTCGTTCCGCTGAGAGATCGTAATA
Organism: Caenorhabditis elegans; assembly: GCF_000002985.6. Taxonomy (NCBI): domain Eukaryota; kingdom Metazoa; phylum Nematoda; class Chromadorea; order Rhabditida; family Rhabditidae; genus Caenorhabditis; species Caenorhabditis elegans. Next base: position 14,681,883 of record NC_003279.8, on the reverse strand, counting down.
TGAGGCACGTGCTGCGATTCGGCTCGGTCAACTATTTTGCAGTAGTGGTATGGTAGAGAGGATGTACTAATTTGAAAAAAATATTGATTTTTCAGTACATCAACTCGGAAAAGGTCACTTCTCATATCGGAGGACATTTGCCATTTGAAGTTGATATTTCTGCACAGATAAAGTTTGGAGCCGAGAATAAGTTCACCGTGGCCGTTAATAATACTCTGTCATGGTCAACAATTCCTCAGGGGGACTTTAATTATCAAAGTGTTGCTCCGAGGAATATCAGCGGGAGAATTGTGAGTTACCTACCATACCTAGCGATACAGTACTTTCCTTGCCTACTCCTACAATACCGAACGTGCCTGTCCCTATAAAAACTGGCAGTACTCCTACAGTACACATGCAATAACCTACCTATAAAGTATAGTACAGTACCCTTACAGTACCTTGACAGCACCCTAAAATACCTACCCACACAGTACCTCTAACGTACCGCGTCGGTACAACTATATTCCTACAATCCCTTATCATATACATACATACGCTTACAGGACCCCTACAGTATAGTAGCAACTTTAGGATATAAACCCATCCAGTTAATCTACAGTACCCTAGAATACCCTAAAACTGCACTTATAGTATGCGTCCAGTTCCCCAAAGCGTATCTACAGGGTACTTGTGTATTATTTCCCCTCATTTTAATATTATCCATTTTAATAAAACATGATGTCCATTTTCCATCTTTAGGCTTAGAAAATGGTTATTTCCAAAGCCTAAAAATACAACAACTCCACACGTTTTTATTTAAAAATTTATTTCAAAAAATGAGGGGAAATAATACACAAGTACCATCTACAGTACCCCTACATACTATGTCTATTTTGTATCTGTATCTGTACAGTACCCATATAATACCTACCCACACAGTACCCTCACTGCATCTTCGTAGTTTCATAGAGTATCACTACTGTCCCTTTTTAGTTTTACCTACCGAAAAATAAATTACTTAATTTGAGGTACTGTAAGGGTATTGTATTTTACACCAAATCTCGACTTTTTTAATCTTTCAAAATTCCAGCTCTCCCGTCTCCCAGCAGGCGCCGTAAAGAACGTCGGAAACTTTGACTTTTTCAACTACGCCGGAATCCTGAGAAGTGTCCAACTGATGAAGATCCCTTCAGTCTATATTCAAAATATCAATATAGTAGCAGATCACACTGGATCATTCTTCTTCGAGACAGCGGTCAGTAGTTTAGATGGAGTACGTGTTGAAGTCAAGATGTTCGATGGAGAAGGATCTCTAGTTTACACTGGAAATCAGACAAAGAGTGAGGGACAGATATCTAATCCAAAGTTATGGTGGCCACGTGGAATGGGAAAACCGGATCTTTATTCTCTTGAAGTATCATTGATTCTTGATGGAGAATTGGCAGATATCTATAGGGAACAATTTGGATTCCGTACTGTTACATGGTCAGACTCGCAGATTTTCATCAACTCGAAGCCGTTTTATTGTCTTGGATTTGGAATGCACGAGGATTTCGAGATTATAGGTAAGTTTGGCCTGCTCTAGTAGATAATCTGAATATTGCCAGTCAGTGTAGAAACATTTTAAAAACATTAGAAATTCGGCATGACTTTGCACCTTTGCTGAATTGTTTGATCTCCAGCAGAAAGTAGTCTTATAAGCCACTAGATAAGCTATTATTAGTTGTTAAGCCTACAAACTGTTAGATTTAGGCTATTTAAGCTTTTGCTCAACATTTGGTGTTGTGTTTTATAGTTGAGCAATAGCTTGTTTAAGCTTATTTACAAACTTTGTCAATTTCTCATCCGAAGTCGTATAACTCAGACAGGTGCGAGTCACGACTAACCGACTCAAAATCAATGCTAATTAGCAAAACACCAAAAAACCAGAACTAATTAGCTTAAAACCACGGCTAATTAGCAAACCATTGCTAATTAGCAGAAAATCCGTGCTAATTAGCAATTAATATTGATTTTTGTTTTCTTTCATTTGATTTTATGAACCTGATTTTTAATAACTTATTTATTTATTTTTATTGTTTATTCATAATTACCGTGTGGTATTGAACTTGCTCAACTTTTTAAATAGTTTTTTGTATAATTCTAAATTTCAAATGGGGAAAAGGAAGTTCCTCTAGACGATGGAGAATTCATGCCGCCAGCCACGAACAACTCAAGAGAAGAAAAAGAGGAAGAAACTACAGATGTTTGTTCGGCTAATGCCGAAAAATCAACGAAAATCCTCAATTGTGCAGAAACTCATTTCACCCTTCAAAGACGGCTCCACTTGTAAAGGTAGAGCTATCTGGTGTTTTATTTATCACAGAAACATGTTATTACAGAGGAGGAGCAAAGACTCTGCTATGCCGGTAATTTTCCTTTCACGTCGATTCTCGAAAAGCTGAGCTTGACATTCCTCGGGCTGCTTTGAGTACGACTCTGCCGGACGCATTAATAATTTATACCTGTTTCAGTTGTCAGCTAGGAAATAGCGATTGTGGAATCAAGGCTGCAGCTACCATCTACGTCAACTGTGAGCTTCTCGGAGGAGCCAAGAAAAGAAAGAAAAAGGTCTACACCATTCCAAAGAAGAACAATATAAGCCAAAGGAAGTCAAGCTCGCCGTCCCCCAAGTACTTCAAGGTAAGCGAAGTGTCTATTTCCAGAAGAATCAGCTCCAGCTAGAAAGTTTGGGACGATTAATATCTTGATATGGTGCCAAAACCAAATTTCAATATTTTCAGATCGACGAGAACGGCAAGATCAGCCGTCTACCAACAGGGATACCAACAGCCAGCATTCAGAGGGAAGCCTTCATGACCCAGCCCACCACACTACGGAAGATGTCCCAACATCCTTGTCGTTGACACCTCTACTGCCGCTGCCACTTCAAACGAGAAGGAAGGAAAGAAGTAGACTATTAAATGTTAGCTTTTTATCAAAATAAAACTGTTGTTTTTTTTTATTATTATTTGTTCGGGGGATGATTCGTAATAGCACATAGGATGTTTGGGTGCTTTTCCTCGCACACTAAAATCTTGATATATACATCAAGATTTTAGTGTGCTATAGTGAACACTATAGTGAACAAAATGTTCGGAGAAGGAGTTCTCCAAAATGCTTTTCAGAAATGGTGTCGCCCAATTTGTATCGATGACATACAAAATCGGACGCAAACAAATTTTGGATGGTGGAGTAGATGCTGTGTTCCACGAGAATTATCTCGTTATTCAAGTTTCTTTCGATAGAAGCCTCACACGAGGCGCGACGGCGCAATGGGTAAGGCGTCGGCGTTCGGTGTGAAGCAATGCGGGTTCAATCCCCAGTAAATACATTTGATTTGACAAGAGCGGGTTGGGAGCAGAAACAGAGCCGGACATGACAGGGAGAGCAAGATGTGGGAGACGCGGTATCCCAGAATGGGACGGCAGGGTTATAATAGGTGGGAACAACTGCGGGAAACTGTCAAAAAAAAAGTGTTTCATTTTCGGTATCAAAAACCAGAGCTAATTAGCAAAAAACCAGAGCTAATTAGCGAGAAACCAGAGCTAGCCAGGTTGACTCTATCCCTGGTCAAAAAGCTAATTAGCAGTGATTTTGAGTCGGTTAGCCGTGACTCGCACCTGTCTGAGAAACCGAACGAATATAAAAAGGTTTTGCTATTTTTTCAAACCATTTTCTATTGGAACATTTAGTCTGCCAAGTATCAGTAACGAAATTATACCGAACATCTGAATTAGCCTAAACTACACCTAACATCTTCCAGGCCGTGGATTCAACCAAGCTATCATGACAAAAGACTTGAATCTACTCGAATGGATGGGTGGAAACTGCTACCGAACAACCCATTATCCATATTCCGAAGAACGAATGTTCGAGAATGACCGTAGAGGTATTGCGGTGATTGTGGAGACACCAGCTGTCGGCTTAAAGTAGGATATGCCCTTAATCCGTGGAATTTCCAACTTAGATCGTTTCCAGGGGATTTTCCAAAGCTAACAACAATTTGCACGTGAAAATGCTCCAAGACATGATTGATCGAGACAAGAACCATCCATCAGTCATCGCGTGGTCTCTGGCAAATGAGCCGCAGACTATGAAGAAGGAGAGTAGGAATTATTTCAAGTTAGTTACTCTTTTTGAGTATCATATTAACAGGAGAATTTTCAGAACTCTGGTGGACACTGCTCACGGAATCGATCGTACTCGTCCGGTGACTACTGTGTATGGTCCGACGAACTTCGATAATGATCAAACTGCGGATTTGATGGATTTCATTTGTGTTAATCGATACTACGGATGGTATATTGATATGGGGTAAGAAAATGGAAGATCATGGGAAAAAAAGTGTCGGTCGAAAAAAACTGGGCAGACCGTATATCGGTTCATTTTGACTAAATGCTGAGTTACAAAATATAGAAAATAACAGATAATACATATTTTGCTTAGTTGGCAGTTTCTTAAAAAATAAACCGACGGTAACTAAGATACCAGCTGCCAAGATGCACCATGCCAAAAAACTATTTTACTCAGAGGTAAGCGGCAATCGCCGTTTGGCGAATTCGGCAAATAGGCAAAAATTTTAAATTCCGGCAATTTGCCTTTTTGCCTATTCGCCGGAAAGTATCCTTTGATTTGGCTCATATCTCGATTCATTTAAAAGATATCAAAAACACGCTTACCTGCAAGAATATAGAAGCAAAACCCTTGTTGAGTAGTGAATACAAGATACTCCGTAGATTACCTCTTAGAAGGAAAGGGAGGCAATAGAGCAGGTGGGAAGAAATAGGTACAATAGGCCTGTAGGCGACATAAATCAAACTATAGATAACACTTCTTGTGTGCAGCACATGACCACATAACAGTAGGTAACAAATAACGGTACTTGTGTATTATACCCCCGCCATTTAAAAAATTGAACAAAATTCCATTAATTTATCCATTTAAATTAAACGTGATACCCATTTTCCTTGTTAGGCTTAGGAATGGTGTTTTCCTAATAGTAAGCCTAAAATTCCTCACGTTTTTATTTTATAAGGTAAAAAATTAATGTTTAAAATGGCGGGGGTATAATACACAAGTACCCAAATAACCGAGGTATAAACTCTAAAGTGTTAGCTAATACCTTCACTCGGCTCTAGCGGACCATTTTTCGGTTATCTATGGTTTTACCAAAAATTGTTAACTAAAAATATCTTTATTATAAATTTTTCTATATTATTGTAGTTGAACAATTTCTAATATCTTGAAAATGAACTGAGATATGTGATGTCGAACGTACAGAACAATATTTAAAAAAAAGCTCTCTATTTCCAGCTACATCCCCTGGATCAATCAAAGTGTATACTGGGACATCTCCCTTTGGCGTGAAACCTTCCATAAACCAATCATAGTAACCGAGTACGGAGCCGACAGTATTCCTGGATTGAATCAAGAACCATCTGTTGATTTCTCGGAACAATATCAAAATGAAGTGATTCAGGAGACACATCATGCATTTGATGCATTGGTTAAAGATCATACAATCACTGGAGAAATGATTTGGAATTTCGCAGATTTTATGACTGGAATGAGTGAGTGGAAACAATTACTATAATATATGTTAACGAATGCATGGAATTCGGATGCTTAAGAAACAATTTTGAGATATTCTGTATTGTGTTAAAAACAGTCAATTTATAGAAAAAACTATAGCATTTAGTGCAATTTTCTTTGCTTTCCATTAAAACTTTTCGGAATTAATGGATACTGTATGTATTTAAAACACTAGTGTATTATGTATACATTCAAATTCTACGAGATACAAAAAGGCTACTCAATTTTCACAAAACATTAATTGCCTTAACTAGTTTATAGCTTACTTGTGCTAACCTATTAATGTGATCTTCATTCGCCATCTGTTTGTTTTTTGGAGCAAAATTCAAACTATCCGATACAGATCAAAAAGTTAGAGCACAAATTCAATGCATTGAAATTGCATTGAAATTACAAAAAAAAAACGGAAGCGTACCAAAATCTATTTCAGCCACCACACGAGCCGTCGGAAATCACAAAGGAGTCTTCACGAGGTCTCGTCAGGCGAAAATAGCAGCGTATACGCTTAGAAATCGATATTTGAAGAAAGGAAGTAATATTGATACAACAATTTGGACATAAATTACCCCCGATTTGAAATTCAAAGTGCCTCTCACAAATTTATATTAGCTTTAATTTGTTCGTTCTTTATTTTTTGAGAAAAAATATATAAAAACGATATCAATTTCAGTAATTTTTAATATGGTTTTTTAAAGTTTTGTAGTTTGTAGTTTAGGTCTAGACTACAAACTAGGGGTGAGTGGGTGGCAAACGATTTTTTCCGGCAAATCGACAAATTGCCGGAGTTTGCCGGAAAAACGGCAATTCTTCTTTTTTTCAAGTTTTCTTTATCAAATTTCATACTGCCGGTTTTTAATTCTTTTCTTGAAGCCCACTACAAAAACTACAGTAACCCTCCTTTTACTTATCGTGTCGAGACCAGAGGTGGTGGGCGCGGAGCAAGGTTCTGCGGCTGACCACGCTCTGCTTAAAGCCAAACAATTATTATTATCGAAAAAATACAGTGCATTTTTTTTCGACTTCTACGACTTTAAAGGGGGGCGCATTTATGCGGAAGGGTCTTGCCGCGCATAGCAGTTTCTGTCTAAAATGCGGGTAGATCACATGTAGATCACAAATATTTATCTCATATTTTGTATTTCTGTTGCTTTTTTACAAATTAATTGTGATCTACGCGTGATGATCTCCGCGAATTTTGAATTGACTTTGCTAAAAGTGATGACTGAATGCGCGGCGGCAAGACCCTTCCGTTTCTCATAGTTTATTTTTGATTTACCTGTTGAACTTGACTCCGCCCCCAATCTTGTTGCCCTTGTTTTTTTGTTGTGGCTGTCTTTTGTCGAAGGAAGGGGAGGAGTTTAGTCAACAAGGTAGATCAAAAATAAATTCTGAGAAAATTGTGCGATCGTAAATATTTTTCGATTAAAAAATAACTATATTTTAAAATGAAAAATGTCTATATATTTCGAGGGAATCAATTATTATTATATCAATCATAATTATGTACACAACACAACGAGAATATGATAACTGGTTTTAGGGAGAGCAGGGGAAAGAAAATATGAAAAATTTGAAAAAATCTTAGATAAATAAAAGTGACCCATAACAACAAAAGAAAACGCAGAAGAAAGTGGATTTTTTTCAAAAAAAAAGCGGGGGCTACAGATCAATTTTATTGGATTTCCTTGGAGGACCATCTGCAGCTGTATTCATTACAGATTCACCTGGATACATGTCTTCTCGGAAATTGTCAACTTCCAGAATACTTGACGAGTAACGACCGAAACTTTGCAAAAGGGCGACCACTTCGTTTCTGAAATTACGGGTTAAATTGTTGTTGAAACTTCAGATTTCTAATTATTTCTCTCGCTTCTAAGTTAATTTCCATATAAAATTGGTGAGGCTCACACCAGGGGTGTGCGGCAAATCTCAAAATTTGCCGTGCTTAACTCGGAATAATTTGATACTTTTTGATGTTTTTTGGAGCACCAAAACTACTGAATTCTTAACACTCATCTGGTTTCTGAATAAGTTCCGTGTAGTCTTAGGTCTGCTTAAGCATCAAAATAACTCAATTTTGTGTCATTTTACTACATTTTTGGCGAAAAAATCAATGGTTTTAGTCAAAATTGCTTGCTCTCAATTTTTTGCCGAGCTCGGCAAATTTGCCGCACACCCCTGGCTCACACTACAAACTACAACTTTCCATTAGCCTCAACAAACTCGGCCGAAAATTGGTTGAGGCTAAAAGACAGTTGTAGTTTGTAGTTTCAGTTTTTGTTAAAAGTTAAAATCAAAAAATGAATTTGAAAAAAAAAAACTTCTAAAAAATATTCATATATAAATTTGGTGTTGAGGTTCACACTACAAACTACAACCTTTTCAACCCATTCTGGCAGAATTGTAGTTTGTAGTCTGCCAGCCCTCAGCCTAAATATTCATTATACTTCGAATTATGTTTAGTTGTTCTAAAAAATCAACAACAAAAAAAACTATAAACTTTAAAAAATTGATTTAACAGACTACAAACTACATAGAGTTCCTAGCCTCAATCAAACTGGTTGAGGCTGAAGGAGCTTTGTAGTTTGTAGTCTCTGAGCCTCAACCAGCTAAAATTTTCGATTTTTTATCTATTTTTTCTGGTTAAAAATTAGAAATTTGTATTTTTCAAGAATCTATACAAAAGGAATTCAAAAAAAAAAATCTCAAGCATCGCTTTGGTTGAGGCTCACACTACAAACTACAAAGCTCGTTTAGCCTCACTCAAATTGGTTGAGGCTCCGTATATTTGTAGTTTGTAGTTTCTGAGCCTCAACCAACTGACATTATCAATTATTTTGTTATTTGTCTGCTAGAAACAGAAAAAAAAGTTTAAAATCTGTATTTTTCAAAAATCTATCCAAAAGGAATTTTGAAAAATCTCCACTATTTCTTTGGTTGAGGCTCACACTACAAACTACAAAGCTCGTTTAGCCTCACTCAAATTGGTTGAGGCTCCGTATATTTGTAGTTTGTAGTTTCTGAGCCTCAACCAACTGACATTATCAATTATTTTGTTATTTGTCTGCTAGAAACAGAAAAAAAAGTTAAAAATCTGTATTTTTCAAAAATCTATCCAAAAGGAATTTTGAAAAATCTCCACTATTTCTTTGGTTGAGGCTCACACACTACAAACTACAAAGCTCTTATAGCCTCACTCAAAGTGGTTGAGGCTCCAATATTTATAGTTTGTAGTCTCTCTGAGCTTCAACCAACATAAAACCCCCATTTTCATTAAATTTGCTGCTGATTTCTCATTTTTTGAGAAGTCCAAAAAAAAAAGGTCGAACCTAGTCAACTGGAACTTCGACGAGTCCTGTTTATAATGTGAATGTGGTAAATCCGAAAAAAGAATTTTGAGCGCCGTTCCCATTCCGTGTGTCTGAACTTTTCCCCAAAGCCGACATTTATCGCACTCAACACAATCCATAATTCTCGAGATATTCACAAAATGCGATCGGAATTCCTCTCGGAGAGCCCGTGCATGTGATTCAACACCAGTGAACATTTCCGATTCGTCAAAATGATTTGGATACGCACGAATTTCTTCTAAAAGATCTTCGACGGCTTTTCGAGTTTCAGCGTCTTCCACGTCATTTCCAGTGTAGAATAGCTCATTTTGAAGGTATGGAGCAGCTTTTAAAAGTGCACGAAGTTCGAGTAAATAGATGAAATAGACATTTCGAAGACGTTGTGGTCCTTCCCATGACCATTTTGTACCAAACCGGCCGGCGAACATTTCCGTATTACGGAACCATGTACCCATTTGTGAACCGAATTGTCCAAGTGATGGTGGTGCTGAAAATATTGAGACTTTTTTTCGGAAAATTTTATTTTTTTTAAATCGGAACAAAATTGATTTATTTTCCAAAATTCGGAAAAAAAATTTTTCTTCAAAAAAGTGCAAAATCGATTTTTTTTAATCTGAATAATCTTTTCTCTTCAAAAAATTCGAAAAATTGGAAAAAAAATTCACAACAAATCTGAATTAAACTATTAAAAATATTAATATTATTTATTTTTCAAAAAACGAAAAAAAAAACGAATTTTTTTGTTAAAAAATTGAAAAAATACACTTTTTAATTTAGTGTTTTTTTTTTGAAGAAATTGAGGAATTTTAACTTTATCCGTCGTGATTTTTTTCGGGAAAAAACTGATTTATTTTCCAAAAATCAATTTTTGCTTTCAAAAAATCGGAAAATGTTTTTTCCCAAAAAAAAAACTGAATAAATAAATTTTTCGAAACATTTATTTTTTTTCATCGGAAAAAATAGTTTTTATTGGAATTTTATTTTTTGATTTTTCTTTAAATTGGAAAATGCGAAAATTTGATTTTTAATGTTAATAATTCAAAAAATCTGAAAATTTTATTATATTCTCGAAAACTTGGAAAAATTAATTTTTTTTTTTTGAATAATCGATTTTTCTTCTAGAAAATATTAAAAGATTTTTCTTAGAGAAAAAAATTTTTTTCAAAAAAATCTGAACATTTTTTTTTTAATCGGAAAATTAGGAAAAACTGATTATTTTTTAATGAAATTTTTTTCAAAAAATGTGAAAAAAAATTGATTTAATTTTTTGAAAAATCTGGGAAATTGATTTTTTCCAGAAATTCGAAAAAAAATTATTGTTTTTTGAAATATCCATTTTTTTTCAAGTTCGGAAAAATGGATATTTTAATCTGGAATATGTTTTTTTTTTCAAAAAAATTGAAAATTCTTATTTTTTGAAAAATCGAATAAATTTTTTTTAATCAGAAAGTCCGTTTCTTTTTCGAAAAATCGATTTTTTAATGAAACTCGGAAAAATCTTTTTTTTTCCAAAAAATCAAATTTTTTAAATAATTTAAACTCCCACGTGGCTTATAATTATACGCAGCAATTGAGATAGTAATCGCCGAGTGAAGTCCCGAAATCAATCGATAGAAAACTCGCTTCTCAAGGCACATCCCTGCAAAAAAAAAGAGCAATTTTTACAAAATGATGAGCCCATTTCCCGAAAAGCGGGGGTCCCGTGTTATTTTTTTTTTTTGGAGGGAAAAAATTGTGAAAAATTAAGATAAAAAAGTAAGTAAAAAGTTCAATAAAAAGCCTTGAAGCATTGTGTTTCTTTTTGCAATTTGTGAAGCTTTTGGTGACTGGTGGGTGACATGGTACAACAACAGACAACAAGACACACGTGGATTTTTAGAGAGAGAGATAGCAAGAGAGACACAGAGAGAGAGAGAGAAAGAGACACAGAGAGTATATATCCTTCACCATTATTAATTAGAACATATTATCCATGGACAACGTACCTTCTGAATTAATTGATTTTATTAATGGTATTATATAGTTTGTAGTATATTAGGTAATTAAAGGGATTTATGTATTGATAATTCGCATTAGTCTGGTTTTTGTGCAAATTATTAGTTTTTATGTGGAGACAAGCGGCAGTGGCTTGTTTGAGAGAGAGAGAGAGGCTCAGAGACTACAAACTACACGTTTTTCAGCCTCCTCAGCCAAATTTCGACCATTTTTAGATTGTAGCAGGGGGTGGGCGCCAGAGGTTTTTTTTTCGAAAAAACATAGGTAAATTGTCGGAAAATTGCCGGAATTGAAATTTCTGGCAAATCGGCAAAACCGGAAAATTGCCGGAATTGCAAATTTCCGGAAAATCGGCAAACCGACAAAGTGCCATTTTGAAATTTTCGGCAAACTGCCTGAATTGAAATTTTCGACAAATCGGCAATTTGCCAGAATTGAAAATTTCCGGCAAATCGGCAATTTGCCAGAAAAAAAAATTGCGGCAAACCGGCAAATTATCGGAATTGAAAATTTCCGGCAAATCGGCAATTTGCCGGATTTGCAAATTTCCGGAAAATCAGCCAATTGCGGCAATTGAAAATTTCCGGCAAATCGGAAAACCGGCAAATTTCCGGAAATGATATTTTCCGGCAAATCGGCAAGATGTAGGAATTAAAATTTTCTGGCAACCCTACAAATTGCCGGAATGGAAATTTCCGGCAAATTGGCAAATCGGCAAAATGTGAAAAATGTGAAAATTACGCAATAAAATGTTTTTTTTAATTGCCTTTTAAAAATGTTTAATGGGTTAAAAAACGCCTCAAAATTTTTTGGAAATAAGAAATCACAATATTTGAAAATTGTTATTCCGAAACTTCGGTTTTTGAAAAAAAAAAGTCGATTTTTTTTTTGTCAAAAATTGAATTTTCTGTCAAAATTTTTTTTTAGGGAATACATATTTCTCAGAAATTTCGAAAAAAAGTGGAATATCAAAATTTCAGAAAATAATTTATTTTTATTTTATTTTTTAAACTACAAGCCTATATTATTTTGCTTAGGCAAAAAACCAATTTAATCCAAATTCTATAGAAAAAAAATCAGATTTGTCTGCAGAATTTAAAAAATTTTGGGGAAAAAAGTGTTTCATACATAAAGCATTAGCCTCACCGAAACTCTGTATGTAGTTTGTAGTCTTCTCTCAAACGAGCGCGTTCTCACAAATCAAAAAATCAATCAGTGAATCAGGAATTCTACACACATATATCACGCATCTAAAACTCACCAAAATTACTGGGATTCGTCAAAAAATTCTTGTCGAATTTGGGATCCGGTCTGAAAAATTTTTGTTGTTTTTTTTTTTCAATTTTCAAATTTTCAGCCAAATTTCTAACTTGAAACAATTCTCCTCGTAAATGCTCTTCCACACTCTTTGCGGCGATTTTCCAGCGTATCCCGTGTAGCGTTCCGGATTCTTCGATAAATCCACATAGTGCATACCATCTGACTCGTCATCTGAAATGTTTAATTGTAGTTTGTAGTCTGTGCTGCATTTTTAAAATTCCAATATTTTCCCATGGTGTTCCCACATAAATTTCTGTTTCCATTTTTTTTTTCAATTTCCCATCCCAGATCACAGAAAAATTATTTGTGAAATGTATACAATTTAATATAAACAGTAAGTGTGTGGGCGTCAAATATCACTATCGGGAGTTTTTGTTAAATAAACGAAATGATGATATTGTATTGGAACAGGTGTGTGCTCAAAAGAGCCATTGGGAATAAAAAATAACAAATATGTGCGATGGCTCGTGTTGTTAGCACCAATTTTCAGATTATCATTACCTATATATAAAAAAATAGTGTCCGTTTGTTAAGAAGTGACGTCATAGCTTACAAGGCAAGGCGTTTTCGGCTGTTGGAGGGATATTAGTTTGGGGTTAGTAGGGGGATATGGGTGGGGTACTGTAGTAGTACTGTAGGAGTACTGTAGGAGTAGGGTAGGATTACTGTAGTTTGGGAAAAATTGTGTTTTTGTCTTTGGAAGGGAAATTGGAAACTTCGGGAAAATTCTGAAATGTTCCAGAACCTTCTGGGAATTTCTGGAAAATTCTAGAATGTTCCAGAACCTTCTGGAAAATGCTGAAAAGCTTTAGAACCTTCTGGAACAATCGAGAAAATTCTGGAATGTTCCAAAACCTTCTGGAAAATTCGAAAAAATTCTGGATTGTTCTAGAACCTTCTGGAAAATTCGAAAAAATTCTGGATTGTTCTAGAACCTTCTGGAAAATTTAAAAAAAATGTTGCTGCGAGATCTTCGTGGCGAGACCCATCGTGGTGAGACCCATCGTGGAAAGACCCATCGTGGAGAGACCCATCGTGGCGAGACCCATCGTGGTGAGACCCGTCGTGGTGAGACCCAAAATTTTGGCGATGTGTTGGAAGAAAAACCAGAAAATTCTAATTGTCTCTGTGAGTTTTCTGAATCGTATACCATGGAAAGTGAAAATGCGATTTCATCGATAAAGTGCCAACTTTATTTTGATGAGGCATTTGTGAATGATTAAAAGGGCATCAATGTGTTTTACATTTTAAACCCCGCCAGTCGTTGGCCGCGCCGGAGGCGCGGTCATCGGCTGGTATAGTATAGTTTTTTTTATTAATTTCTAGAAATTTATTCACTATGAAAAATTTTTTACTACAATGGCAGGGATTTTATTTTTCACTATTTTTCGTATCTTTTACTACGAATTGTTAGTGGAGAAATCCTGTTGGGTTACTGTAATGGTACTGTGGGAGTAATTAACTTTTTTCGCGTAACCAACAAATTAGTTCCATATCCGTTGATTTATAAGTTTTTAAAATGTAATAAACAACTTGCGGTTCGGTCAGTTATCGATCAGATGTTTGAAATTTAGACTTCAACTGAAATTTTGAAACTTTTGATCAAAAACTTCAAAAATGTTTATTTTGCATTTATCAAATCTTGTATAAAATAAGCTGTTTATTGTTTTCGATCAACTTGAATGTTTATATCACGATTGTAGATTAAAACAACGGAGATATGGTTCCAAAAGTGTGTTCACAAAACTTATTGACTCCGAGTACCGATAACTCCGCGAAAAAAAATTGGTTAAAAATGTTCAACTGACAAATTGTAGACCGTGCTATTCAACAACTTTGTAGTTGAAATCTTTTTGACAAATAAATTGACGACCGAGATAGGAGTGTTAAAAGCGAGACTGCATTCTCATATGTACCGGACCTACATTTTTCAGAAAATCTTTTGAGAAACATTTATAGAAGATTTTTCAAATGTAATAAATGTTTATGGAAATTTTACAAGTTTTACAAGAGAGCAAGAGATCATGCCGTTTTTTTTTTTAATTTCTAGATCCAAATGGCCATAATAAGTTCTGCTCATTTCATAGTGAATAAATTTCTAGAAATTAATAAAAAACTATACTATATAATCTGAAAATTGTTACTTACACAATACAACTACAGTAACCCAACAGTGTCCCTCCACGTAGTAAAAATACGTCCGTAACAAAAGAGTAAAACGTAGTAAAACATCCACGTAGTAAAAGATGAGGTAGTAAAAAAGTACTTTCCGTAGTAAAAGATCTATGTGGTCAAATCGTAGTAAAAGATATCAAGTAGTAAAAGAGCTAACTGTAGTAAAAGATCAAGTAGTAAAACAGTATTTTCCCTTGTGGTATAATGAATCACGATACATGCATTTGCGAATGAAAATTCATGTGATACATTAATGCATCGTCACTAATAGATATAACGTACTTTAACGTACTTCCCCTATTAGTATTGCACGTATAGAGGAGTAAAAAGGAAATAAGCTATTAAATGTCGGATGAAAACACTAGATGCCAATACATAAATCGAATGAACTATCATAGTTATAATTATCATACGTTCAATTTATGAAACAATAGCCGAATATCATTCAAACTATGTCATTAAAAAATCACCTACATGGTAATTATCTGAAACAGTACATATGACTCTCGTATTATATAAAAGGAAATACAACACTTGTTGTATAATGAATATATTATTACATTGTCACTAATAGATTTACCGTGCTTCCCATATTAGCATCGCACCCAATTTATCGTTGCCTTTTGTTATATCCAAAAAAATATCTCAATTTCTTCTTATATAGTTTTGTAAATAGTTAATAATTTTTTAAAAAATCTATAGTGAATCATGTATTGTCACAGTGAAGTATAGTGGTGCAATATTACTAATACATACTATATAGGACGATAGTAGAGATTTTGAAAATATACGTTAATTTAACACAAGTCAAGCATAAAAGAATATCGTATGCATCTCAATTGTTCAATACTTGACATATAAGCTCTCGTATTATATACATAAAAAAATGTGCTAAAAAAAAGAATCGTCACTAATAAATTTACCGTAGATGCTAATTCATAAAATTATGTCGTAAACTATTATTGTTATAATTATTATACGTTAAATTTCTGAAACAAGAGCCGAATATCATTAAAGCTATTTATCTCATAAAGTCAGGTATAAAAGAATATTGTCTACATCTTATATACTTGTTCAATACATTGTGAGGCTACGACTTACCAGAAAAGAATATTCGTTAATAAATTTGATCCTAAATTGTGATATCGAAAAAGTTCGTTAAATTATAACATGCATGTGAGACATTTTGAAAAAAAAACAATGCACACTAGTCTAGATTAAAAATTTCAAAAACTTGAAACAACATTTAGCAATACTAACAATTGTATTAGTTACCGTATATCCTCTATTAGTTTTGCACCCCTTTTGTCAACTTTGGCAGCTCATATCTCAGTAGTCGTTTGTTCTATGGAAATGTTGTCAACTGATAAAATATTTGTTAGATATTTTTCTATAGTATTTAGTTTGTTAATTATTATTCATATGTTCAAAACAAAAAATGAGTAATGAGCTGTCAAAGTTGAGCAAAGGGGTGCAAAACTAATAGAGGATATACGGTAGTATATTGTTCCAAGCAATTCCCCATGATTTTTGGCAAATTGTGTATATTTTGGTAACACGCTCATAATTAAAATTAACCATGCTTCCCTTTTTCATTCATTATCCCGATTTCCTATAAATACACGTCAGCATAGCAAATGGAATTCTTACGAAATCCTCAAGGAATTGGGAAATTTGAAATTTAATGCAACGTGGCAATATTGAGTAAATTTAAACGATTTGATAATGAACGTTTTAACACATATCTAATCCAATAATTAAAACAACGCTCATATTACAAGCTAGCTACACTAACGTTTTAACGCAGCAATATAAAATTTTTCATGGCAAATATTCCAAATTTCAAAAGATGTACCTTCAATTTCACAGAATTTGTCCTCCAGTCCATCATCATGATGATCCATCGCATCCAATTGTCGTTTCTCATCATCATGAAGTGTTCTATCCATTGGATCAATATTATTTCCAGCATCTGCACACTTTTCAGCATCATCATCTTCTTCCTCTTTCACAGCAGCAGCCTCCTGAACAATTACCCCAATTTTCGTTGTCTCATTCCAGCGTTGTTGGCGGTTGTTGTTATGATTTTCTGATATTTCATGACTACTCTCATGAGAGCTTCTGCGTACCATATTCACTGCATTTCGTCGTCGAAGTCCCGCGGGAACCTCATCATCACAGAATGCGATTCCGCATTGATTTGTGCCACATTGTCGATCGTCTGCCCAGAATGGGCATGTTTTATCCATATTTACCTGAAAAATTCGAGTTTTTAAGGGGGAATTGGTGGTTTATTGCTATTTGTGGTTGAGGCTTACACTACAAACTACAATATATTTAAGCCTCAACCAATTTTTTGCTGAAAAAGTTTAAATCCTATGAAAAAACCGCCGTTTTTATTCAATATATACGTTACAAATTACTAATTTTCATTGAAAAAAAAAACGATTTTCGACGAAATTTAAATTGGTTGAGGCTCAGGCTACAAACTACAATTCTGGTAGCCTCACTCAAGCGATTTTTTATGAAAATTCGACGATTTTAATGCGAACAAAATATTGTTTTGTGAAAATTTGCGAATTTAGTTGAAAATAAGCTTTTACATCGAAAATTGTGTGCAAAATGATTTTACAAAATCGATTTTTTGCAAAACTCAATTTGGTTGAGGCCCAGGCTACAAACTACAATTCTTGTAGCCTCACTCAAGCGATTTTCTCAATTTTTAACGATTTCTCTCCCGAATTTCCCAAAAAATCCTCACCTTATAAAACCGGAAGAAATCCTTTTTGAGCAACTTCTGTACTTTCTCATAAATTCGATGATTATTCAATTTATCAATAGTCTGAGGTTTCGAGCAATCACATGGCTCAACCGCTTCGAACCCTTTACAGAAACATAGACGACCCGATTCGAATTGTGTATTGACGACGATGATTATTAGTGATAGAACTATTAATTGGAGTAATGGTTCTCTCATCACTGTAAGAAATTCCGAAATAAATTGCCTTTTGTTAATTTATTTTGAATTTTTTGAGACGGAATTCGAGTTGGAAAACTTTTAAAAAAATTATCGAGGACAAATACACGTTGCTTAAGAAATTATTTTGACCAAAAAGTGCATAAACAATAAATTTTCCGAATTTGCAGCTTAAAAGTACTTGAAGCCTGCAGAAAAGGAACAAAAACACGCGCCAAAAATTAATTTTCAGAAAAAATCGAATATTGAAGAAATTTGATTTGAAGAAAAATAAGAAAAAAAATTCGCCTCAGTTTTTATATTTTTAAGATAATAGAAATTATGAAAAATGAATTAAAAATGTTGGTTGAGGCCCAAACACTACAAACTACAAGGTTTTCGGTGGTTGAGGCTGAAAATCTTGTAGTTTGTAGTGTGAGCCTCAACCAAAATTTTATCTTCTTCTGAATTTTAATACTATTTTAAGTGATTTTTGTGATAATTAAACTAAAATTTGGAATAATTTCGCATAAAAATCAGTAAAATTCCGACTTTGAAGCTTAAAATTTCAATAAAACGTCGCTAAAAACCAAAAACAAACGCAAAAAAATTAATTTTTAGAAATAGTATCTTTTTTGATATTTTTAAGATTATGGAAATTACGAAAAATGACAAAAAATCTAGTGAAAATCCGCAAAAAATGAGGATTTCAGCATAAAAAACTACAAACTACAAAGTTTTCGGTGATTGAGGCTAAAAATCTTGTAGTTTGTAGTGTGAGCCTCAACCGCACCGTCAAATTGATTTCTTGAAAAGTTGAATTTTTGAGCTTCAAAAGTGAATTTCAGATGATTTTTAGACGAAATTTCGATCTAATTCAACTTTAAAGCATAAAAATCAGTGAAAATTTCGATTTTTAAGCTTTAAAATCTAATAAAACGTCACAAAAAACCAAAAACAAGCGCAGAAACATCATATATAAATACATCGAACAAAAATCCATCGCCGGCAGGGGGAGAGAGAGAGAGATTCTCGAATCGGATAGGGAACAGAAACAGTCCGAATATATTCGGGAAGACCGAGAGAGAGAGACGGAGACATTTCTGTGCGAAACAACAAGGCCGTTTCTCCGGTATTTCCGACAAGCCGCTCGGCGGGGGAGGAGCTTTTCCGTCATAAAATGCCGGAAACCGGAATATTGAGCAAGGCGAAAATAAAACAGAAATAAATAAATCAAACCTCAATGTTTTTTTCTTTTTTTTTCGATTATATCAGAAAATCAATCACAACAACCGCTGAAACGCTGAATATATTAAATTAAATTTTTTTAAAACCTTTTTTTTATTTTTAATTTTTTCGATTACAAAACACTTCAAACTCCTAAAATTCAGTTCAAAAAATCAAAAAAAAAGTACAGAACATACACAGAGCCGTCGCCAAGGTAGTCGCAATGCAAACATGCTCCACGGAGAAAGTAACAATACGTTGCGTTATTGCACAAAGCGACGCGAATTGATATCAAATAATGGAAAAAAGGGGGTGAAAAAATTTGATTTTTTTATGAATAGGTGGTGAGAGAGATCGAATTGAATTAAAATTAAAAATTAAAAATTAAAAATTTTTTTTTAAAAATCGATTATTCTGGCGGTGCTCCAGTTCCAGTTCCGGCTCCGGCGGCAGCGTCACGCACACGAATTTTCTCCTTGATCTTATCATTTTCCTGCAGGAGGTGCCACTTTTGCTGTTGCAATTTGGTACGTGTCTCGTTCAGAACTCGTTCTTCCTGAAAAAAAAACCAAATTTTTTTAAAATTTAATTTTTTTGAATTGGTGGCCGAAATTTTAACGGCGGCCACGAAAACTTACATGTTTCAGAGCATTTAGCTGCTCTTCGATGAACTTTTTGCGCGAGTGCTCCTCGTTTCTCTTTTCCATTTTTTTTTGGTTCTGAAAAAAACATTTTGTATTGATTTTCTCTTAGATTTCACAAAATATGACCTATTTCTTAAAATTTTTTGGATGAAAAATTAATTTTTTTCCAAAATTTTTTAATACAGATATATTCTATTTATTGCGGGAACACAAAACTCTGAGAATACGTATAGCACAACATATTTGACGCGCAAAATATCTCGTAGCGAAAACTACAGTAACCCTTTAAATGACTACTGTAGAGCGTTTGTGTCGATTTACGGGCTCATTCGGTTCTTCGCATTATTTGGTCATTTTTAGCTGAATTTCAATACTTTATCGATAAATAAATTAATTGAATCCATTTAAGCCCGTAAATCGACACAGTAGTCATTTAAAGAATTACTGTAGTTTTCGCTACGAGATATTTTGCGCATTTAAAGAATTACTGTAGTTTTCGCTACGAGATATTTTGCGCATTTAAAGAATTACTGTAGTTTTCGCTACGAGATATTTTGCGCGTCAAATATGTTGTGCAATACGCATTCTCACAATTTCGTGTTCATGAAATAGTTTTGCTAGGTGGCCGAGAAGTGAAAAACTCGGCCACATGTTTTTTTTCGAATATCGAGAAAGTTCGGCCATCGTTTTTTTTAAAATCAAACAATTTAGATTTTTCGTTTAAAAAAATTAATTTCAAGCTATATTTTTATTTTCCTCGAAATTTTTTTTCTAAATTCTAATTTCTCGTGGATTTTGAATTTTTTCGATTAAAAAACTGAAAAAAAATTAAAATTATCAGAATGTGTAAAAAAATTTTTTAAAGCTATACTGGCAAAACGCGGTATTTTGAAAAAAGATTTTTTAAAAAAATTTCAAAAAAAAAAAAAAGCAAATGAAATTTCTCGACCATCGATTTTTTTTAATCGGAAAAATTTTGATTTTTCCCAAAAAAAATTAATTAAAAGCAATTTTTCTTGCAATTTTTCTCTCTATGGAATTTTAAAAAATCTACGGTTTCTCGTGGTTTTTGCATTTTTTTTTCGATTAAAAAATTGTGAAAAAATTTGGTCATTTCAAATATTTTGTAGGACAAAACCTTGACGGTCATAATACACCGAAAATTAGAAAAAAAAACTACAATTTTGAAGCAATACATGTATATTTTTAAAATAATGTATATTTGTTTTAAAAAAATTAATAACGAATTTAAAGCAGATCACAGTGTAATTAGGAATAGCAGAGCAAAAAAAAAACAATTAGACATTCAAAAATTTCAATTTTTTTTTTCAAAAAAATTGTAAAAATCCAAATTATTCCGATTTATATTTCTCAATTCCAGCAGGGCTCATGACACAAATATGTCCGAGATCTCGGAATTTCTGATTATAATCCAATCCGTAGCCAACAATAAATTTGTCAGGAATCTCAAAAGCCACGAAATCCTCTGGAACATCCACGACACGTTTGACACGTTTCGACAGGAGAAGGGCGGTCCAGGTCTTCTCAACGCCCGTCTCATGTAAAGTTGAGAGAAGTTTTGCAAGAGTTCTTCCGGTATCCGAAATATCATCCACAACGAGCACACTTTTCCCCTTGAGCTCATCCAAATTCGATAGTCCCATTATTTGAATTTGTCCAGTACTCATTTGATCCTCGTAACTCTTTACTCGAATAAAATCGACAGTCATTGGTTCAGGACACGATGAGCGAGCATTTGTGAGCTCTTCGACGAGGGCAGTGAAGAATTTATAGGATCCTTTGAGTACGCAGAGCAGCGCGATTGGTTTGTTTCCGATTTCAGCGTGGATGTCTGAGAAAATTATATGATTTCTGATTTTTTACTAAATCACTGCAACTTTTTCCTCACGAGGGACGAGGAAAAGTGGTTTCTAGGCCATGGCCGAGGGGCCGACAAGTTTCAGCGGCCATTTATCTTGCTTTGTTTTCCGCCTGTTTTCTTTTGTTTTTCACAGCTTTTTCCCGTTTTTTCTTATTAAAACTGATAAATAAATATTTTTTGCAGATGCTAAAACAATTTCCAAGTAAAAAAAATCATGTATTCAGTGGGCAAGCAGCGGTGAAAGTGGGCATTGTAATATGATGGATTACGGGAATACAAAACCTAAACTTTTCCCCAAACATGATACATATGCTGCTTAAATGCTGAGACTACCTGATTTCCATAATGAGACGTCTGAAAAAGTATTGAGATTTTCAAAATTCAACTTTTTGTGCGAAAATCTCGACCTTTTCACCAAAAAAGTTGAATTTTGGAAACCTCAAAACTTTTTCAGCGGTCTCGTTATGAAAATCAGGTAGTCTCAGCATTTAAGCATCATATGTATCATGTTTCAGAAAAAGTTTAGGTTTTGTATTTCCGTAATCCATCATTTTACATTGACCACTTTCACCGCTGCTTGCCCACTGAATACATAATTTTTTTACTTGGAATTTGTTTTAGCATCTGCAAAAAGTATTTATTTATCAGTTTTAATAAGAAAAAACGAAAAAAATCGATGAAAAACGAAAGAAAACAGGCGGAAAACAAAGCAAGATAAATGGCCGCTGAAACTTATCGGCCCCTCGGCCATGGCCTAGAAACCACTTTTCCTCGTCCCTCGTGAGGAAAAAGTTACAGTGTAAATCGAAAAACGAAAATTTTCCGGTATTTCTAATTTTTTCAGATTTTTCTAAAATTAGCTTAAAAGTTTGATGACTAGGTTTTTTTTCTTCAATATAAACAAAATTAGAAAAAAAAAAAATAGAATTTTCTGATCAATTTTCCAGCAAATATAAAAATCGAAAATTTTTAGAAGTTTTTTCAAAAAAAAAAAAAAAATTTTGGCAGTTTTTAGAAGAAAAATTTTTAAAGAAATTAAAGAAATAATATTGAAGCAGAAAGTCTTGTTTCTGAAAATAATTGTTTTTATTCGAAACTTTTCCGTCATCGCATTTCTTCAATTTCTTCAAAAAAAAATGTATCAACGAAAAATTGTCCATTTTCGGATTTTCCGTAAAAAAAACTTCTAAAATAGGAAAATTTTTTTAGTTTCCGAAAAATCTGAACAAAAATCGAAAAATCGAAAAAAAAAATTAATCATAAAATTCGATTTTCTAATCTAATTTTGTTTATATTGTTAAAAAACATGAGAAAAATTAAAAATGTCTTCTAAAAAGAACAATTAGAACACAAAATTTCAAGGTAATTTTAGAAAAATCGAAAAATAATTCGAAATTTCGGAAAATCGAAAAAATTCCGTTGACACTTTTTTAGAGGAAAATTTGAAATTTTTCTGTATTTTTTGAAATCCTTCAATCCAAGCTCCCTTATACTTGAAAATGGAAGAGCTGGAATCCTCTTCCACGGCCCTGTGTGTCGATTTACGCAGCCCTCGTGTACTCTTCGAGGAGGAGAAGACGATTTTACAATTGTCACGTAAATCGACACATGGCCGTGGAAGAGGTTTCCATCTCTTCCATTTTCAAATTTGAGGGAGCTAGAAGTCCGTTGTAGGGCTATTAGAGAGAAATTTTTAAATTTTAACTGTTTTTACCTTTAGCCAGACGACGAACACGATCTCTAACAAGACCTTCCGGAATCACGACACCGGATAAATCACCGTCATAGCAGATTGGAATGTCGAATGCGTCGACTGGGAGCTGCAAAAATTAAATATTAATTTAAAATTTTACAATTTCGCCATAATTTTGCAAGAAACGACGTTTAAAAATAAATGAAATTGCACATTTTTAGCCCAAAAATCAATTAGACTACAAACTACAAATCTTTCTAGCCTCAACCATGTTGAAAATGTTCGAAATTTCACAAAATACTTGAAAAAGTTGAAAATTTTTGACTGAAGATTGCAGATTTTAACTATTTTAGAACAAAAATATGGATAATATTGTTCTTTTTAATTGTTGAAAACTAGTTTTTCTGGGCAAAATTTTGGAAAAAAAAACGTAATTTTTAATGAATTTCTGCTGATATGAGGAGAAACGGTTGCAAAATTGTGAGTTTTTAGCTGAAATGGATAGAAATCGAGAATTTTTTGTTAAAAAAAATGTCAAAAATTAACTGAAAATCACGTTTTCGGTCAATTTTTGGTTCACACTACAAACTACAACTTTTTCTAGCCTCAACTAACTTTGATGAAGCTGAAAACTCTTGTAGTTTGTAGCCTGAGAGCCTCACCAAAAAAACTTAAATTAGCGAAAATTCAAAATTTATGGATATTTAAGCATTTTTCTTGAATTTTTTTTTTGTCTCCAGCTGCTAAATTATAAACTTCCTGCAGTTTTTTTATTTCAGTTAAAATTCAAAAATCTGAATCAAAAAATTGCTGGAAAAGTGAAAAGTTGGTTGAGGCGTCAGATCACAAACTACAATGTTTCCCAGCCTCAACCAACTTTGGTGAGGCTGAACATCATTGTAGTTTGTAGTCTGAGAACCTCACAAAAAACTAAAAAACTGTTTAAATTCAAATTTTATAGAATTTTAAGCCTGTTTCTTGGATTTTTTTTCGTTTCCAGCTGCTAAATGTGAAAATTGCTCTCGAAATCGTGGCAATTTTCATTCGAAATTCAAAAATCTGAATCACAAAAATTGATGGAACCACCGTTTGTTGCGGTGTCACACTACAAACTACAATGTTTCCTAGCCTCAACCAACTTTGGTGAGGCTAAAACTCGTCGTAGTTTGTAGCCTAGGAGCCTCACCAAAAACTAAAAAAAAACCTGTTTAAATTAAAATTTTTTGATTTTTTTTTTGTTTTCAGCTACTAAAGCTTGGAAATTTCATGCACATTTGGCAATTTTCATTCGAAATTTTTTAAAAATCCTGAATCAAAATTGTTTGAAAAAATTTCTGGAAAAGTTGGTTGAGGCGTCAGACCACAAACTACAATGTTTCCTAGCCTCAACCAACTTTGGCGAGGCTAAAACATCGTTGTAGTTTGTAGCCTAGGAGCCTCACCAAAAACTAAAAAAACTGTTTAAATTCAAATTTAATGAAAATTTAAGCACTTTTCTTGAATTTTTTTGTTTCTAGCTGCTAAATGTGGATATTTTTCTCGAAATCGTGAAAATTTTAATTCAAAATTCAAAAATCTGAATCACACAAACCTCAAAATCATCAGGAATGACAGCACGAGTTGGAGCCATTTTCGAAAATGAAGAACTATTTTTCTGAAAAAAAGAAAAGTGTGTGAATGGTTATTTAAAAGAGACAATATTATCTTATCAATCAAAAAAAAAAAGAAGATTGATCAGATTATCTTATCAGTTGAAATAGACGGCGCGACGATGAAAGTTACGAACGTGTCAACGATAAATGTTGCATTTTAATCGAAAAAAAACGCATCATTTCGTTTATATTGAAGGGGAGAAGTTAACAGAACAAAAAACATATAACAATGGTAATAATAACAGGTGAAAAAGAATAGAAAAAACGAATTTTCCGGGAAAAACGAGAACAATTATTAAATCATCAAATCCATCCAGCGTACTCGGCAATCACATCTTTATTGTCTTTTCGGTTACGGCCCACTGCGCTTTGCTTTCCTTTGACCTTCAGTCGAATCTGGAATTTTTGGATAAATTTTAGAAATTTTTGTGGTATATTGATTTATACTGAAGGTTGGAAGGATTTCAGAATTTTTTTAAAAGAGTTTTACGAGTTTGGAAGGAAAATATTAATAAATTACAGTAAAGTAGAAATTAAATACTTTTTTATTAATTTTTGAGATTTTTGTGAATTTTTTTTTTTGTAAAAAAACGTATTTTCCAAAAAATTTAAGGATTTCACAGTAAAAAAAACTAATTTTTAATGTAATGATCAGTCGAAAATTTCAAGAAATTCCAAAAAAAAAAGATAATTGAAAATTTTTGCAAAGTTTCACACAGAAAATTTTAAAAAAACGAATTTCAGACAAAAACTGGCCACGCCCACAAAATGGACGATACCGAAAGAATTCCTATATAATTTTTTGCAATGTTTCAGATACAGAAATTTCGAGAAAAAATATTGTCAGACAAAAACTGACTCCGCCCATAAAATTGTCGGTTTTCTAAAAATTTGAAATTAAATATATGATGACTTATTCCAAATTTTAAGTACGTTTCTATGAACAATATTTCAAAATCAGCAAACTAAATTCTTTTTAAAGCAACATTTTTTTAGAATGACAATGAAACACAAAATTCAAAAAAAAAAGCGAATTTAGGACAAAACCTAGCCATGCCCACCACAAAATGGATGCTCAAACGTGCAATTTTCAAAAAAATATAAAATAATTACTATGATGCCGCGTAAGTGATTATTTTTCAGAATTTTTTCAGAATTCGCTTTAAAAAAAAAGGAATTTTAGACGAAAACTGGCTCCGCCCACAAAATGGTCGGTTTTCTAAAAATTTTAAATTAAATTTTTTTCTATGAACAATATTTCAAAATCAGCAAAACTAAATTTTTTTTAAAGCAACATTTTTTTAGAATGACAATGAAACACAAAATTCAAAAAAAAAAGTGAATTTCGGACAAAAACTGGCCACGTCCACAAAATGGATGCTCAAATGTGCAAAAATTCAAAATTGCACATTTGAGCAAAAGTTTGAACAACTCCGCCCATTCTGAAATTTCGAAAAAAATTTTCACAACAAAAACAGTCTTCGCTTATAAAATGGCACTTTTGGTACAAAAATGACCAGATTTATACCGTTTATACCGTTTATTATTTTTTGAGTTTTTTTGAGAAAAAAAGTTTTTTGTTTTTTTTTAAAGTTTTTAATGAAATTTTTAATCGAAATTTTCAAAAAATTCAAAAAAAATTTGATAATTGAAAATTTTTGCAAAGTTTAACACAAAAAATAAAAATATATATTTTCAGACAAAAACAGGCTCCGCCCATAAAATGGATAAAATTTCCACGATTCTACGTGGCTGAACATTTTTTTGTTGCAATGTTTCAGGTACAAAAATTTCGAGAAAAAAAATTTGAGGCCCCACGAAAAGGGGATCTGCGAAAAGGGGAGCTGGCACTGTGCCAAACGCACAAAACGCTTTTTTATTCTCATTCAACGCACGACTTTTTTTTGTATTTTACGCTAAACAACGCGCGCGATGCGTAATAACGGAGTGTGGTTATAACAAAGTCGTGCGTTGAATGAGAATAAAAAAAGCGTTTTGTGCGTTTGGCACAGTCACTGCAACTTTTTCCTCACGAGGGACGAGGAAAAGTGGTTTCTAGGCCATGGCCGAGGGGCCGACAAGTTTCAGCGGCCATTTATCTTGCTTTGTTTTCCGCCTGTTTTCTTTTGTTTTTCAAAGCTTTTTCCCGTTTTTTCTTATTTAAGCTGATAAATAAATACTTTTTGCAGATGTTAAAACAATTTCCAAGTAAAAAAATTATGTATTCAGTGGGCAAGCAGCGGTGAAAGTGGGCATTGTAATATGATGGATTACGGGAATACAAAACCTAAACTTTTTCTGAAAAATGATACATATGATGCTTAGATGCTGAAATTACCTGACTTTCATAACGAGACCGCTAAAAAAGTTTTGAGGTTTTCAAAATTCAACTTTTTGTGCGAAAATCTCGACTTTTTCACCAAAAAAGTTGAATTTTGAAAACCTCAAAACTTTTTCAGCGGTCTCGTTATGAAAATCAGGTAGTCTCAGCATTTAAGCAGCATATGTATCATGTTTCAGAAAAAGTTTAGGTTTTGTATTCCCGTAATCCATCATATTGCATTGCCCACTTTCACCGCTGCTTGCCCACTGAATACATAATTTTTTTACTTGGAAATTGTTTTAGCATCTGCAAAAAGTATTTATTCATCAGTTTTAATAAGAAAAAACGGGAAAAAGCTTTGAAAAACAAAAGAAAACAGGCGAAAAACAAAGCAAGATAGAAGGCCGCTGAAACTTGTCGGCCCCTCGGCCATGGCCTAGAAACCACTTTTCCTCGTCCCTCGTGAGGAAAAAGTTGCAGTGACAGTGCCAGCTCCCCTTTTCGTATCTCCCCTTTTCACAGATCCCCTTTTTGCAGATCCCTTTTTTGGTCTGCTCCCCTTTTCGTGGGGCCTCAAAAATTTCAGACAAAAACTGGTGCCATTTTTTTTCTCGATTTTCGGTACAAAAATGAGACCTTTTCCTTATTCCTCTTTCTATCCAAAGCCAGTCGCCTCTTAACATCTTCAGCCGTAAACGTGGCAGCACTACTGGCAACACTTCTGGCTCCACTTGGCACTCTCTTCTTTTTCACAACTTTTGCCACCTGCTCCTCAACTGCCACGTGGCCATCCGCGTCCTCTTCCTCCCCCTCCTCCTCATCTTCATCATTTTCATCGTCATTTTCAGAATCGGCTGGACGCTTAAAATCCTCCGGCGGCAACTCAATATCCTTATAACCTTCCTCCGATTTCAGAGCATCAAGATCCACGGCTTCCAGTTGATTTGTGGCGTCTGAGAGCCAATCTGTGAAGCGTGTCGTCTGGGAGAGCACGATTTTCTGCTGTTTGACGGTGTTCTCCTGAGCCTGGAGCTCTTCGTGGTCTTTTTCGAGATCCTCAGGCTCTTCCTGAATGTCTTCCATAGATTTAGAGTCATCGGAATCATCTTCATCTTCCCCCAAATCCTCCTCCTGCCGATTCCTCAATTCCTGCTCACAATGTGCCAAAAAATCGCCTTCATCGTACGCTTTATTCAAATCCAACGCCATTTTCTTGGTGAATCCCGACGCTTCGAGCAGTACATCCATATTCCCTTTCCGTTCAACTTCATCAAATTTCGGCCAATCCTCGCTTTCATAGTCGAATTTTCGTTTAAAAAACGTCCGAACACATGTGACATCTCGATCGAAATAATATTCCGCATTCGGATGATCAATTGATACCATTTGTGGAAAATCAATCATCACAATTCGCTCGTCTTCCAGCATAATTAGGTTGAATTCATTGAAATCTCCATGAATAACTCCGTGCCGAGCCATTTTCACGATAAGAGCCATAAGTCTGTCGTAGAGGGCGCCAGCGTCTTCCACGTGGGTCACATTGCAGAGAGTTTGACCAACAACTAACTGCATAACGACTAAATGTCGACATACATCCACAGCTTTTGGTACAGGAAATCCCCGCTCTTGAAGAGCTTTCAAAAAAGCAAATTCCTTCGCAGCGGCCAGACGACTCAAATAAAGCCACGAGGCGCTCTTTCTCTTCTTGTGATAATCACGTTTCTCTTTGATTTTCCTGAACGACGTGCGACCCAATCTATGGAATTTCAGACAAAGATCGTTGAGCTCCGGGTCACCACCGACGTACACATCCGACTCTTTTCCGATTCCGATTTGATTTCCGACACTTCCGACGACTTCACGGGAGCACAGGGCTCGAAGGGCGAGGTAGTCGTAGCCACGGATTGTGAGACGGTAGCCATCAACTGAAAATATTATTTATTTTGATGGAAATAAATGGAAATTGTTAAAATCCAGCTGATTTCGCGTTGGTTGAGGCTAAAAAAACTCAAAATTGTAGTTTGTAGTCTCTGCGCCTCAACCAAAAGCTTTGTAATCTAAACTTTAAATTGAGATAATGCCTACATTAGTTGGAAAACGCACAAGAATTACTGGAAATTTATCAAAATCCAGCTGATTTCGCATTGAGAGAGGCTCATGGACTACAAACTACAACTCAAATTTCAAATTTTAGCCTCACCAGTGTGTGGTTGAGGCCAGAAAACTTGTAGTTTGTAGTCTCTGAGCCTCAACCAAACACCTATTCTTCTAAAAAAAAAGCAATTCTTGAAGTTTCAACAGGATTTTTCGCTTTTGTAAAACTAAATACCACGATTTTCACGGAAAACCAACAGAAAACATGTTCTAAAACTATAAACTACATTTTTCAGCCTCAACCACGAGTTTTAGTTATGGTTGAGGCTAGAAAATGTGTAGTTTGTAGTCTCTGAGCCTCAACCAAACGCCTATTCTTTAAAAATGCAATTTTTGAAGTTTTATCTGGATTTTCGCTTTTTTTTTAAACTAAATACCACGATTTTCTCGAAAAACCATCAGAAAACATGTTCTAAAACTATAAATTTAATACATTTTTCCGTCTCAACCACGAGTTTTCGGTATGGTTGAGGCTCAAAAGGTTGTAGTTTGTAGTCTCTGAGCCTCAACCAAAACTTTTTATCACTCAAAACTGGAATTTTCAGCCGTTTTTTGCAGGAATTTCCTCCTTACATTTCTTGCTTCTCTCAAAAGCGACCAACGAGTGCTTGCACAAGTCATTAAGCGTCCTGGCGACACCTCCTCTATGAATTCCAGCAATTGCTGACACAAGAGCCAACGGAACGACCTCGTGATTCTTCATGCCCATCTCGACGGCGATCAGTACCCGGAAGTGATCACCTTCCAGGTATCGCATCATCGAAACGTTCATTCGACCCATCTGGAATATAGATTTTGAAAACTTGAATTAAAATTTACAAATTAGGAAAAAATAAAGCGGAAAAACAATTTTTATCGATAATATTGTGTTAATAAATCAATTTAAATTAGGAGTCCACTGGAAAACCACTTAAAAATTGCGAAATTCACGAAAAATCCATGTTTAGCCTAAATTTTCCAGTTTTCCGATTTTTCAGACCGAATTTAACATTAAAATTGTTAATTTTTACTGAAATTCAATTAATTAACCATAAAAAATGATGAAAAACTTCGAAAAATGAGCTGAAAACATGAAAAATCCTCGAAAGAAAAAGGAAAAACAGAATTGGCTAAGCCCCGCCCACAAAAGTGTGCCAGGCTTGCAACGGATTTTTGGTGAACGCTGAAATTTTTGCATTTTCGGCGAATTTTCAGCGAATTTTTGGATTTTTTCTACAAATAGGAGTTGTTAATTATATTTGAATATTTTTCAACAAAATAAGTCACAAAAAATAAAGGAAATTGCACTTTTCCAACGAAAATCTAGTTTGACGCCCCGCCCACAAAACCGTGCCAGGCTTGCGAATTCATCGTAGACTCTCTCAATTCTTTTCTATTTTTTTCATGTAGAAATTCCTGAATTTAACCATCCAAATTCGTTCGAAAAAACCCAAAAAAAAACCAAATCGAAGAGCTTCATATACACAAAAATCGATGGCATACGATAGGAAATAAATGAACGCGCGCTGGTGGTGAACGGAAAAAAGGTACAGAGGAGAAGCCGGTGAAAAAGGGTGAATCTGTGGTGAGGGCGGTTGAAATAATGGAAAACATATCACCGGGGGGGGGGGGGATTTGTGAGGGGGAACTGTCGCCGATGAAGCGGTATATGCAAAAAAGGCGAAACACACACACAAATTGTTGAGGCGGTTGCAAAATTGAAAAAATGGTTTAAGAGGTGGATAAAACGAATGAGAGACGACGACGGAGAATGAGAGTGAGAAAATCACAGCGAATTTTTCGAGAAAGAGTTCAGAATTGGGGGATTTAGAGGAGAGAGAAGTATGACTAGAAAGTATCTATGAAAAAGAGCGGATTTTGAAAAAGAATTAGCTGCTAAACACGAGGTTTCTTGACCGGCGGTGACGAGTTATCGTTCGATTTCACCATCTTTTCCAGCAAGTTGCTCGCCAAAACCGGCTCATCGCTGATGAAGTTGCGCCATGACGTCAGAGCCATTACATGTTGACGATTGTGGATTGCCTGGAAATATTTTAATTATTAAATGGAACAAAATCGTTGTAGTTAGTAGTTTGAGCCTATTTTTCTGTCAAAATGTCAATTTTTCTCCATTTTCAGCTGGAAAATCAGATCAGAAAAAAAGCATTTCACAATAATGGTTGAGGCTAGAATAGACTGTAGTTTGTAGTGTAAGCCTCTACCAACTGTGTTTTATAAGCATTTGGGTGAGGCTGAGAGACTACAAACTACAATTCGATTAGCCTCAACCATGGAATTTCGAAGTATTGTTAGGCTAAAACATTGTAGTTTGTAGTCTAAGCCTCAACCAACATTGCGAATTACAAGTTTGGTGAGGCTGAAAAAAGGTAGTTTGTAGTGTAAGCCTCAACCAACAAGAAATAAGCAAATTTTGGGAGTTTTCCGTTTAAAACTTACAAAATCAACGCAAGCATCATACAAAACATCAGTATTATATCGTTCCGCATGTGTAATACACTCGAGCACATTATTCACATTGAGCCGGTCCAACAAATGCTGCTCACAGGTCATTTTCAGCGCCAAAATCTGATATTTTTCGGCGATTTGCATCACATCGACCGCCTGATAAACGTCGATATCCGATTTGATGACTCCAGCGTATATGAATTCAACCATCGCTCGGACAGATGTCGGCGAGAAATCCAAAATCTCGATTCGTTTCTCCTGATTCTCACGCATCTCCGTATGGCTGAGCATCATCTGGAAGACGTCAGAGTGCGCGCGAAGCTTGTACGCGTGTACACGAAACTGTTCACGTTCTCCGTCAAGTGGTCCCGCCACGATTGTCATGTCTGTTCCGTCGCCGCTGGCAAGCATTTCCAGTTCTGAAAATTCACTGATTAGATTTTAAATTTTTTTTTCGAGTTTTGTGAAGCTCACTGCAACTTTTTCCTCACGAGGGACGAGGCAATGCGGTTTCTAGGCCATGCTTTTGCTTTCCGCGTGTTTTCTTTTATTTTTCACCGATTTTTTTCCCGTTTTTTCTTATGAAAACTGATAAATACATATTTTTTGCAGATGCTAAAATAATTTCCAAGTGAAAAAATTATGTTATCAGTCGGCAAGTAGCGGTGAAAGTGGTCAATGCAATATGATGGATTACGGGAATAAATATAATAAACCCAAACTTTTTTCCAAACATGATACATATGCTGCTTAGATGCTGAAAGTACCTGATTTCCATAATGAGACGTCTGAAAAAGTTTTGAGATTTTCAAAATTCAACACTTTTTTTGGTGAAAAAGTAAAGATTTTCGTACAAAATGTTGAATTTTGAAAATTTATAAACTTTTTCAGCACTCTCGTTATGAAAATCAGATAGTTTAACCATCTAACTAGGGAACCGTCAGAAGGTGCCCATTGGACTTGCATGTGAAACCTATGTCATTCGATAGCCCATGTTTTAAAAAGGTTACTCGTGAATTTTTAGTTGCGAATCTCCAGAACCAAGCTCACGGCGAGCTCTCAAAGATCCTGAAAATAGCACTGTAACAAAGCATTGAAATGCCATTTTTCTAATTCACTTCGGTAGCTCATATCTCGGTGGATACGTTTTTCACAGAAAAGTCATCAACTAATAAGTTGTTGATCTTTTTGCAAAGAACAAGTTCGTAATTGAAAACGAAGATATGAGCTACCGCAGTTAATTAGGAAAATTGCTTCTTTAGATCGTTACAATGCTTCGTTACAGTGCTATTTTAGGATCATTGAGAGCTCGCCGTGAGCTTGGTTCTGGAGATTCGCAGCTAAAAAATTACGAGTAACCGTTTTAAAACATGGGCTATCGAATGGCATAGGTTTCATATGCAAATCCGATGGGCACCTTCTGACAATTTCCTAGTAAGCTGCGTATATTACAGGAACAATAAATCATGAGAATGCGTACGTGGAGCATTTTATCTGACGCGCGATATCTCTTAGCGAAAACTACAGCAAGAACTTAAATAGCAATAATTATTTGAGTTCTTATCGTAGTTTTCGCTAAGAGATATCGCGCGTCAAATAAAATGCACCAAGTACGCATTCTCATGATTTATTGTTCCCTTTATATATATATATATATATATATATATATATATATATATATATATATATCATGTTTAGAAAAAGGATTTTGTATTCCCATAATCCATCATATAACATTGACCACTTTCACTGCTACTTGCCGACTGAATACCTAATTTTTCACTTGTAAATTATTTTAGCATCTGCAAAAAATATTTACTTATCAGTTTTAATAAGAAAAAACGGGAAAAATCGGTGAAAAATAAAAGAAATGTGCAAGCGCCGATTTTTCGCATTTTTTCTCGTCCCTCGTTCGAAAAAAGTTGCAGTGTGAAGCTATAGCAAGCTTAAGCTTACCACTTTCCACATGTGCTCTCGGTATCTGAGCGAATGGCATCTCTATGGACGGTGTAATTGGAACTCGTTTGCACGGAACCTTTGAAGCATCAGGAATCAGCTCAATATGACACGAGATCACCAGCGATTTGTCCTGACGGATACTATTCTGCACTTTTTGAGTTGGGATATTCCGAAGACCCCAAGAATGACCTCCTTTTGGCGGTTTTGCGTGGAATTCTCCAACATTAACATTACTGAACTTTGGCTCATCATTGTCATCGAGGAAATAGAATCTGTATTCTGCTTTCAAAACGACCTCTTTCGATGGCGATGTTGCAGACATTTTCAGGAATAGCGAGACGTTGTTGGCGTTTTCCTCTCGTTTTCCTCCTGGGTAGAGGCATAATTGCCAGCAAGCATCTGGCACCGCGTCGTCTCTGAAAATATGGAAAATATAGAAAATTTATTTGAATTTCCTGAATTTCCGCCGCCGTGTTCAAACTCACTTAAAAACTGTGCTTCTCAGGCAACTTCCGGGTCTACTGAGCTTGAG
This sequence comes from Caenorhabditis elegans, assembly GCF_000002985.6. Taxonomy (NCBI): domain Eukaryota; kingdom Metazoa; phylum Nematoda; class Chromadorea; order Rhabditida; family Rhabditidae; genus Caenorhabditis; species Caenorhabditis elegans. The sequence goes on along the minus strand of NC_003279.8, from coordinate 14,647,960 downwards.
CAGGCTCTCGAAATTACAGACCGTCCATCTTTGTGTGAGCACGATTGAGCCGGGATTCGTCATACACTCATTCTTCTGTGATGTCGAGGATTGTCGCCGACAGCTCGAGCATGACGGTTTTGAGCTGAGATAGCTGTGATCCGATCCGTACAAGTGGCGGTCAGACATTCGATTTAATTCTAAAATGAGGAATTTCAAATTTTTAATTTTTAGATTTTTTAATTTCTAAAATAAAGAAAAAAGAATAGGAAATTAGTGTTCGGTGTTCACACGCGAGGACTTCTTGTGGCCGCGACGCGTCGTTGTATTGATTTTCAAGCTGTCTGCGTCTCTCCGGCTTTTTCGTGTCAAGACCAAAGTATCTGGCCGTTCTCTTGAGTGGGGTGGGGTGGGGGCTGTGTATGTAGTGGAACGTGGTGGAAAATTAGAACTCGTCATAACAATGACCAAAAAAATATTGATAATCATTCTGTTGAAAAATAATTCTAAAAAACCACTTAAAATGACCCGTAAATTGATTTTTAATCGATTTTTCGTGAGAAATTGGCCTGTTTTAATGGAAAATATAAACATCCGTTGAAAAACCACGCTTCAAACAGAATTTCTCGTGGAAATTGATCAAAAATTACTTAAAAAGCCACAAATTTGACAAAACATCCGATTTTTCATCTTTTTTCGCAAGTTTCGGGAAGATTTTGACGAATTTTTAGCGCGGAAAAACCGTTAAATTCGCTAAATGTGACTTAAAAAATCTGTAGAATCTACTAAAAACCCAAATTTTCAATGGTAAACCGGAAAAATGTGCTTTTTTCAGAAATTCTGGTGAAAAATAATTTAGAAAACCACTCAAATGACCCGTTTTAGAGTTATAACCATAGGAATTCAAAAATTCTCGCTGAATGTATGAAATGCGTTGAAAAACCACACTTAAAGCAGAATTCCTTATGAATATTGCTCAAAAATTACTGAAAAGGCCGAAATTTTGACAAAACGTGAATGTTCATCATTTTAACTCAAAAACTTTGATTTTTCATCGTTTTCTCGCAAGAATTGGGAAGATTTTGACGAGTTTTTGCAGAAAAAACCGATAAAGTCGCTAAATTTGACTGAGAAAATCTGTAAAATCAACTAAAAATTCAAAATTTCAACGGAAAATCTCAAAAATCGGGACAAAAATAACAAAAATACAGCGCCTGCAAAACCATGCGGCAGTTGCAAAAACTGTGTGCCAGGCTTGCAAAAACAGATTTTTCGTTTAATTTCATTTAAATTTTATATTTTTCAGCCTTTTTTCAAGGAGATTCCTTCTTTAAGCATTAAATTCACGATAAAAAATCACGAAAATCAATAATTCAATAAGAAAAACAATTTTATTCGCAAAAAACAAGCCAATAGAATTTTTTATTTTTATTTTTTCGCCTTTTTTCCCTTCAAAATCCGTCCGATATCCATTAGAGTTGTGCTATCACATCTGGAGAGATCAAATGAGAGTTTTAGTGTAGTTTGTGACAATTTGGTGTCCGGCAGAGTGAGTAGATATTCGCTGGCTCTGAAAATTCGTGTTTTTAGCGGATTTTTTCTGAAATAATGTTTTGAAAGACTTGTGTAACACGTGGTGTCAGACTGTCTCATTGCGGTTTGATCTACGAAAAATGCGGGAAAATTCTCTCTTAACCATGCGAAATCAGATGAGATGTCTGCGTCTCTTCTCCCGCATTTTTCGAAGATCAAAGGGACTTTCTGTCTCCACGTCGTGTAATGCTTGGTTGAGGGGCTTTGAATATTTGTAGTTTGTAGTGTAACCTCACTTATAAATAACATGAGAATCCGTGCACTCATTCAATCTTCTCGTTAACTCTTCCGGTGACTTGACCTTCTCCTTTTTCTCCTTTTTAGGTGAGGCTTTCTCGATTTCTATATCAATTTTCGGAATTGGCACTCCCTTTTCCTTCGATTTACTCATTTTCTGAGATGATTCCTCTTCCTTCACCGGAGTAATTTTGTGCATTTTCCTCGAAGGCGATTTTTCATCATTCGATATAAGTGAAGCCTTTCGTTTTTTAGTTCTAGCGTATTTCTTGATAAGTTCCAGGTACGCCGGGGGTACATCCTTTTGAACAACTAGCTTTTGAGTTTCTAATTGAACATCTTGATCTCCGGTGAATAGGGTTAATTCGTATGGGATTGTACGTGGCTTTTCGTTTGGAAGATTCAAAAAAATTGTGACTAGCGTTGTGAAGGAGGCGAATCCCGTTTCGGTTATCTGGAAATAATTGGGATTTAGATTCTTCAGAATTTTTAAGATGTCGAAAATTTAGCAAATCTAAAGCAGAAACCGTTTTGCTAAAAGCCAAATCGACGCATTTTTTAGTATATTCGTAGGGGTTTCGAAGCTTAAAACCAACGGTTCGGACGATTAGGAACGTACATACCACGTGGTGTCAGAGTGTTTCAATTCGGCTTGATCTACGTTGATCTACGAAAAATCGCAGAGTTCTCAACTGATTTCGTATGGTTAAGTGCGTGCTGACGTCACATTTTTTTGGACGAAAATTCCCGCATTTTTTGTAGGTCAAACTGTAATGGGACAGCCTGGCGCCACGTGATATACCCAAAATGAATCTCAAATTAAATAATTTCGTAATGAAACTTCTCAAAACTTTTTTATGGCGGTTCAAAGTTTTAAAAAATATACACTGATTTTAGCTAAAATCTCAAATTTTGGTCACTTTTCCGTGTCGCAGCAGTCTGAAGTTGACTTTTTTGGAATTTTTATCTTTCATTGCATATTTTCGTAGTTTATCTAAATTAATTTCGTTGATTAAGGTACATTTAAAACCGAAAGGGAACTAATTTCGATGATTTTTGGTTCTTTTTCGGTTTTAAATGTACCTTAATCAACGAACTGAATTTAGATAAACTTCTAAAATATGCAATGAATGATAAAAATTCCAAAAAAGTCAACTTCGAATCGCTGCGACACAGAAAATTGGGTGAAATTCGAGATTTCAGCTAAAATCAGTGTAATTTTTTTCGAAATTTTATTTTAGAAGTTTCATTACGAAATTCGTTCATTTGAGCCCATTTTGGGTCTATACGTTCAAAATCGTCCGGACCGTTAGTCCTCATAAAATGGAAGAATAACTAAGACAAGTGTAGATTTACGCAGCTGGTGTACTCCCCGAGGGAAAGTTTTATAGGTTTTGGGAAAACATAACTAACACTACTGAAAATGAGATAATTAGTACATTTTCCAGTATAGACATCAATTTTGGCACTATGAATAAAAACAAATTGCCGATGTGAAAGTTTAATAAAAATTTAAATCGTTCAAAACACGTGGTGTCAAACTGCCCCATTTTGGTGTGATCTACACAAAATGCGGGAATTTCTTGCATAGAAAATTGTGACGTCAGCACGCTCTTAGCCATACAACATCTGTTGAGAAGTCTGCGTCTAAATTCCCGCATTTTTGGTAGATCACACTGAAATGGGACACTTTGACGCCACGTGTCAAAATCCTCTTCTCCTCGAGGAGTACACTAGAAATTCGTAAATCGACATATGACCGTGCTAGAGGCTTTTCTTCCAACTTTAAATATGATTGATTTTGAATCAAAAATTGCTGAAATTATTCCATTTAGACGCAGAAATTGCATTTTTTAAAAATATTTTCCTCAAAAAATGCTCACCTTAAACGGAGGTTTTGTCACAAACCGAACCGGTTGTGCAAACGACTCATGAATCTCGAATTTGACTTTCTGGATGAGCTTATTGTCAGGAAACTCGTCATAATCACGATTTCCGGGCTTCACAAAAAGTGTCCATTTGTGAGTGTGACCATTCTCATTGTTTTCCGGAAGCCGTGTAGATGAATGTCCAACAATTACCTGCATTTTGGGATGATTTGGATGGTTTTGAACAGAGATTCTGCTAGAGTTCGCTTGGTTGGTAATTTGAAAAGTTCGAAAATTGAAAATAGTGTGCAGTTTAGGTGATCACGTTTTTACAAAAAGTAATGTTCTATTATATAACTATATACAGTGCGTCCAACTTCTATAGCACCCCCCTCCAATTTGGCGGTTTGGAGCTTCTCAAAATGTTTTTTGGAAAAGTGTTAGTGCAGTTCGATAGCAAATGTTGAAAAACCTATGCTCCCCAATTTTTATTATGATATCTCAAAAATCACAGGAATTAGGTCAAAATATCGGAAAAATGGCCGTCCAACTTCTATAGCACCCCCTCTGATTTTTGGCAATTTTCGGTAAAATCGGGGGTTTTCTTCTTAATTAATGAATTTATTTTGTGAATTTTGGTGTAAAGTTATTCACAAAATAAATTTATTAATTAAGAAGAAAACCCCGATTTTACCGAAAATTGCCAAAAATCAGAGGGGGTGCTATAGAAGTTGGACGGCCATTTTTCCGATATTTTGACCTAATTCCTGTGATTTTTGAGATATCATAATGAAAATTGGGGAGCATAGGTTTTTCAACATTTGCTATCGAACTGCACTAACACTTTTCCAAAAAACATTTTGAGAAGCTCCAAACCGCCAAATTGGAGGGGGGTGCTATAGAAGTTGGACGCACTGTATAACTTATTATATAACTTCTATAGGAGTATAATATACAAAATACTGCTGGTCTGGCAAGAATAGGGGCGCAAGACTATTACCGTATGTTCTCTATTAGTCTTGCATGCAATACTAATAGAGGAAATACGGTTTATGAAAAAATTGATTTTCAACTCTAATATATCAACCAATGTGACCTGTACGCTTGGCTTGTAATTTGAAAAGTTCGAAAATTGAAAATAGTGTGCAGTTTAAATTAATATTGCATCATTGAATTTTTTCAAAAAAATTGATCACGTTTTTACAAAAAGTAATGTTTTATTATAGAACTTCTATAAAGAGAGTAATTTGAAAATGTTATATACATACTAATTTAAGATAGAAAAATAGAAAAATAGTGCGATAATTAAAACTTACTCACTATTTAAATTGCAAATTTAAATCTTCAAACAAAAAAAATTCTAATTGGTTAGAATTAATAATTTTTAAATTAGAATTGAATACTTTAAAGGCAAATTTTAATTTAAATTCAATTTATAATACCCAAATAATCAAATTCAAAATTCTTACCTCAACTATATGCATTTCTATGTTTCTAGATATGTAACAAATTGATTTTCAACTCTAATATATCAACATGTGACCTAAATTCGAATTCCTTTCACAAATGCACTTGCAAAGTGCTATACAAACGCGCTCTATCGTCATGTGTAGTGGATAATAAACGCAGAGATCGATGCCCCGTATACTAATCCTTTTGATGATCACCTTTTATATTGAAAATCTTTGAATTTTTCTGAATTCCGTTGTTTTCAGCTCGAAAATGCTTTCAAATGAGGATGGATTATTCCAGACGGACGCCTTTTCTCCATCGGATTGTAAGAATTTGAAAAATTTGCCGAAAAAATGAGAAAAAACTGACAAAATTGGTTAACTACAACGAAATAATTAATTCACTTGTAGTTTGTAGTCTGAGGCCTCAACCACTATTGCAAATTTGAAGTTTGGTGAGGCTGAAAAATATGTAGTTTGTAGTCTTACTAATTAGCTTGAACCTGGTTATTTAAATACAGTGCAAGGTTTTTTCAAAAAATTTAAGTAAAAAATTCGAAAATGTGAAAAATAGACATAAATACTACAAACTACAATTTATTTTAGCATCACCCAACTATTGATTTCTTAATCGAAATTTGGTTGAGGCTAAACTTTTTTGTAGTTTGTAGTCTTAGCCTCAACCAATTTATTCAAATGTCGTTTTAATCCTTTTTTTTTTCATTTTTCAAAAAGTTTTTTTTTTTAATTTAAGTAATAAAAATGTAGAAAATAGACATAAAAACTACAAACTTTATTCTAGCCTCACCCAACTATTGGTTGAGGCTAAACTTTTTTGTAGTTTGTAGTCTCTGAGCCTCAACCAATTTATTTAAATGTATTTTCAATGCTAGTTTTTCCGTTTTTCCATATTTTTTATTTTTTTTTCAATTCGAGTCATTCAAAAATGTGAAAAATAGGCATAAAAACTACAAACTTTATTCTAGCCTCACCCAATTATTTATTGCTTTAACGAAATTTGGTTGAGGCTAGAATAATTGTAGTTTGTAGTCTCTGAGCCTCAACCAATTAATTTAAAAGGATTTAATAGCATTTTGATGCTAATTTTTTAATTTCCAGACATCCGGGACCGCCTGAAAGGGGTGAAAATCGGTGATGAGACACGAAAACTTCGACATCTTCGTTCAGAAATGGGCGCTCTGAACCATGCTTCACAGGAGACACTGAAAAATAACGTTTTTCGAAATTATCAGCAATTTATTGATGCTTCGAAAGAGATTTCTCGTAAGAATTTTCAGCAATTTTCGACCGGAAAAATGATTTTTTAAATTTGAAAAATTCCAGATTTGGAGCGAGAAATCTACCAATTAACACATTCCCTAATCGAGCAAAAACAAGTAATCGAGAATTTAATAATGATGACTGGAGATGATAAATCATCAATTCATACAGTATCAAGTCATTCTACAACCACCTCGACCACTAATCCAATTCAAATTTTAATGCAGAAAATGGAGGGAATCGGCGGGATTTTAAATAATATGTCAACTTCGGAAAAAGTAATTTTGTACGGGGAAATGGAGCAATTCGACGTGGAAACAAAGAAGCCAGTGCAGAAGTGTATGCTGATATTATTGTCTCATCGATTGATTATTGGAAATATTAATGCTGCTGGAAAATATGTGTTCGTTTTTATTTAACACTCTCTAAACTACAAGTTTTTGCACGGTCCAGGACGAAAAATTCGGACGGCTTAAAAAAGGCTTAAATTTTGGTCAAAATTGCATTTTTTTAAAAATTTTTTATTACTTTGAGTGTAACTTCATGAAAAAAATTGAATTTTGGAAATTTATGATTTTTTCGTTCATTTTTCACGAAAAAAAATTAAAAACTTTTTTTTCCCCAAAAACGCCATGGAATTTGTAGTTTGTAGCCTTGGCCAATCTATAAATCTTCGATTTTGATAAACTAAGGCTTAAAATTTTGTGTATTTTGTAGTTTAGGCCTTGCCAAATTGTAAAAAATTAATTCACAACGGTATTTTGGAAAAATTAAATTTTTGTTCAAAATTGCACTTTTTTTACTTTTTTAAAAATTATTTTCAGTGTAGTTTTATAGAAAATTTTGAATTTTGAAAATTCCAGCGAATAATGTATTTTCCGCTTTTTTTCGGGAAAAAAACCTCAAAAAACCCTAAAACTTGTAGTTTTTAGCTGATTCTGATAGGCTAAGGCTTTAAGTTTTGTATTTTGGACAAATTTTTTAGTTTAGGTCTTGTCAAATTAAATTCACAGCGGTATTTTGAAAAACTTGGTCAAAATTGCACATTTTCTCTTTAATTCGAAATATATTTTTTGGAAAAAAAATTAAATTTAAAAGTGGTGTAGTCGAATTTTTGTTATTTCTTTATTAGACTCAAAATTGTCTGAAAACACCGAATTTCATAATGAAACTTCTTAAAAACTTTTTAGAAAAGAGTTATGGCCTTTCGAAAAATCGGCTCAAAATTAGTGAAAATTTGAAATTTGGCCAACTTATCATTCTCGCAGTGGCTGGGAACAATTTACATTTTTTTTTTGAAATTGTCGTCTAATTTTGGGAATACATGTCGATTATCTTGCGTTTTCAGCTTTATTAAGGTATTTAAAAGTCGATGGACGAAGAGATTTGTCAAATTTTTAAAACCAATTCTCTTCATCTATCGACTTTTAAATACCTTAATAAAGCTGAAAAAGCAAGATAATTAACATCTATAACCGAAATTAGACGACAATTTCAAAAAAAAAAAATTGTTTCCAGCCGCTGCGACAATGATAAATTGGCCAAATTTCAAATTTTAACTAATTTTGGGTCATTTTTTGAGCCGTCATAATTTTTTTTTGGAAAAGTTTTCAAGAAATTTCATTATGAAATTCGGTGTTTTCAGACAATTTTGAGTCTAATAAGGCAATAAAAAATTAAAAAAATTCGACTACACCACCTTTAAATTTAATTTTTTTTCCAAAAAATATATTTCGAATTTAAAAAGTGCAATTTTGGCCAAGATTTTCAAAATACCGCTGTGAACTGAAATTTTTTACAATTTGACATAGTCTAAACTAAAAAATTTGTACAAAATACAAAACTTAAAGCCTTAGCCTATCAGAATCAGCTAAAAACTACAAGTTTTAGGGTTTTTTGAGGTTTTTTTCCCGAAAAAAAGCGGAAAATACATTATTCGCTGGAGTTTTCAAAATTCAAAATTTTCTATAAAACTACACTGAAAATAATTTTTAAAAAAGTAAAAAAAGTGCAATTTTGACCAAAAATTTAATTTTTCCAAAATACCGTTGTGAATTAATTTTTTACAATTTGGCAAGGCCTAAACTACAAAATACACAAAATTTTAAGGCTTAGTTTATCAAAATCGAAGATTTACAGATTGGCCAAGGCTACAAACTACAAATTTCATGGCGTTTTTGGGGGAAAAAAAAGTTTTTAATTTTTTTGTCGTGAAAAATGAACGAAAAAATCATAAATTTCCAAAATTCAATTTTTTTTCATGAAGTTACACTCAAAGTAATAAAAATTTAAAAAAAATGCAATTTTGATCAAAATTTTAAGCCTTAGCCTAGCCAAATCGACAATTTTTAGATTGGTTAAGGCTAAAAACTACAAGTTTTAGGGTGTTTTTGATGGAAAAAATATATTCTTTAATTTTTTTTTTGCTAAAAAATGAACGAAAAAATCAAAAATTCAATTTTTTCCAAAAAATTACACTCGAAGTAATAAAAATAATGCAATTCTGACCAAAATACTAAAGTTTTTAAAACAAAGATTTCAAATTGGTTGAGGTTATTCTGTTTTTGTAGTTTGTAGTTAAAACCTTCTTCACCAAATTGAGTGATTTCAGAATGGAATCAACCCTCTCACTAAACTCAGTTGCCCCAGTCAACGTTAAAGATCGTGAATCAGGCGCCGCCAACGCTGGAAAAGTGCTGAAACTCTTGATATTCCCCGAATCCCGTTGTTATTTGTGTGAGAGTGCAAGAATTCGAACCCTTTGGTTTGACGAGTTGGAACAGGCGAAACGAGAGATTCTACATAAGGGAAGTCTCGTGAGACAGGCAACTATTCGAGGAAAACGGCAAACTGTGAAAGAACGGAAGGCCGCTGCATCGTCGGCTATTGAGGAAAAACCATCTTTTCTAGAGGAAGAGGAGGATGTCGGGGATGAAAATGAAGAGAGAAGTGGGTTTTAGGGTGGAAGAGCTGAAAAACTGATTTTTCGAGTCCTAGAACAGAATTTTCAAGAGCAAACTAGATTTTTTTAAAATTTAATATGAAAACTTCAAAGAAAAAACACAAAATTCAAAAAAAAAAGTTAGTGGCATTAATATAGTTTAGTCAGAAAATCCCCTTAACTCTTCCAAACACATTTAACATTAATTTCGTTACTCACACTACACTATTTTACTTAATACTGATAGTTAAGAAAGCATTTGTATCTAGAACAATTAAAGTGTATATTTTAATATATACTGTGTTAGTTAATACGTATAGTGAATTAACTGTTTAGTTAAGTTTTTATTCAACAAATTCAAATTTTACTTATATACTGAAACTTATATATATACATATATGAAACTTATATATACCGTATATTCTCTATTAGTCCGGCAGTCTCTAATAGTGCGGCAGTACCCCTTCTTTTTGGTTGCAAAAGCCATCTCAAATATTCGGATTCTACAATGGTATCCTCCTTGTTCATTCTTCAATAATTGCTCATAAATTTTCACGTAAACATTGCATTTCAGTGTCTTTGGGGGCAAAATACACAATTTTCATTAATTTTCACATAAAATATGAGGTTTTATGAGGGAATTTTGAGGTTACTACTCTCAAAAGTAGTAACTTCAAACTGAAAATCAGTTATCGAAAATTAGTACGGCAGTCTCTAATAGTGCGCAAGTCGTGGAAGGGCCGGAAATTAGTGCGGCATGCCGCACTAATAGAGAATATACGGTATATATGAAACTTATATATACTGATACGTATGTATATCATAAGTAGAAAGGGTAGAAAAATTACGTCACAACTGTATTAAAATACATAAAAACATGTATTTTAATTCAGTTGTGATGTAGTTTTTCTACACTTTCTAATATTCCGACACTACTTGAATAACCCCATTAGTACTGATATTTAAGAAAATACTGATCGTTAACAATTAAAGTGTATATTTTAATATATACCATGTTAGTCAGTACTAATAAACTGTTGTTAGTCAACATATGTTTTTCCTTTATAACCGTACATTTTACTAGTCAGAATTAATTAGTTTGTGGTTTTCCAGACGACAATGACATTTCCTGGTTATCCGAACTTCCGGCAGAACTGGACGATTGCATTGCTCATCGAGACCTTGATCAAGCTGTTGAGCTTATTCACGAATGGAAACAGTGCCCGACGAAAGATGCTGTAATTGATATTCAGTTGCAAATGAGAGAGAATACGGTAATTTTTGCATAGAAAATTTCGAAAATTTGGCAAAATTTCAAAAATTTTGCAAAATCCCATTTAAAAAGATTTTTCAAAAATTATCAACAAAAAATAAATCGAAGAGATTTCTAGATTTTCCAAAAAATTTGTTCATTTTTAAGAGAAAATCAGTAAAAATTTAAATTTAAAAAAAAATAGAAAAATTTCTCAAAAAATCAAGAACGAAATTCTTACAAGCAGAAATTTTTTTCGACTTTCACAAAAGTTTATCAACAAAAATTGAAATACCAAAAACTTAGTTTCAAATGACTCATATCAAAAAATCATTCCAGATTGTCCAACTGCTCAGCGACGATGTAAGCCGGCCCGGCGCAGTACACGGAGGCCCGAGAGCCATGAAAAAAGCCCGAACTCTTCTAACCCAATTAGGCCGTGGAACCTACGCAACAGATGTCTATTTAAGACGGAGAAGTGCAATGCAACGAAGTGCAATGCGTGATGTAACAGTATCAGAAGAACCAATATCATATGTAAAGCAACTATGTACATTATATGGAAATGCAGTATCTGATATTGCAAATGAATTCCGATCAATGCCTCAATACTATTGTCAAGTACTTCAATGGTGTTCTTATGAATTAAGTACTCTATTGAATTTGATCAGAAGACATGTTATTGAAGTTGCACCTGCAATTGCTGTAATTGCATATACGTGGAAGAATGTAATGCATACAATGGAAGATCTCACTGCAATTGGTGTTCATTTGAATTTCGAAGTCAATCGGCTTTTAAGTATTCCCCTCGAGAAATCTCTACAAGGAAACTTTGAAAATATCTGTGATGCTGTGAAAATGCGGATTTCGGAGGAAAAATGGAGGCCCTACGTGCTGGAATCGGAATCTGCACTGAATCGACTCGTTGAGGAGCTTTCCGATGTTGGGATTAATGTGGAATGGGCGATTTCTGCAAATGATGAATCGAGAAGCTCGTTGAATGTTTCGCAGAATGTTGTGCATTTTGCGAAAGTTGCACATACTCTTTCGAAGGATTTGGCGCCGCTTAGATTGTTAGTCTTTTGATAGGATTTAGAAACAAAATTTGATTAATAAAACTAGCAAGTTCAGTGTATGACTAACAACAAAGTTATAATATAGTCTTGCATATAATATAATCATACAAAAAAAGCTAGTTAATTCAAAGCTAAAAATTATTACTTTAAAAATAGATTTAAATTTGATACACTTTATATGTTCAACATAATATTTTTAGGGGGCGGATAGCTCAGTCGGTAGTGGTGGCCGCTAGCAGTCTGGAGGTCACGAGTTCAATTCCGGCCTCACCCCCCTAGGTTCACCCAGCCTCTATTGGGAAGTGGAGCAATCCACGACTGGATTATCGGCCACAGTCCCCGGCTAGGACGTGGCTTAAATTATAGCCCAGTGGGATCATCACCACCAGGCAGTGTACCTGAATCCCAGATCCGCAGTGCATAGCACTTGAAGAACGGATCGTCCTTTAATCCTTTAATCCTTTTTAGTATTAAATAACATAGTAGAATTTGAAAAACTAATTCAACTTTCTTATTTCTTTGAAAAAAGTTTCCAACAAATCCAAAAATAGTATTGTATATATTCACACACAGCATATATTAAAATACCTATACGCTTTAATTGTTAACTATCAGTATTTTCTTAAATTATAGTGATAAGTATCATATAAATACGTATCAGTATATATATAGATAAGTAAAATTTAACTATGTTGAATAAAAACTTAACTAAACAGTTAATTCACTATACGTATTAACTAACACAGTATATATTAAATTATGCACTTTAATTGTTCTAGATACAATTTTTTTTCCTAAATATTAGTATTAAGTAAAATAGTATAGTGTGAGTAGCGAAATTGATGTTAAGTGTGTTTGGAAGAAAAGAAGTGATTTTCCGCATTAATATTTAACATTTTAATACCACGAACATTATTATCAAAGACATATTATTGAAAATTTGCCATTTCTTCGAATTTTTCAGATCCCCAATCCAAGTGTTGTGTGAAGTGTATGCAGATGAACTATGGAAGATGTATCTACAACATTTGGCTGATAACATCCGAGACGGCGCCGTTTTTGCGTATTCCACTACTTTTATTCTAACCATGGTAGGTTTTTCGATGTATATTTGAGAATTGGAAATTTTGAAAAAAATTAAAAAAAAAAAAAAAGGAAAAATTATATGAAAATTTTTCATAAGCTTGAGTTGTTGTGCAAATTCCTAAAGTATTTACAGTTCGTGCCCATGCTTTTTGTAGTTTGTAGTATTAACACCAAAAATTTCAGTTTAAACATCAATTTTGAAAATTTTGAATTTTAAAACAATTATTTTCAACATTTTCAAAACTGATTTTTCCTCTTCCACGTAGAAAATTAGTCTAAGCTCTTTTTTCGTGTAGTTTGTAGTCTGGGCTTTACTGGAACGATCTACATGCAATTTTTAGAATAACTTGAACGAAATAAGTGTAACGTTTTGTAGTTTGTAGTGCACAATTATTTTCAGACCCTTATTCAATATATCCATATATTCCAGGTACTCCCAGTGTGCGATAAAATCCTATACGGCGAGGAAGGCGAGCTCATTCGCCTGATTGATCAATTCCCCAGCCTGGCTCCGTACGCAGACCCATCTGATGAAGAGAAGAAGGATGATGAAGAAGTTGCTCATGTTTGATGTACTTTTTAAAATTCGAATTTTAAAAAATAATTGCACCCGCTTTCTGTGATATAGATTCTATTCTTGTCTGAAAATTTTTTTCTCCATTTTTTATATTTATTTTTAATTTCCCCGCTTCGCTTTTGTTCTATTCTCCAAAAAACCGAAAACATGAACATTTTTGTTTGAAAAAACAAAACACAGCGATGATGTGTCATGGCTTCCACATAAGCCACATCATCATTTACAGTATCAAAAAAAAATGAAACACGCGTGAAAAATGCCACAAAAAAACAGCTGACATCGAAAAAAAGAGACAAAAAATAATATACTTTCCACAACTCTCCTCCTCCGCAGAAGATTTTTGTGTGGAGCCCCCCCCCCCCCCCGACCAGCAATCTCTGATTCTCTAATAAACCCGGGGAGACGGGCTCTTCAGAGCATTACAACAATTGGTGAAGAAGCGTCGGTTAGCGAGAATGAGGTGTGTGTGTGTGTGTGTGTGTGTGTGCACTAGTGGAATAGGAAGAAGAAGAAGCACAAAAACATGAGCATTTTTTCGAAAAAGATATGTACGAGAGAACACATGGGTGTTCTCATTTGACGAGTATATTGAAATTTGGAAATTTTATTAAGGTACTACCGTAAATATATACACATGCATATGAATGAATATACATTAACAGAAAACCGGAAAAAGAAAAATGTACACTGTTTTCGATATTGCTAAAAACATCAAAAATCCCCATATCCGTTCAAAAACAATATTGTGTTATATTGTTTTACAGTAATGAAATTGGAGGCAAACTGTCCCCAACTACCGGATTTTGTAATGAGACGTCTTGAAAACTTCTCATTACGAAATTCGGTCTTTTTGGGGCATTTTAGTCTAATAGAGCAAAAATTGACTTATTTAAATATTAAATTATTAACCTGAATATATACTGAAATGGAACACCGACTTAAAATAAAAATTGATTATAAGGATTTTGTTTAAGTATTACCGTAAATATATTCAGTAACGGAAAATCGAAAAATGGAATGTGTACACTATTATAGTAAATTTTGATACCGTTAGATAACAATTGCATGTTCAAAAATTTGTATTGAAAAAATTACTAAACCTGACAAAAATTGAATATATACTATATTATACTGTATTAGAACTGTTATTGCTATATAGCCTCTAATGGGAAATGATTATTTGCTATGGTAAATATCCGGAAAATTTTAAGTTTTTTTTTAAAAAGCGTAGCTGAGTAGTAAAGCTTAATGAAATAATGCAGTAAATACGAAAAATGCTAAATTCAGACAGAAAACCACAGTCTTCAGGAAATTTCGGCTGACACTACTTATTTTCATTAACGTTCAATTTACGATAGCGTGCAAAAAGTAACAATATTTCCTCTAGCCTTATGTAGACTAGAAGTTATGGTAATCACGTTTGATATAAAATTGGGTTGAAGTACTTAATTTTGCGAACTTATCTGAAAATTGACTAATCCGTCAATGCATAATTATAGTAAATATGTCATTTTGAACATTAATTCGGATAGAATGAAATTTAGAAAAGAAGTGTCTTTTCTTTTCCGACACATCCAATACGAACAGATATTATATAACGAGGTCCCCCTAGTCATATTACATGCAAGACTAATCGATAGGAAATAGTGTAGCAAGTAGCTGGTACTATTCATGGATCTATTTTTCATCACCATTATATAATCGTAATACATACATACATGCATATATACATGATCACGAATCTTAGTTGACATTAAATTATCACGACTTATTTAGAAATACTGTCTATGATAAATAGTTTTAACAAGTATTCTCCTACAAAATCATTAAATATAACCCTAAATTCAAAATAAACCACTACTATTATACCTCTTCCACATAATCCACTGATATTATCAAACAAGTTGCCCTCTTGACAATAAACTCTCGAACGCCAACTGTTTCGAATGTTTTGTCGTCGGCTGGATGCCACAATTGCTTCTTTTCGGGGATAAGAAGAAGAGCATATACACACAAGTAGTATTGGATTCTAATGTCAGGATTTCAAAAACTGAGACTCTGATCATTGACCGACTTTTGGGAATCTGAGATAAAAAAAAAGAACAATAACAAAAAAAAGTTTAAGGGAAGTAAATGCGTTTCTATGGATAGTGGGTAGGGCTGTACAAATCGGCGTCCGGTCGTCCGATTTTGACACCACCGGACGCACATGCGTCCGGTTGGGGGTAGCTATCCACGACGGCCGACAACTTCCGAGTTTCGCCACTCACTATACTTAATCAGCAATTTTATAGTGAGTGGCGAAATTCGGAAATTGTCGGCCGTCGTGGATAGCTACCCCCAACCGGACGCATGTGCGTCCGGTTCGAACTTCGGACGACCGGACGTCCGGTTGTACAGCCCTAATAGTGGGTAAAGAGAAATGGAAAAATATGGGAATGTATGAAAATTGGAAAGATGAAATGTGGTACTTCTTATTGTAAAATTAGACACTAATCAAATTCCGGAGAACAAAGCTATGTAACATGGCACTGTAAAAACTGAGCTTGTCATATTTTTTAAAATTCAGTTTTGATTGTTCAGTTTTCTTTAAAAATTCATTCATGAATAGTTACAGTAATAGGATATCTTATATCACGTGTGCATTAGTGTTGCAACCCTTTCCATAAAGTTTCAAGGTTCTTAAAAAAAGGTTCAACTGGAAAAAAACCATACTTGTAGCATACTCTTTCGTAGTGTAATATTACTAGGGAAGCCCAGATTTATGATATCTGTTCATATTGGATGTATGGTGAAAGGCAATATGATTTCGTTATGTTAGGCTTGAAGGCTTGTTAATAGGCTTTAAAAAAGGCTACCAGTAATGTTAATGTTAAGGTTGAAGCCTTGTTAGGCCTCGAAAATGAGACACTTATTTTTTAATTTTAACTCCATTAATGTTCAAATTTAAGGATGTCCTTAAAAATGTAACTAATTTTAATGACACCATTACTTTAATAATTTATTAAAGTTTTAGTCAATCTTGAGTTAAATTTTCGAAAATTTTGCAGCAATTTGATTTTACATCACTTATGGTTATTATTACTAACAGTCTAGATATATAAGAAATATCGTTACTATTTGTACGATAACGTAATTAACAATCAAATTGATAATCGTTTCAATTTTTTAATGTAAAGAGGCTCAGAACGGCTTTTGCCACGTCATCAAGCGACCACGCGAATATCGGTCCTGGAACACCATACCACCTTACTAATTATGTGGTTTTTTTTTAAAGTTTTGTTCCTTTTTCCATTCCACGAGAAACCCTTCTTCTCCCCAATCATCATCTTTTCCATCTGCCATCGGCTCTTGCTCTTCTCCCCACAATTCCCGTTGCTCCGTGTGTGCTGTAATATGCTCCAGGGGGGTGGGTGGGCAGGGATCCCATAGGCATAGGTCTCCACGAAATCAATACTATCTAATCATCTGCCACACCCCCGTCTGATGTTGTGGAGGAAGTGAGAAGAGAGAAGAAGAAGAAGAAGAAGCGGGGGCTCGTGTGGGAGGAGTCTCGTGAAGACGGGAACCTGAAGCTAACGGGAGAAGAAGAATCATTCTCCCCTCCAATTTGAATCGTCGATACTCCGTGTGTTTCAACACAACAACAAACTACCAAAAATGGACGCCATTAAGAAGAAGATGCAGGCCATGAAGATCGAGAAGGTTTCCACACTTTTTTTAAATTTTAATACTGTTTTATAGTGAATTTCTTCAACTTTTTCAATTTTAAAATTAGTAGTGGTCATATACATTCCAATATTTTGAATTTTTCCTCAAAACCATATACACATATTCTAGGACAACGCTCTCGATCGTGCCGATGCCGCTGAAGAGAAAGTCCGTCAGATCACCGAGAAGCTCGAAAGAGTCGAGGAAGAGCTCAGAGACACCCAGAAGAAGATGACTCAGACCGGAGACGATTTGGACAAGGCTCAGGTATGGGTTTAAGCCAGAATTTAGGCTCTTTGCGTATATTTTATCGATTTTAAGACCCCATATAAACTGGCTTCCTAAATTTTCGCTTAGATCTTGGTTTGATAAGACTTTAAGCTATCAGATTTTTACCAGGAAGCTTAAAAATTCATGAAAATCGCAGGAGTTTCTAGAAGTTCCAAAATATTGTCTAGCTTCTACTTTGATACCATATATAATTAGCGTATTATTAATACCTACTTTCTCAACTTAAAGCCGCTATCCCGGAAGATTTTGGCCTGAAACTGAGCAAAGTTCTGAAAAGCAGAAGTTGAGCTCTAAATTTCCTAATTTTTTGGAATCAAGCTTTTACAATACCTTATATATAGCGAATTTTGATTACAGTCCGATTTCAGAAAACAAAATTTTTTAGAGACACTGGCGCTCAAGTAACCTATAAAATCTTAAAGTATAACTAAAAATCACCCTAAAAACAAAATTCGAAATTCATAGTGCAGGGTGCTCAATTTGTAACTTTTAGCCCTAAAAATTTAACCTGGAATCTAAAATTTACCTAGGACACCACTAGAAATCAAATTCGAAGCTCATGGTGCATCGTCCACCTAGGTCTACCTGTCTCCCTGGGCTTATGCTCCTAAGCTGAAACACTTAGGCTTAAGCTAAGCTAAAAGAATAAGCTCAAAATCAAACTTCCATTTTTCAGGAGGACCTCTCCGCCGCCACCTCCAAGCTCGAGGAGAAGGAGAAGACCGTTCAAGAGGTGAGTCGACTTTCTTTTTAAAGCCCAATCCGGGCAGCTTTTGGTTTCTAAACCGACTTCAGGTATTTCCAATTCCCAATCCACAAGCACAACGACCAGGTTTGTGGCGCGATGTTCAAAGTCAATTAATCCGTTAATTAGTCAGTGAGTAGTTGGAATGAAGAGAGAGAGATACATACATATATACAGCTAGTTTTCCATTCCTGTCCTTTTGGGCATGAAAATGAGTGAGAGAGGGTGACGTTGATGATGATCCGCGGTTTTTTTCTCTTTTCCACCCTCTTTCTCTCACTTCCCATAGGCTTCTTCCCCCACCGGGGTAGCTATTGTTTTGTGTGTGTGTGTGTGTCTTCTTTTTTCAATAATGTTCATATATATATATATATATTGTTTCTTCAAATGTTTGGTATACATTGTACTGTATTCAATCATGATTCACTTTTTTCATTCCGTCGAGAGTCAGAGATAGGGTACTGTAGAAATCCTTCTTTCCCGAAAAAGACTTGATCAGGGTGTGGCTGTTATCTAGTTAGCATGTTATATAACATTATGTAATGATGTTCAAACCAGATTGGCATCACTTTTAGCTCGGTTTTCCAGATTTCCCAATTTTGTAAGTTGTCATTATACTGTTTTATTGAAAACTGATTGTGAGCAAAAAGTGTTGTCAATTTATGTAATTCCCTTTAGTCATTGCTATACGTTCTTGAAAAAATTTTGTTGGCTTAAAACATTCTTAAGCTCCGGCCTTAGCCAAATTTTGCAAGGCTACTTTTCAATATTTCGGAAAATTCTAAGTGGTGCCATGTGATATTTAATTTTCTAGCTTAACAAGCTATTAGTTTTCAAGTACTGATCCTAAAAATTTAAAGCTTAGAGCAGTGGCATTTTTTTTGGAATTTCACTAGTCTGGCGGTAACTTTAAGCGAATGTGATCTATTAACACGTGGTGCCAGGTTGTCTCATTGAAGTTTGATCTACAAAAAATGTGGGAATTTTTAGTCAGCACATTCTTAGCCATGCGAAATCAGTTAAGAACTGTGCGTCTCTTCTCCCGCATTTATGTAGATCAAACCGAAGTGAGCCACTCTGACACCACGTGTAATATAATAATCCAGCAGAATTCAAATTCCTCGTGGTGATTTTTCATGCATTACTTTTCATAGTCTTCGAAAAAAATGCTCAATATTTCCAACTTCGGAGTATTTCAAGTGTATGTTAAGCCTATTTTGAATCCCACGCATCACCGAATTTATCTAGATTCCTAGAATATCTACAGTGCATTTTTTTCCACTTCTCCAACTTTAAAGGAGGGCGCATTTATACGAAATGGTCCCGCCACGCGGCCCAAAAATCAATGCGTGGCGGGACCATTTCGTGTAAGTGCGCCCTCCTTTAAAGCGGTAGAAGTGGAAAAATATCAGTGATTTTTAGGAAAAAAACCTTTTTTTGTCGAGAACTTTTTTCCCTCTCCCGACGTTTTTTTTGCACACAACTTGGCGCGCCGAAATCCAATTTCTTTGCGAAAAGCTCAATCCCATTTTCCGTTACTGCTCAAATGAGCGAGAGGCGAAGAAGAAGAAGAAGATAAAGTTCGAGGAGTGTATGAAGTGCTGTTGGGGGCTTCCTTCCCCTGCCTGCGCCATTGTCTAATCTCTAAGTCTCTCTAGCTTCTCTCTCTCTCTCAATTTCTTCTCTTCCAACTGATTACAACGAGATGTTTGCTTTACAACAACTCCTCCCCGCCAATAGGCTCCCGAGGGCTCACTGAGCATCAACGGGCGGCGCGGCGGGAAAGAGAGAGAGAGAGCATCTCCCCCGCAATTTCAAGAAACGAGGAGAGCTGTGTGATCGGCTTCTCGGCATTTTTCAAGGGGCAAGTGAATGGCATGTCAGTTGAAATGGAAATAAATGAGAATAAATGAAAGCGCACACACCAAAATAGAAACTACAGTAGTGCCTAATGGGTCTCGCCACGATTTTCGTAAAAATTCTAAAATTCCTAGGATTTTCTTCCGAGAACTAGGCAAATGCGCTGCATTTTCAAATTTTTTAAAGGAATTTGCAGGGTCTTAGGTACTAATTTCTAGGGGTTTTATTTGACATTTTCAGGCGCTTATTGCGGAATTTCTTACTTTTAGTGTCAGGCTGTCCCATTACTGTTTGATCTACAAAAAATGCGGGAAATTTAGAAAGAAATTACAATAGTACCGAGTAGGTCTCGCCACGGCAAGTAGACGCAAGTTTTGACTCTTTTTGTGTAAGGTTTTCGGTGGAAACTACTCTACAATTCCCAGGGTTTTCCCTCAGATTTTGGTTCTCAGATACAAATTTCTAGGGTAGGCCCTTAATGCGAAAATTCTTACTTTCGGTGTCAGGCTGTCCCAATACTGTTTGATCTACAAAAAATGCGGGATTTTTTGTGACATCAGCACGTTTTAACCATGCAAAATCAGTTGAGAAGTCTGCATCTAAATCCCCGCCATTTTTGTAGATCTAGGTAGATCACACCGAAATGGGACGTGCTTTTGAAGGGCAACTTTTGAGCGCCCAAAAGTTCAAAATTTTGGGGAATTTTCCCGCCTAGCTAACAATTTTTCCTGAATTTCCAAGTTTGTTCGGCCAGTGTTCCCAGTTTACAAAACTGGCATTGAACTGTCATTCAGCTCAAGACCACCTACCAATTAGAGACACCTTCGGTACATACACCCCAGTCAGCCGGTTTCCCGGTCTCCATCTCTACCACAATTTGAATAGAACATGTAATTCGGGTAAATACTCGACGTCTTTTCTTCCTCTCTCTCTCTCTCTCTCTCTCTCTCTCTCTCTCTCTCTCTCTCTCTCTCTCTCTCTCTCTCTCTCTCTCTCTCTCTCTCTCTCTCTCTCTCTCTCTCTCTCCAATTTCCTTCTTTTGTTGAAGAACACGTCAATGTACCGCCCTTCCGGTCAAAACACTCAACAGGAAAAGGAAAGGTCTCTCTCTGTATTTGGGAAGAAGATGCCAATCTGCGTTGCAATATTCTTCGCCCCCTGCCTCCTGCAAAAAGCTATTCATCAAGCCACGTGCCATTGTGTGGGACATCTCTTTCTCCTTCTATGTCTCTTTTGGAAGCTCTTTCTATGTCATACAACATAGTATTCGATTACTAGTCACTTGGCTTCACCCAGATGGGTCCAGTTTCTTGGAAAAACGCTACTTTTTTACAGTAAAAACATAATTTTTTGGCTCAAATTTTGAAATTCTCAGTGAAATCCTTTATGTCAGAAGAAACTTGACATTTTTTGCTAAAACCCGCAATTTTTGTCCAGTTTTGGAATTTTCTTATAGTTTTCTTGTTCCTGTCTTTCCCTGATTTTGCTCGTGGTGCCAGGCTGTCCCATTACGGTTTGATCTACAAAAAAATGTGAAATTTTTTTTTCACTCTGACACAACGTTGCTTTGAGCATAAATTTTGAAGTTTCTTGAGCATTCCCCTGAGTTTCTGCCAAAAATCGAAAAAATTCTAGGCGGTTTTACAATAAAACCTTGCTTCGGACGGTTTTCAAAAATAGTATTCCACTTTTAGCCAATTTTTCTAAGTATTTTAAGCTATTTTGGGATCCCACATGGTGTCAGAAAGTCTCATTACGGTTTGATCTACAAAAAATTCGGGAATTTTTTCCCAGAAAAATTGTGAGGCCTTTAGTCATGCAATCTCCCGCATTTTTTGTAGATCAAAGCGACATGGGACTTTCTGACTCCACGTGGGTGCCTGGCCTAACTTTTGCTATACACTGAGCTCTTTTCTAGATTTTGTTACAATTCCAAAGCTAAAGCACGTGCCTACCAGAACCCACATTTCCATAAAAAAAACCCCACAAAAAGTGCGATTCCATGCTGTTCTAACCCCAAAATTGTTTGCCATTACCACCTCCGTGTGTGTTCGATTTGCCCTCTCTCCATCTCTCGTCACTCTCCACGCTTTTCCCTTATTTCTCAAGTACTGTCATCACTCGGCACTATCAGTCTGCGGCTCCACAAATCAGATGCTCCATACCGCCAACTCCCGCCCGCTCCGCCAGTTTTTTCTCCCCCGCTCTCTATGTTTGTAGAGAGGCTGGGCGCCCCTGTTACCCAGTCATATACTTTCATTGCATAAGACACTCGGCTGAGTGAGAGAAGGACTACTTGAAGAGATCTTACTTTTTACCATTTTCTTTCTTTTTTGAACTTTTGTTAGAACCTTTTTCTTACTTGAAGCACCATTTCAACGATATTACTAATTTTTCAAATTTATGCCCAAAGCTCCCTCCTACTGAATAATCGGAGTGCAATAGACAAAATTTCCCCTATTTTCTAGAAAAATGTCAATACTCCAATTTTCCAAGCACCAATTTTAAGCCACTGTTCACTTGTTGCTCACTCTTTTCTTATCTCTGTAAAATCTGAAACACCTCTGACTTCTGCAGAATGTCGAAGGTAAACAAGGAGGGAGCTCAGCAGACATCGCTTCTTGATGTCCTCAAGAAGAAGATGCGTCAGGCCCGTGAGGAGGCTGAGGCCGCCAAGGACGAGGCCGACGAGGTCAAAAGACAGCTCGAGGAGGAGCGCAAGAAGCGTGAAGATGTATGTGATTATAGTAGCGACGACTAGGTTTCTTGTGATAAGTCTCAATAATTCCATCTAGTGTAACAAGCCCCGCGCGGGCACTAAGTCAATATAAGTTGTATAAAGTGGCTGCTCCTGCTGCTTATTTGTCTTAGAATAGGAAAAAGTGATGCGAGAGAAAGTGAATGAGGCTATGGGATTTTGTAGGCTGAAGCCGAGGTTGCCGCCTTGAACCGTCGTATTGTGCTTGTGGAGGAGGACTTGGAAAGAACCGAAGATCGTCTGAAGACCGCCACATCAAAGCTTGAACAAGCAACCAAAGCTGCCGATGAGGCTGATCGGTTCGTTTTTTTCTATCCCATTTGTGTCAATTACAGGCTGAGGCTGAGGTCGCTTCTTTGAACCGTCGCATGACCCTCCTCGAGGAAGAGCTCGAGAGAGCCGAGGAGCGTCTGAAGATCGCCACCGAGAAGCTCGAAGAGGCTACCCACAATGTCGACGAGTCTGAGCGGTAGGCGTTGAGATGAGGATTCCTGTGGATCTCAAGCCAAACTACCAAACTACTGCCAGTGCTCAGAAAATTATATATATATTGTGAACGTCATTGTCCCAATTGTGTACTGTAAATTTTTTAGCGCGCGCAAGTCGATGGAAACCCGCTCCCAACAGGACGAGGAACGTGCCAACTTCCTCGAGACTCAAGTCGACGAGGCTAAGGTTATCGCCGAGGATGCTGATCGCAAATACGAAGAGGTGCCGATTGAATGCGCGTGCTTAATGGCTTAATGGCTTAATGTTAACTGTCATGTGTCCTGAATGTTAAACCCCCCTAATAGTTTGGAGTTTTTTTTTTACAAAATCTAATCTCTATTATAGATCCAGAAGAGCGTTGAGCAATCAGATTGACATGGATGATGACAGATGTTCGGATCTTGAAAGGAAGTTAAGAGAGTGTCAGTCGATTTTGCATGAAACTGAAAACAAAGCAGAAGAGGTAGAGCTTTATTTACTTTCAACTCCTAGAAATTCCATGTTCTAATGCTTTATGTTGTCCGAGTTGTCCGAACACTGGCACAAGAATACAATGGCACAGAGATCCTATCAGGCGATCCCTCACCCCGAAACTTTTGTTGAATAATACTGTTCCAGCGTGCGCAAGGTTATGGAGAACCGCTCCCTTCAGGATGAGGAGCGCGCCAACACCGTTGAGGCCCAACTTAAGGAGGCTCAACTTCTCGCCGAGGAGGCTGACCGCAAATACGACGAGGTTACCATCGAGTGGATTATATATATATATATTATATAATCATATAACATGTTCTCATACTAATTGTCTTGCATCTTTAACACTATAACATTAGACGTATGTGACAAAAATAATAATGAAAATTGTTCCAGGTCGCCCGTAAGCTCGCCATGGTTGAAGCTGATCTTGAGAGAGCTGAGGAGCGTGCCGAGGCCGGAGAGAAGTGAGTTAAGAGCACCTATCACAATGCCCCCTTTTCATTTACTTTTACGCTTCTTAACCCAACTAACAAAAACGCATAATTCTAATAAAACCGATAAAACATAAAACCACCATCACAGCAAGATCGTGGAGCTTGAAGAGGAGTTGCGCGTCGTTGGTAATAACTTGAAATCCCTTGAACTTTCCGAGGAAAAGGCACTTGAGAAGGAGGACATCTTTGCCGAGCAGATTCGTCAGCTCGATTTCAGACTGAAGGAGGTATCAACGTGTCTCAGAAAGTCTCTCTTCACCTCAAAACCTTCCGGAATACCTTTTGAGATGATATGCTTATTAACAAACTCATTCGCTTTAACAATCAAGCTTCAAACTTTGTATTCCTCTAATCTTAACTTGGGTGACATTCTTAGCCTAACCTTACAGACGATCTAACCTGGCAGAGGCCCACATGCGCGGGCTCTCCGTGAATCTTCGTGAGGCGCAGGACCTGTTACATCAGCTGCAGCAGGAGGAGAACGATTCCTGCGAATACTTGAATTGCGCCGTAGAATCGCGAAAGGAGGTTTCTCAAACACCATTTGTTCATAAAACTAATGCTTCTGCACGACACTAAACTCTTACTCATTCCCATCTTCACATCTCTCTCTCTCCCCCTTTCAAACCGTCGTTGTCCCATCTTTCAGCAAGATCGTCGAACTCGAGGAGGAGCTCCGTGTCGTCGGAAACAACTTGAAGTCACTTGAGGTGTCCGAGGAGAAGGCTCTCCAACGTGAGGACTCGTACGAGGAGCAGATCCGCACCGTCTCATCCAGACTGAAGGAGGTCCGATTCTTTTCTGTGTAGTAGTCTTTCTGTGTCTTCACTATCAAAGTGATGTCCGTGTTGTCTTTAATTGTGATAATAGTTCCTGAAAAAAAAACGAAATTTCTTTCAGGCTGAGACCCGTGCCGAATTCGCTGAGCGTTCCGTCCAGAAGCTCCAGAAGGAGGTCGACAGACTCGAAGGTAGGTCTAAGGGGCTTTATATGTGATATCTAAATGTCATTGTCAATTTGTGTAAGTCTATATGTGTATTGTCCACGTGTTCAGATGAACTCCTCCTCGAGAAGGAGCGTGTCCGAAACTTGACTGAAGAAATCGAACAGACCGTCCAGGAGATCCAAGGATCCTAAATAGTACGGTAGTCGGAATGAGAATGAGAAGAATGAGATTGTTGCATGAATATATTATATATAAAATGACTGTTGTTGATGTGCACGAGCTATGATATTAATAATTTTAGAGTATTTATTATAAATAACAGTGTGACTCAATATTTCAGAACTCCGTGACGCGGAAGTCCTTAAAGCACGCCAATTACAAGATGAGCTTGACCATATGGTTCAAGAGCTCAATTCAGTTTGAGAATGTGTCCTAACATCTTCTTCTTCTTCTTCTTCTTCGACTGATGTGTTTGTGTATAAATTTCATTAAATGTTTCCTAATTCACTTGCTGTGTGAGATGATGATATTCTAATCAAATGTTATATGTAAGTTCATGAATCCTTTTTCCAACTTTTCCCAGCATGTAATTGCTATTCGTCTGGTTTGAGAGCTTAAGAAGCCGGAATTTTCCAAAAAAAAAACTCTGCAAGTTTTGACAAAAATTATTTTGATCTGGGCCTTGTAAACATCAAAATCTAGAAATTATGTCTTTTGGACTCCTTAGAACATGAATATTAAGGCTCATGTTTCAGGCCTAAATTTCTTGGCCTATACCGCTTTAGTCCGTTTACCTTTAGAACCAAAATTTTACTAAGTTCGGTCAAATCTTAACCTAGTTCTGAAGTCCCGTTCAAACTTTTTGGCCCAAAATCTCAATGAGCCTAAATATTGTGGCCTATACCACTTTAGTCCACTTACCTTCAGAACCAAAATTTGTCGAGGTTCGGCTTAACCTGACTTAACTTGACCTAGTTCTAGGACCCTAACTATGCGGCCCTTTTGGCCCAAAATTGAAGTAAGTCTAAGTTTCTTGGCCTATACCACTTTAGTCCGTTT
Organism: Caenorhabditis elegans; assembly: GCF_000002985.6. Lineage (NCBI taxonomy): Eukaryota > Metazoa > Nematoda > Chromadorea > Rhabditida > Rhabditidae > Caenorhabditis > Caenorhabditis elegans. The sequence continues at coordinate 14,621,792 of NC_003279.8, read as the reverse complement.
ACCTATAGAACCAAAATTTTACTAGGTTTGGTCAACCGTTGACCTAGTTCTAGGGCCCTAACCATGTGGTCCAAAGCCCAAACTTTATGGCCTAAAACAAATTTCTTAACCAAACGAATAGCACTCTCCTCCACCTATCCTCCTTCCTCCACAAAATACCTGTTAATCTCCATATATATATATACTTTTTTTTCAGACGAATTGGTGCACGAGAAGGAACGCTACAAGACCATCTCCGAAGAACTCGATTCCACCTTCCAAGAGCTCTCCGGATATTAAACATCCATGTCCTATCGCGTTCCTTTTTTCCCCCCGCCTACTTGTATTTTCGTCACAACATCTTATCCCCCCCACCCAAAAACCTTTGAAACCATCAAAACCACTCAAACTTTCCTATTTTCTTTACTTTTTTAAATACTTTTTATAAAAGCTTCACATTATCAACTGTTTTTCTCTGTGTATTCATCCCCACCCCTCCCATCCAAAAACCAAGAATTCTCTTTTAGCAGATGAGAAGCTTCAATTGTTCTTTTTTCTTTCTCTCTCATGCAAATGTTCTTCGTTTACAAGAGCCGGCAGCTTTTTTTCTTCTCGGATAATAAATTTTTGACTGGAAGAGTATATTTGAGAATTTGGAATCTATTCATATTTTAAGCTATTTCAGACTATTTTAAGCTATTTTTGACAAACAAGTCTAAAAGATCAGGCTTTTCTAGTAGGCAAACTTCAGGGCCATGCAATATCAACAGTCCTGTTAGCACATGTTGTTGCGAAACGTACCGATGTTGAAGGAACAGTGGCGTCTTTCTATACTGAAATGAGGAAAATATGAAATTTTATCACAAAAAAAAAAGTTTGCCTAAAACTATGACAAAAGACACTGGAACTAAAATTTTGACACTGGAACTAAAATTTTGGCCTAAATTCTTTTCCGTTTTTTTTTCGTTATTTTTTAACTTTGTTCTTTTTTTTTCAGGATTATCAAAAAATTTTATATTGTTTCGTTATTTTTGGTCTAGATATCCTAAAAAAAATTATTTTGATTATGAATGAGGATTGATCGCTTCAAAATCTTCTTTCTACGAGTTTCTTTTTCTCTTATTTCAATGTTTTATAATTTCCTCACGCTATATTTTTCAAAAATGTTTCCTTTCCAGAGCATGGCTGGAATCCTCGATATTTTCAAGGATATGCTTGATCGTCTTGAAGCAGGAGCAAGAGTAGATGTTCAAACACACAGACAGGTATTTAGTCTTTCATTTAGACTTTCCTAATCATTTTCTTTCAGAATCCGCCAGGCGCGTGGGCACCGATCCGCGATAGAGTTGTTGCCACATTGGGGATGATCGATGATATCGCTCGTGAAGTTGACGCTGCTCCAGCTGACGCCGCCTGCTCGCGCTGACGCCGCCGCCGCTCCAGCTGCCGAGGATGAAGCATAAGTTAGTTTCACCTCAGACGTTTTCGTCTTCTCAAAAAAAAATTCCATTATTTCACCTCATCACAATGTCTTCTTCGTTTTTGCCTTCTTTCGTTTTTTTTTAAATTTTAATTTGATTATATAAAGGTGGTTGAACGCGTTTGAATGATATAATAAAAAGATAACCGGATTCAGAATGACTTTAATCAGGGCTGCCAAATTTCATAATGAAACTTCATGAAAACTGGCTCAAAAAATTGCCTAAAACTAGTTAACATCAGAAACTTGACCGACTTGTCAATGTCGCAGCGGCTGGAAACAATTTTTTGAAATCACTGGCCGTGGTGGAGAGAACTCAACAGGCTGTTAAATATGAAATTCTCATCGTGAAGACGCCAAAATAAACCGTCAAAAAATTAGAAGGACGACCTAGGACGTCCTATATAACATCCCTAAACAGTAGTATGTTGATCAGTAGGAATAAATTGACAACACTTTTTGCTCACTTCAATAACACAATATTCACTTATATGGCCGGACTCATATTTTTTTCACAATTGGCGGAAAAATTTTCCCCTGCCACGCAGCCTTAGTCTGAACCCAAAAAATAAATAAAAGTTTCTAAACTTTTTCAGTATTTTTCAAAAATTCTATTCGTGTATTAAAATTCTACGAAATGCTGCCTAGAAGTGGGCGGGGCCTAAAACGGTGAGGGGAGATTGGTTACTACTGAAAAAAAGGTTTTAGGTGACAATTGCCGTAATTTTTTCTCAAATTGTCAAATTCGGCAAATCGGCAATTTGCCGGTTTTCCGAATTGCCAGAAATTTCAATTCTGAGACAACTTGGCAATTTGCCGGAAATTTTCAATACCGCCAATTTGCCGATTTGCCAGAAATTTCAATTCTGACAACTTGGCAATTTGCCGGAAATTTTTAATTCCGAAAATTTGCCGATTTGCCGAAAATGTTCAATTCCAGCAAGCTGCCGATTTGCCGGGAAATTTTCAATTCCGGCAATTTGCCGATTTGACGGAAATTTTCAATTCCGCCAACTTGTCGATTTGCCGAAAATTTTCAATTCCGAAAATTTGCCGATTTGCCGGAATTTTTCAACACCGAAAATTTGCCGATTTGCCGGAATTTTTCAATTTTGGCAACTTGCCGGTTTGCAGGAAATTCTCAATTCCGTCGGAAAAAATCGCCTTGTATGTTTTCCTACTAAAATTCATGTTCAGAATTTCCAAAAAAAAAATCCAAAACGATAAGTTTAAACAAACGTCCGTCCAATACTCAATAAAAACCTATTCAAATAGGTAGATCAAAAAAGGTAGATCATAAAAACCTATTCAAATAGGTAGATCAAAATCGTACTAAATAGCCTAGAAGTGGGCGGAGCCTAACGGAGTGTCGTTTGGAAGTTGGTTACCACTGGGAAAGGGTGTTTGAGTTGATTTTTTCAGTTTTTTCAGCTTTTTTTCCTGAAAATTGTGTAGTTTCTCCGTTTTTCTACACTATTTAGACTATTATGTTCTTGAAATTTTCAAATTTTGCAACTAAAAACAAACAAACAAAACACGGAAAATCTAAACACCCCTCGGAATTTGACAGTTTCTCATTTCTTTCGGGACATTTTCCCCCACTTTTCATCTCTCGTCGAATAGCTTCTCCGATTGGGAATACAAGCACTGATACGTACTGATATATCCGGTATTTCCCATCCAATAATTTCCTTGTTTTCACTGTTTTCCCTTATCGGGATGCCGACTTGCCACCTGCAGCTGACGCTTCTTTATCAACGTTTTCTAATGATTTTTGAGATTTTTTGAAGTTCAATATTGTGTAATTTCATGTTAAATTAGAAATTTTTAGAGTATATAAAATTTTGAAAAAAAAATTTCAAATAAAATTGTTTAGTTCGTTTAAAAAAAAAGTTTTTTCTCAAATTCACTGCAACTTTTTCCTCACGAGGGACGAGGAAAAGTGGTTTCTAGGCCATGGCAGAGGGGCCGACAAGTTTCAGCGGCCATTTATCTTGCTTTGTTTTCCGCCTGTTTTCTTTTGTTTTTCACAGCTTTTTCCCGTTTTTTCTTAATAAAACTGATAAATAAATACTTTTTGCTAATGCTAATATAATTTCCAGATGAAAAAATTATGTATTCAGTCGGCAAGTAGCGGTGAAAGTGGTCAATGCAATATGATGGATTACGGGAATACTAAACCTAAACTTTTTTCCAAACATGATAAATATGCTGCTTAGATGCTGAAATTACCTGATTTTCATAACGAGACCGCTGAAAAAGTTTTGAGATTTTTAAAATTCAACATTTTGTGCGAAAATCTTTACTTTTTCACCAAAAAAGTTGAATTTTGGAAACCTCAAAACTTTTTCAGCGGTCTCGTTATGAAAATCAGGTAATTTCAGCATTTAAGCATCATATGTATCATGTTTCAGAAAATGTTTAGGTTTTGTATTCCCGTAATCCATCATATTGCATTGACCACTTTCATCGCTGCTTGCCGACTGAATACATAATTTTTTACTTGGAAATTGAATAGCATCTGCAAAAAATATTTATTTATCAGTTTTATTAAGAAAAAACGACGAAAAAAATCGATGAAAAACAAAAGAAAACAGGCGGAAAACAAAGCAAGATAAATGGCCGCTGAAACTTGTCGGCCTTTCGGCCATGGCCTAGAAACCACTTTTCCTCGTCCCTCGTGAGGAAAAAGTTGCAGTGAAATTACAAAAAATTTCGAAATATATATATTTTTTTCAAATATTAATATGCACTATAATAGCCTATAGGTTTTGACAACTTCTCCTTTTCTAAACGATACTCCAAAATGCTTGACTCCGCCCCTTTCTTGGCTCATAGTTTATTGGGTGTTCAAGAGACCCTTTATAAACACTAAAACAAATTTTGAAATTTGGACCAGACTCCCCAAAAACTACATTGTTTAGCTAATTAGCCATTAATTGGGCGGAGCCTAGCAGTTTTTTTTTATTTGCGACGTGGCAATTTTTTGAAGAAAACCATCCAAAAATATTAAGACCATCGCAATTTCGGAAATAAAAAGTTTTGTGAAAATTTATTTCAAAATAGTCAAATATTCGAATTTTCAAAAAAAAAAAATTTTTTCAAAAATTTCCAAGTTCAGAATTTCCCCTTTCCTGGGTACAATTATATAATCATATTACAATAATTTCCCGCCGCAATGCTCCCTTCCATATCAGTTGAAAATGCCAAATGTCATTGAAAATCGATTTTTCGCAGCCCCCCGAGTACCCGAGTCTTATCAATTGTATGAAGAAAGAGTGTGAAAGCAGCGTCCTTTTTCAATTTCTTTCCATTTTTCCATGGTGCCTAAATGTCTCCCTACTCAATTTTTAAACAAATTTCGAAAATTCTAGAAGCTCTGAAACTATATCTTTGGAAATGAGCAATTAGTGTTGTCAATTTACTTTTTTTTTTTTTGTAAATTTCAGTTGAAAACCCTAGTGTTGCTACGTGGCGCATTGAAAATTAAAACCAAAAATTAAAGTGCAACGTGGAAAGGCTGTCTCATTGCGGTTTGATCTACGAAAAATGCGGGAATATTTCTCCCGAAAACTTGTGACGTCAGCACGCTCATGTGAAATCAGATGAGATGTCGGTGTCTCTTTTTCCGCATTTTTTGAAGATCAAAGCAAAATGGGACTTTCTGACTACGTGTAAAGCTATAGTTAGCCAACATGGTGCATCGTGTGACATCCTTATTACAATTTATTGAAAGACTCATGCGCCTTTAACTTTCACTTCGAAAATTAAACAATACACTCACATATTTTGAAAATTACCTATTACAGAATGAACTGGGACGAGGAAGAAGCCTCTTCCCTGCCTCCATTACCATCAAGCCCTCCACCGGAACCTGTGGATCCCACACGAATCACCTTCACTCTGAGCAAGTGAGTTCCCCTGGTAGGCAGGCATGCCTGCCTACCACTAGCTAGCTACCTACCTATCTAGCTAGTTAGCTACCTAGCTAGCTACCGCTTGGTAGCGATTCAATAATTGAAATATGACTAAATTTAGGAAAGGCCTATTTTTTGTCGATATATTTATTTTTCGACCAGGGGACTTCCGTATGGGACCCCCAATAAGCCTAAGCCTAGGCCGCCGAAGCCTGTAGCTAAGCCTAATCCTAACTTGAAAGGCTAAGTCCAAGTCCAAGCCTAAGCATACGCCAATGCCCAAGCCAAGGCTATGGCTTCAGCATATGCCCACGTCTAAGCCTAACTTAAGCCGAATTGGAAAATTTTTGATTTTGAAAAACATGGTGTCACAATTTGCCTTAGACTAAGCCTGAATCTAAGCCTGATTCGAAGCCTAAGCCTAAGCCCAATAGTCAGACTAAAGTGATTTTTCATTTTCTCTACCAAAATTCCACGTATTCCCTTACATTTCCACGTACACACACACATCTCACAGACGGTGCATTATTTGTGACAAAGTGTCCGATTACGTGTGTGTGGCAATCCCGCCGTCAAAAAGTGTCTGGCCGTTCCGAATGAAGCCGGTCGATTCTACGCAAGAGAACTGTCAAATGAGTAGAACCTGAACAGAAAAACGGGCGGCGGCGGCGCGGTGCGGTGCGGTCAGGTCGTAGGCATCAACTGGAGCAAACAAGCGCATGTGCTCTAATCGTCAAACAAATACTGAATACACCCAGTTCTCAAGTAACCATCCCCGGGTTGCCCCACGTACGTGAATTGCCCACTTTTCGACGCTTAAATCGAGAATTTCACCAGCTTAACGTTGCTGGAAATTGAGATTTTCTGAAAATTCTGTAAAAAACGATATACGTTAATTATTAGACCGAAGTTCACACGGACTTTTGCCCGTAGAGCCGCCAGACTGTCCCATTACGGTTTGATCTACAAAAAATGCGGCAAATTTTTGCCCCGAACCAGGCGAAATCAGTTGAGAACTGTGCGTCTCTTCTCCCGCATTTTTTGTAGATCTACGTAGATCAATCCAAAATGAGACACTCTGACACCACGTGAGTTCATAATAAGACTACTTGAAAATTTCCCGTAAAAATTCAGAATTCCGAAAAAAAAACGATATTCAGGAGCTTCAATTGACCTAAAAATTGAGATTTCATCTAAATTTAGTCCTTTTTTTCGAAATTTTGAAGTCCATTTAATCGCTACTCCAACTTTAAGCCCCTACCACGTCATAATTCCTACACCACCCATCATTGCCTCCCAGGGACATTATTCTTATTCCGCCGCATTAGTCACTGTCTAATTACTTATAATATCGCTATTACTGATTTTAAAAGCCTATTGGAAAGTGAGAAATTCTAGTTTTTCCTTGGTTTTCTGTGAATTTTATTGATTTTTATCGACTTTCTGGCAAATTTGCTCTTTTTAATCGTTTTTCGATGGAAAATTGCATTTTTATGCTTACAAATTCAAATCCCCCGCTTTAAAATTAATTTTATACATATTTTAAATATAGTCAAAAGCGCGCGTTGCGAAGGCACGGAAAAGTGGGCGGGGTTTGGCGGTGCAAAGGTGCCGCGCGCTTTTCTGCTGGTTTATTTTTCGAATTCGAATGGATTTATCTTTTTTTTCGATATTTTTCTGGTTTTACAGCTGTTTTTGTGGGTTTTCATTGATTTTTTCATCAAAAATTACATTTAAATGGCTTTTAACAATCAATTTACATGAGATTTTCAACGTTAGAGCCTAAAATATTCCGAATTTCGTAATATTTAGTTTTTTAGGGGTTTATTTTCATGATTTTATATTTTCTGGCTCATTTTTTGAGGTTTATTGCTGTGAAACACGAATATTTTATGCTGATTTTTTGAAAAACCAGCGTTTTTCGTTTCGAAATTGTATGATTTTCGATTTTTCCCCATTTTCCTTCGAAATTTTGAAGTTTTAGCGGTTTTCTACGGTTTTCTAAAGATAATTCTCATTTTTTCTTGATTTTTCAGAGAAAAATCTTGAAATTTCATTTTACGATCGCCATTTTTTGTCTTGTGCTCTCACATCAGAGATGAGAGGGAAAAACAAAGTTTCGCCCGAATTTTGGGAAAAAAAAACATTAAAACTCAACATTTTTCAAATTTTCTTTGATAAAAAGAAGGTTTTACAGATTTTTCCTATTGTCATCCAAAAACCATAAATTTTTGAGTTAAAATTGATTTTTCAGCGGAAAATCACCATGAATGAGGCTAGAAAAGTTGTAGTTTGTAGTCTCAGAGCCTCAACGACTCATATTTATTGAAAATCCTCATTTTAAAGCAATTTGTCGGTATTTTCAATCAATCAGCACTGCTTAATTCCGTTCAGAATACAGTTAACACCAAAAAGTATTGAAAATTTTTAAATTTTGTTGATATTCCCTTTTCATCCGTCATTTATTAGTTACTCTTTTAAATTTTTCAACAGAAAATTGAAAAAAAAAAACATATTTCGATCAATTTTCCAATTGAAATATGTGAAAACTGCAGTAATATTAAGAGAAAATCGTTACTAATTTTTGGTAATTTGGTAAAATACAACATTAAAAGTACTAAAAGTACGCCACAAACTACATTTTTTAAGACTCTGAATTCCAAATTGTGGGGGTTTAACATACTTTTTAAAACTAATTGGATTCTTTTTTCGCGTCACTTTTTTGAAATTTCTTTGCAGTGATTTTTCAATTTAGACACTTCCATTTTAAAAAAACTCAAAAACTCACAAATTTAAAAAACCGAAATCCTGATAAATAGGATGAAGTATTAAATATTTTGACAAATGTTTTAAAAATTATCTAAACAAACACTAAAAAATTCAGAATCGGCGGTGCGCGGCAATGCGCGGCAATTTTCAAACCCAATTATATTTCAAAAATTAAAAAAATATCACCATGTTTTCTAGTATTCGGGTAGTCATTCTCTATAAGAAAAAATTTAACCCTTAAAGATTAAATCATTTTTAGATTGAACAGAGAACATCTACAAAAAAGCATCAATTTTATATTTCCGGCAATCCGGTAATTCCGACAATTACCGGTTTTCAAAAATTGGTACTTTTCCGATTTTTGCACCTTAAAGTGTTTTTTTTTAATTTTATAAAACTCACTATCAATAATATTATATTTCAATTTAAATTCACACGTGAATGTTTATTTCAATTCTATTTCAATTTTTAGGCTTAAAATTAGAAAATAACAATACTACGTCTGAAATGAAATTACTAAAAAGTTTACGAATGAAAATATCGAAAACATTTTGGGGTAGAAATCTGAAAAAGTACCAATTTTTGGGGCGATCTACAATTGCCGCGCGCACTCCTGATCTACTCCTATTTTCAAATTTTCCGTTCGCTTCTTCCCAGATCATCCCCAAAACATTGTGAGTCCCCTTCCCTCCTCTAACACATTCTCCAATTACCATGTTTGTAGAGAGTGTTGAGCCCTTAAGGTCACCACACACCATCTTCTACAGTGTGTGTGTTCGATCATCCTGCGTCTCTCATGTTCCTCTCTATCTCTCTTGGTTGCTTGCCCATCATTCCAATACAACTCGTTCTGCTTCCTCCTTATCTTCCTTTCTACTTTGTATACACACACACACACTACATTTACACTTTTTATTTGGTTTTTTTTGGGGTTTAAGGTTTTGGAAACTCATTAGTCACTAGGTTTTGTCAATTTTTATTCAAACACCTTGCAAACTCTAATTAGCAACATTTTTCCAATATATTCACATAAGAATTATATCAATTATGGAATTTAAATCCAATATTCTCCATTTAAAATCAGCGTTAAAACGTAAAATCCCTAAACAAATTTACATAGATCTAAAATGCCTTGTAGTTTTGTTGAAAGCCATCACAGAAATTTGAATATTTTATATTCGAGCGCTCAGCTCACTGATGTTTAATATCTATCTCTATATTAAACATCAGTGAGTGCTCAAATATAAAATATTCAATTTGTTCTGATGGCTTTCAATAAAACTAAAAGGCATTTTACAAGATCTATGTAATTTTTTAAAGTATTTTATGTTTTAACACTAATTTTAAATGGAGAATATTGGATTTAAATTCCGTAATTGATATAATTCCTATGCGAAATATTGGAAAAATGTTGCTAATTATACTTTCTAACAAGTAAGGTGTTTTCTTAAATTTGAACTCAAATTTACAGTCAATTTCATTAGGCACTAGATTTCGAGGCGTTTTTCAGAATATGAAGTAGTAAAATATTAATTAAACGCAAAACGTTTTGCAAAACGGATGTAAATTTAAATTCAAAATTAAAAAAAAAAACCTTCGGAAAGTTTAATTAGCAACATTTTCCGAAAGTTTCAATTCTACAAATTATGGAATTTAAATTCAATACTTAGCATATAAAATTAGTGCTTAAACATAAAAATTTCTTAGATCCGAAAATGATTTTCAACTAAACTGAATGAAATTTTCAGATCTAAGAAATTGTTACGTTTAGGCACTAATTCTATATGGTAAGAAGTATTGGATTTAAATGCCATAATTAGTATTAGAATTGAAACATTGGAAAAAGTGTTGCTAATTAAACTTTTCCGAAGGTTTTTTCTTTTTTATTTGAATTCAAATTGGCGGCCGTTTTTGCGCGCGCACGGACAAAAAAGACAGATGTGTGTGTGGAGAAAACGCACAGAAAACTACATAAAACCGAAAATTTACGGAAATTCCTTGGGTAACAACGGGTGGAAGGAAGATCGATTACAATCCTTTTTTATTGTCGAAAATCTCCTTTACAGGTGATTCAATAGGTCTTTTCGTGGTGTCTCGTGTTGAAAAGGCTTTCAAAATTTTGAAAATTCGCCTCAAAAATTGAATTATTACGATGCAAATTCCTGAAATTTCGAACAAAACCGCACAATTTTTGAGGTTTTCGGAAAAAATTCCAAGAAAATCCATGGTTGAGGCTAAAAATGTGTAGTGTTGTAGTCTGATTAGGATTTTCCAGCATTTTTCAATGAAAATTTCTTCAAAATTTGATAAAATTTGTGAAAACTCGGTTTTTTCTTTTTATTTCAAATTTTTCGATGTTTTAAACTGAAACCTAAGGTTGGTGGAGGCTAAAGACTACAAACTACAATTTTTTCAGCCTCAACCAACTTTTCTAAAAATTTTTTGCTGGATTTGAATAGTTTTTTTTCTGTAAATTGTAATTCCTACTGAATATTTCAATTCTTAAAAATTTGCAAATAATGGTTGAGTCTAAAGACTACAAACTACAACTTTTTCCAGCCTCAACCATTCTCAAAATTGAGTTATAAAACATAATCAGTGAGGCTCAATTTTTGTAGTTTGTAGCTTCAGCCAATAATTTTATTCAATTATTCAATCAAAATAAGCCAAACAAATTCCAACAAAAAACATTATTATAGTTTGTAGTCTGAGCCTCAACCAACTGATTTCTGTAGAAATTTGGAGGTTTTCATTGGATATTTTTCAGAATAAAATGCCAATTTTTCCAGTGAAAATCGAAAATTAAGCGTAATTTTTGTTTTGTTGCATTTTGTTTATTTTGTAAAAATATCGGGAAAAAATCACATTTTTCGAAATATCTGTCAGCCAATAAATATGCCAAATTGGTAGTTTTCATGGAAATTTTTTCAAATGGTTTAATCCAAAATAGGCGAATTTCAGAATAAATGTCAATGTATTTACCGTATATTCTCTATTAGTGCTGCATGCAGCACTATTAGAGACTGCAGTACTACTGGCGACTGCATCATTAATTTTCGAACGGCTATTTTCAAATATACTCGGCATTTCGCGTCTTCTTTCTCCTACCTTTTTGCCGGAAGGCGAAAAATGGCGATAACTAGGCGGCAAAAAGGTGGTAGAAAGGTGGCAAAAAGGTGAGAGGAAGGTGGAAAAAAGGTGTACAGAAGGTGGGAAGGCCAAAAAACAGTGGATCCGCCGTTTTTTGGCCTTCCCACCTTCTGTACACCTTTTTTCCGCCTTCCTCTCACCTTTTTGCCACCTTTCTACCACCTTTTTGCCGCCTAGTTATGGCCATTTTTCGCCTTCCGGCAAAAAGGTGGGAGAAAGTAGGCACGAAATGCCGAGTAGATCACTAGTTTTTAGTCACAAAAGCTCATTTTTCAACCAGAAATTCATAAAAAGTGCGAACTTTTGTAACAAAAAGACCCAATAATTCAATTACTTTCGTTAATTAACAAAAAGTCATCAAAAATATACATAAAAAATACCCAAAAATATCGAAACTGTCAAGTGACTCTCTCTATAGAAAATGGGTTGCAGCACTAATAGAGACTGCAGCACTATTTTTCGGACCCTTTTTGAATGCAGCACTATTAGAGACTGCAGTACAGATGTGGGCGGATATTTTCTAATAATGAATTTATCAATAAGTATTGATGTAGTTATTCTGGAAGAAATGTATCCGAACAAAAGAGTAACTATTAAGCAACATTTTAATATGATAAAACCTAGAAAAATTCTACAAGTTTTCCTTACCGAGACCTTAAAACTTATTAGCCGAGCAACATCGGATATCGGATATTACGGATATCGGATAATGGACTTGCATATCGTTTATACAGAAAACTTGTAGAATTTTTCTAGGTTTTATCATATTAAAATGTTGCTTAATAGTTACTCTTTTGTTCGGATACATTTCTTCCAGAATAACTACATCAATACTTATTGATAAATTCATTATTAGAAAATATCCGAAAAAATATCCGCCCACCTCTGCTGCAGTACTACTGGAGATGAAGCACTAATAGAGAATATACGGTATCTAATTCTCTCTTCCTTCTCCACAACACCATTCAAAGCTAAAAACTAATTTATCGATAAACTATATATATATAAAATGTTCGGATACCCCGTCCTTCATCATTCTCTTCCCTATTATCATTATCATCTTCGTCTCTATTCTCTCTATACATCCCCCGTTCCAAATGCATAAAACAACTTTCACTTTTTTACCAAATCAAATCAAATTAGTCATCATCAACTAAACTGAACTGTTGTTTCATTCCTTCATTCCTCTCTTTTCACCCCCACTTATCACCTCCTTTTTCGGCAAAAAAGAGAGAGAGCCGAATTGTAAATATTAATGTGGAAATGTGGGAGTAAGCAGGGTTTTTTGAAACTTTTTCCCAAGAAAAAGTATGTTTGGAACGTTGATTTTGACAGTTTAAGGTGTCTGAGTGTCGATTTACGCAGTTTTTGTACTTCCCGAAGACAAAAGTTTTGGTTGAGGCTAAAGAAAATTGTAGTTTGTAGTCTAAGCCTCCTCCACCCAAACTATAATTTCGGTTAAAAATGTGAAAAATTGAGGAAATAGTCGAAAAAATCGAATTATTTCTTGTTTCTAGTTTTTTTTTGTCATTTTTTATTGAATTTTCACAATTTTTTCAGTAAAAAATTGTTTTTTTTTCGCTTTAAAAACGATTGGTTGAGGCTGGAGAAGTTGTAGTTTGTAGCCAGAGCCTCACCCAAACTCAAAACTTCTGGAAAATTCGATTTAATCGGATTTTTCACGAATTTTTATGGAAGTTGTCACATTTTCGCGAAAATGCTCAAAATTGAGGATTTTAGCTGAGAACCTTTAAAATATTGAAACTCCATGGGGCAAAAAATTCCGAAATCCTCCTCAAATCACGATTTCTTTCACCCGGCTAAAAATGTGTAGTTTGTAGCCTTAGCGCCTCACCAAAATGATTTTTGCTAGTTAAAATTAATATTTCGATTGCGAAATCGGATTTAATATTTTTTAAAATCAAAATTTACGCTATAAATCAAATAATATTTAATTTAATTTCAGTGAAACAAAAAGTCAAATTTCTAAATTTTTAATGACTGAAAGGTTGTATTCGTCTAAAATATTTTAAAAATATTTATTTTTTCTACTCAGACAAACGCTTAGTCGTCTAATTAGATTTCTACCAAATATAATGGGGACATAATTAATAGGCTTCCTATTCTAATCCAATATGGAATTTCTAATCAAATATGGTTAAAATCTAATCCAATATGGAACGAGTCTAATGAAAATGGTTTAAATCTAATATAATATAGAACAAATCTAATCAAATATGGAGCAAATATAATCCAATATGGCATTTCTAAACAAATATGAATTATGTCCCCATTATATTTGGTTGAAATCTAATTAGACGACTAAGCGTTTGTCTGAGTACAAAAAAAAAACATTTTTAACGCATTTTTTTTTACATTTTAAACTCAAAAAATTCCCAGAAAAAACCATTTTCGCACTTTGAACTAATAAATAAAAACGAAAAAGATCGTCATCTCTTGAGCCAAGTGATCCGAGTCAGGGGTGTGCGGATAATAGCCGATTTAGCCGAATTCGCCGATCGGCTATTTCGGCTAATTCAACTAAAACATTTTTTTGGAAAACAAAATTTTGTGAAATTGTATGATTTTTTCCTATTTGAACAGTCGTTCATCCCTGAATTTGCTCAATAACAGTGAAAAATTAACCCAAAACCTGAATTAACAGAATGGACAAAAAAAGCTTAACCAAATGAATATTTTCCGATTTTTTAGCCAAATTAGCCGAAAATTAGCCGATTTGAATGACTGAGATTAGCCGAATTAGCCGTTAGCCGGTTCTCAAAAAATCGGCAGTAGCCGATTTAGCCGTTAGCCGAAAAAATCGGTTATCCGCACACCCCTGGTCCGAGTGCTACTAATAATTGTGTTGCTCCGAATCCTGCAATCCTGCCAGCTGCTCCTCATTTTTTGTGCTCATTTCTCCAGTTCTCTCTCTCTCTCTCTTTTCAGGGACTTCTCCACAGCTCGTAAACCTCTTGTTCGTCACTTAGATTCACTTTTCGTTCCAATTTAAACTCTTCTTCTCGTATCTAGTTTCGAAAGAAGTTCAAAGCGATTCTCACACTAATTGGTTAGTATTGATGGTTTCTTCTTTTGTACAACATTTTCGCCGACAAACTTGTACAATTATCGAAAAATCGTGAAACATTCCTCGAAATCCCCACAAAAAACGCTTTAAAACGTCAGATTTTAGCTTAAACTTCACAAATTTAGTATGAAATTCATTCTGATCAAAAAATTGAATAAAATTTGCGTTTTTATGACATTTTCCATAAAAATTTGATTAAATTCACTAAAAATCCGATTTTTTGACTTTTGGTGAGGCTCAGACTACAAACTACAACTTTTCCAGCCTCACCCAACAGTTTTGGAGTTCAGAAAACAATTTCTGATTGAAAAATCGTAAAATTCAATAAAAAATGACGAAACACTGATTTTTGTGCAGGAAAACTATTGGAAATTGAATAAAAAAACACTAAAAATGGTTATTAATTCTATTTTTCCTGAAATTTCACCATTTATGACGTTTTTCCAGGTTCGTAGATGCTCAGGCTACAGACTACAACTTCATAGCCTCAACCATGTTTTGGGTGAGGCTAAAAATGTGTAGTTTGTAGCCCTAGCCTCAACCAAACGATTGTTGCTCAATAAAATTACATTTTAAATTCCAAAAAAATCGCTTTTATATATTTTTTAAATCAAAATTTCTGCTAAAAATCAAATAATATTTTATTTTTGGTTTACTTTCAGTGAAAAAAAAAACAAATTTCTAAAAATTTTCAATTCTAAAGCCGAAAAGAGGCTAGTAAATGTCCTATTTAATAAAAAATTTCCGTTTTCCATTCCAATTTTTCCATAAAATTCCTGAAATTCTAGAGATTTCCCAGAAAATCCGCAAAAATCCAAATAAGTTGAGGCTAAAAAGCTGTAGTTTGTAGCCTCAGCCTCAACCAAACATTTTTAGTCCAAGTCCAAAAAATTCAGTTTGAACATATTTTATTCGTTAGTTAAATAACATTTTTTTTTCCGTCGTGAAACATAATAATAGATTTTGAAAATCCCATAATTCACTAAAAAATTGATTTTCAGCGTATTTTTTTGCTTAAAACACGTATTAATCTAGAAAAACTTAATTTCCAACTTAATAAATACTTTTTTAATCAAAATTTTCAAATTTAGTTGTGAAATCATGAACTTCGTATGCTAAAAATGTTAAAAATCGCCAAAAACTGAAAATTTCTGCTCATTTTTGCATTGAAATCCAGTTTTTAAACTTTAAAATTTATTGTTAATTAGTTTATTTCCGTTTAGTAGCGATTTTTAACAGAAAATCAGTGATAAAAACTGAAAAAAACCTGTAAAATCTTCCATTTTTGCGCTAAAAGAACTATGGGTGCGCAGAAAAATGGGCGGAGCCAGGGGGTGCAAGTCTGCCGCGCACTTTTCCAGCTAATTTCATCACCCGCCAAGTTTTTTCTTTTTTGAATCAAAACAGCGTTTTTTTAAATCAAAATCCAAAATTTTCAACTTTATATACCATTTTTCCGCCGAAAATCGAATTATTTATTCAAAAAACTTGAAAAGAGTTCAGAAAACAATTTCTGATTAAAAAATCGTAAAAATTCAATAAAAAATGGCAAAAAACCGATTTTTGTGCAGGAAAACTATTAGAAATTAAAAGAAAAACGCTAAAAATGGTTATTAATTCGATTTTTTCGTTTATTTTCATCATTTATGACATTTTTCCCGGTTGGTTGAGGCTCAGAGACTACAAACTACAATTTTCTTTAGCCTCAACCAAAGTTTTCTTCACTTTCTGATTCATTTTTCCTCAGTTTTAGCTTAAATTTCTCCGTTAATGACATCAAAATCCTTTGAAAATCGATTAATACTCAAAACTTTAAGTTTTATTCCGCTGAAAATCGAATAATTTATTCAAAAAACTCAAATTTCACCTACTTTTTCCAGCTATTTCAGATTTTTCAGAGTTTTCAGCTCAAAAAAAAAACCAAAAATCAATTTATTTTCGCACTGCAACTTTTTCCTCACGAGGGACGAGGAAAAGTGGTTTCTAGGCCATGGCCGAGGGGCCGACAAGTTTCAGCGGCCATTTATCTTGCTTTGTTTTTCGCCTGTTTTCTTTTATTTTTCACCGATTTTTTCCCGTTTTTTCTTATTTAAGCTGATAAATAAATACTTTTTGCAGATGTTAAAACAATTTCCAAGTAAAAAAATCATGTATTCAGTGGGCAAGCAGCGGTGAAAGTGGGCATTGTAATATGATGGATTACGGGAATACAAAACCTAAACTTTTTCTGAAACATGATACATATGCTGCTTAGATGCTGAAATTACCTGATTTTCATAACGAGACCGCTGAAAAAGTTTTGAGGTTTTCAAAATTCAACTTTTTGTGCGAAAATCTCGACTTTTTCACCAAAAAAGTTGAATTTTGGAAACCTCAAAACTTTTCCAGCGGTCTCGTTATGAAAATCAGGTAGTCTCAGCATTTAAGCATCATATGTATCATGTTTCAGAAAAAGTTTAGGTGTTTTATTCCCGTAATCCATCATTTTACATTGCCCACTTTCACCGCTGCTTGCCCACTGAATACATAATTTTTTTACTTGGAAATTGTTTTAGCATCTGTAAAAAATATTTATTTATCAGTTTTACTAAGAAAAAACGAAAAAAATCAATGAAAAACAAAAGAAAACAGGCGAAAAACAAAGCAAGATGAATGGCCGCTGAAACTTGTCGGCCCCTCGGCCATGGCCTAGAAACCACTTTTCCTCGTCCCTCGTGAGGAAAAAGTTGCAGTGTTTTGATTCTTTAGAGATCTCTCAGCTGATTTTTCGCGAGAAAAAAAGTGGAAAAATCCAATCAAACACAATTCTCCATATCGTTCGCTCTCTTAATGTGTTCTTCTTCTTCTTGTTCTTCGTCAGCCCTCCCTCTGTCCGTTTTCCCCCGCAAATTGTCTCGTGAGACTTGAGATGAGATGATGACCCAAAGCCTGTGTTTTTGTTTCTTCCCCGTCGTGCTATATTGATTTTAAACGATATTTTGCTTTAAAAAATCCAGAATAATCTCAAAATCAGAAAAAATCACCAAAAAAAAAACGAAAAAAAATCGCGAAAAATTGGAAAATTCAAACCGATTTTTCAATTTTTGGCTATTTTCCCTCCAAAATGATCTGATTGGTTCACAAGTGGGCGGAGCAAATCGGCAAATCGCTGATTGGTCACAGTTCTCATTTTGGAGGAATTTTGCCAAAATTCTTGTTTTTTTTGTTGCTTTTTTTTACAGCGAAATTCCCATAAATTAAACAATTTAAACCCTTCATTCCCCATTTTCAGTGAATCGTCGTCTCCTCGATACGAATTCAACAACTTGGTGACGTCATCCTCTCCGTCGTACTTCAGCTATCAACCATACACCTCACCGGGCATCTATTTGCTTCCCGATAGAGAGCAGCAACCGTATTTTGGAGCCGATTTCCAGACTGGTAACGTTATTTTTTTTTAGGAAAAAACCGAGAAAATGGAGTGAAAAATCGTTTTTGCGCAGAAAAATTCGAAAAAAAATTGAAGCTTGGATGAGGCTCAGGCTACAAACTACAATATTCTTCAATCTTTATGAAAAAAATCATAAAAATTGCTGTTTTCGAGTTTTTTATGACAATTTCCATAAAAAATTCACTAAAAATCCGATTAAATCCGATTTTTCCGCAATCAAAAACAGTTTTGGCTTTCGGTGAGGCTCAGACTACAAACTACAACTTTTCCAGCCTCACCCAACAGTTTTTGGAGTTCAGAAAACGATTTCTGATTAAAAAATCGTAAAAATTCGATAAAAAATGACGGAAAACTATTAAAATTTAAAAAAAAAATGCTAAAAAAATGGTTTTTAATTCGATTTTTTCGTTTATTTCCATCATTTGTGACGTTTTTCCCGGTTGGTTGAGGCTCAGAGACTACAAACTACAATTTTCTTTAGCCTCAACCAAAGTTTTCTTGATTTTCTGATTCATTTTTGCCCAGTTTTGGCTCAAAAGACTGGTAACGTTATTTTTTTTTTAGGAAAAAACCGTGAAAATTGAGTAAAAACTCGCTTTTCCGCAGAAAAATTCATAAAAATTGAAGGAAAATCACTAAAAAACCGCGGTTTTGACTTTGGATGAGGCTCAGGCTACAAACTACAATATTCTTCAATCTTTATGAAAAAAATCATAAAAATTGCTGTTTTCGAGTTTTTTATGACAATTTCCATAAAAAATTCACTAAAAACCCGATTAAATCCGATTTTTCCACAATCTAAAACAGTTTTGACTTTCGGTGAGGCTCAGACTACAAACTACAACTTTTCCAGCCTCACCCAACAGTTTTTGGAGTTCAGAAAACAATTTCTGATTAAAAAATCGTAAAAATTCGATAAAAAATAACAAAAAACTGATTTTTGTGCAGGAAAACTATTAAAAATTAGAAAAAAAATGCTAAAAAATGGTTTTTAATTCGATTTTTTCGTTTATTTCCATCATTTGTGACATTTTTCCCGGTTGGTTGAGGCTCAGAGACTACAAACTACAATTTTCTTTAGCCTCAACCAAAGTTTTCTTGATTTTCCGGTTCATTTTTTCTGATTTTTAACTCAAAATTCACCGTCACTTTTAAATAATATTTTTTGTTTCAGAATCCTCAATTTCATGGAATTCTCCAACTTCTCCACCGCCGCCACCAATGATTGTTGAAGAGGAGATGAGAAGCGGTGGTGGCACCGCCCGTCCTGTCACTCCGCGGAGCATTGCAAATTCGTTGGATTCGTTGTCCGAGTGTGCACAGCATCATCATCATCATAGTGATGTTGTAAATGCCAATTCGAATAGTGATCGGAGCCGGAGCCTCGGTTAGTAGTGGGTAAAAAATTTGGAAAAATTGAGTTGGAAACGTGGAATTTTGACTGAAATCGTTGTTTTTTCTTAGCAAAAAATTCACTAATTTCCGTCACACACTACAAACTACAACTTTTCTAGCCTCACTCAAAGTTGTTTTTCAGCGAAAAATCGATTTTTACTCCGAAATTTTATGGTTTCAAGGGGGGAAAAATGGGCAAAAAGTTGAAATTTTCATTCATTTTTTGCATTCAATTAAATAAAAAAATTTCAGGAGATCTGTTAGCGGCAACAATGCAAGACGGAAACGACGATTCTCTGCGAAATGGGAGTTACGATACTCTGGTAATATTAATCAATTTCTTTTCTTTTTTCCGAATTTCCAATTACAAATTTATACAGGTCACTACTACTACAAAAGGAGGAGGTCTAACAGATAGTGGAATTGGCGGAGGATTGTTGTTGATGAAGGGGGAGGATGAAATGGATATTATGGATGATCACAATTCATCATCTTCCCCTGATCATCATCGAATTCCGACGGTTCGTGTGTGTGGATATTATTTTTGGTTTAAAATTAACCAAAAAACTGCCATTTATAGAGCAAAAAAGCGAAAAAATTTGGCTAATTTTTGCTGAAAATGACAAATTTGCCAAGAAAATGGAGTGAAAATTCGTTTTTCCGCAGAAAAATTCATAAAATTGAATAGAAATTGGTTGAGGCTTACACACTACAAACTACAACTTTTCTAGCCTCACTCAATGTGATTTTTCACAGCAAAAAATCAATTTTTACTTAAAAATTTAATGGCTTCAAGGTGAAAATTTCTAAAGAATTTGAAATTTTTTTTCTAACCGAATAACCGAATAAAACTAAAAATTACGAAATTAAAAATTGTTGCAAAAATTTCAAAAATGAGGTTTTTTTGACGAAATTTATTGATTTTTAAACATTTTCCCGTCAAGAAAATGTAAAAACTCGAATCAAAAATTTTTTTCGCGGAAAATATGTCAAAAATTGAAAAAAAAAATCGTTCAAATCAAGGAAAACCGAAAGAAATTTTTTTCTAATTTTATTTTAAAAAAACCAAGTTTGAGGAAAACACGCTGAATTATTAGTTTTTTTTTTGGACATTTAACGGCTTAAAATTAGCCTAAAATGAAATTTATAACAAAAAAAGCGAAAAAAATCGACTAAATTTTGTTGAAAATAGAAAATTCGTCTAAAATGACACTGGTTGAGGACGATGTTTCATCAAAATCATCAATTTTTACTTAAAAATTTCATGGCTTCAAAGTGAAAATTGCCAAAAATTTTAAAAATGAAGTTTCTGGCGAAATTTATTGATTTTTCGGACATTTTTCAGACAAGAAAATGTGAAAACCTGAATGAAAAATTTTGTTCCCGGGAAAATTGTCAAAAATTGAAAAAAAAATAGTGTTTCAATTCAAAATGTTATAGAAAATATCAGGAAAAACCAATGAAAAGCACGGGAATTCAAAAAAAATCATAAAAAATTCAAGAAAAATGTTATAAAACAGTTATATTCGGTCTTTGAGAACCTTTTTTTTCTAGTTTTATTTGAAAAAAAAAACAAATTTGAGGAAAGAAAAACGCTAAATTATTCGTTTTTTTTTGACATTTTGCACCGGATTTTCTAATAATTCACCTTTCTTTTTTCAGTTTTTCCTTTGTTATATTTATAATATGGGTGTTATTTAGAAAAATTTACTTCAAATACCCCTCATTAAATATTACGGGAACACACAAATTTTACGCGCAAAGTATCTCGTAGCGAAAACTACAGTAATCCTTTAAATGACACTACTGTAGCTCGTATGTCGATTTACGAGCTGAATTTTTTATCTATCGATAAAATATTGAAATTGCGCAAAAAATAGACAATCATACGGAAAAAAGGACTAAAAATGGAATATAGCTGTGTC
This sequence comes from Caenorhabditis elegans, assembly GCF_000002985.6. NCBI lineage: Eukaryota > Metazoa > Nematoda > Chromadorea > Rhabditida > Rhabditidae > Caenorhabditis > Caenorhabditis elegans. The sequence goes on along the minus strand of NC_003279.8, from coordinate 14,600,659 downwards.
ACTATTCGAAAATAAATTCTTTTCGAAAATCGATCCCGTAAATCGACACCAGAGCTTTAGTAGTCATTCAAAGGATTACTGTAGTGAGATATTTTGCGCGTCAAATATTACGGGAACATTAAATCATGAGAATGCGTACGTGGAGCACTTTATTTGACGCGCGATATCTCTTAGCGAAAACTACAGTAAGAGCTTAAATATCTATTGTTATTTGAGTTCTTACTGTAGTTTTCGCTAAGAGATATCGCGCGTCAAATAAAATGCACCAAGTACGCATTCTCATGATTTATTGTTCCCGTAATATGTTGTGTGTAATACGCATTCTCAGAATTTGGGGTTCCCGTAATAACTAATTATTTCCTTATTTTTCAGGATATCTCATCGCCTGATTCATTCACCTACCCACCAGTATCCTTCACATCATACGATCCAGTTAACGGCTCTGGCTCAGTGCCGTCTTATTCGAATGGTATGAATCCTTTTTTCAGATTTTTATTGCTCCAAAAAGAGATTTAATGGATAGATATTTTATTAGCTCATAAAATAATAAAATATCAAATTCTGAGGTCGAGACGATCATTTTCACCCCTTTTAGACAGCGAAAACGATCAAAATTTGTTAAAAAACAGTATTAAAACTACAAACTACATATATTTTGTGAGCTTCAACAAAGTTATGTTTTCAAAAAAACTAGAAATCTTAAAGGTGGAGTACCGAAATTTGAGACTTTGCATTTTTAGACCTAAATTGGTCCAAAACTACCGAATTTCGTAATGAGACATTCTGAAAATTTCCCAAAAAAAAGTTATGGCGGTTCAAAGTTCGGCAAAATAAGACCTATTATCAGCTAAAATCAAACTTTTTTCAACTTCTCGGTGTCGCAACGTCTGGAACCTAATTTTTATTTATTCATCACTTTTTTATAAATACTGTGGTCTTTGATTGGGCGTTTATACGTTGATTTAAGTACATTTATTGTCTTTGGGGCACAAATAAACGTTACATTTTGTGCCCCAAAGACCATAAATGTACTTAAATCAACGTATAAACACCCAATCAAAGACCACAGTATTTATAAAAAAGTGATGAATAAATAAAAATTAGGTTCCAGACGTTGCGACACCGAGAAGTTTGGAAAAAATTTGATTTTAGCTGATAATAGATCTTATTTTGCCGAACTTTGAACCGCCATAACTTTTTTTTGGGAAATTTTCAGAATGTCTCATTATGAAATTCGGTAGTTTTGGACCAATTTGGGTCTAAAAAAGCAAAATCTCAAATTTCAGTACTCCACCTTTAATTAAAATTATTTTTTTTCAACTAGAATTCCTTAGCCTCACCCATCAATATTTCATTCAAAAACCGTCTTCCACACATATACCGTATATCTTCTAGTAATATGGCCTCCCTATTAGACTTGCACTCCCTATTAGTATTGCCCCCTCGGAGACCTTCCGAAAATTAGTATGGTACTCCCACTATTAGTCTTGCGTTTACTCTTTTTTATTGCAGGCCCGTCTCGTTAATTTCAGGATTTCAACAAAAAAATTGCCTATTTTGCAACAGTTTTCACATCATTTCTACGAGATTGAAGTTTTTGAACTTATATGTTACAATTAAAATCAAATTTTCTGAATTTTTACATAAAGATTCGAGCTTTTTCAGAAAAAAACTAGTAAGCTCAAAGTCAGAAAAATGTTCTGAAAATTAGTATTGCACTCCCTAATAGTCTTGCACTCCCTATTAGTATTGCAAGCGGGAAGACCATCGAAAAATAGTATTGCAGCCATATTAATATTAGGTCTCCAAATAAGTCCCGGGTCAAAAATCATAACTTTGTTCGCTGCAAATCGATTTTTATGAAACTTTGGGAATTTATGTTATCAACCATGATCTTTCATTTGACAATGGTCACAAAAGTTGTTGACCACCCCAAGTGTCCTAACTCGGAGCCAATTTTTTCAGGCATTTTTCTGATCTCGCTTCTTTGCAGCTTTGAACTAAGGTTTGTGTGCGGATTTTACTTTGTTTAGAAAACATCGTAAGAAATCAACAAAAGTTTGGAAAAAAATCCGTCCAAAAAGTTTTTTTTGGTTGATCGTCCAAAAAACCTTCGAAAAAATTTTTTGTCGAAAATTCTAGATTTTTTCTACAAAAATGATGTAACCAAGTGTAAACTATTTTTACACATACAAAACATATCAATTTAGTTCGATACACTAAAATGATAATAGAAAATATAATTTTTACGGAAATTTTTCGAGTTTTTTGGATATTTCTTGAGATTCAAATTTCAAACTAAAATGAATTTTATGTGTAAAAATGGTTTACACTTGGTTACATCATTTTTGTATGAAAAATATAGAATTTTCGACAAAAAATTTTTTGAAGATTGTTTGACGACTGACAAAAAAAAATTTTTGTACGAATTTTTTTCCAAACTTTTGTCGTTTTCTAATAATGTGTTCTCAACAAAGAAAAATCCGCAAACAAACCTCAATTCAAAGCTGAAAAGAAGCGAGATCTGAAAAATGCCTGAAAAAATTGGCTCCGAGTTAGGGCACTTGGGGTGGTCAACAACTTTTGTGACCATTGTCAAATGAAAGATCATGGTTGATAACATAAATGCCCACAATTTCAAAAAAATCTATAGAAAGCGAAAGAAGTTATGATTTTTGACCAGGAACTTATTTGGAGACCTAATAGAAGAAATACGGTATTTTCTTATTCCTCCCATCTTCCCCTTCTTTATCAAAAAATAATATATTCTCTCTCTCTTTCACCCAACAGTGCATTGATGAAAATGATGACACCCTTATTTGCATGAATACAATACCTATTTCGTTTCCGTTTACCTACATGCCACGTCATCATCATGTTATAGTTTGAGAAAAGAGACGGATGAAGAAAAAAAAACAAAAAAAAAAATGGTGTATCGACACAAGAAATGTGTGTGTGTGTGTGTGTGAATCATACTTTTGAAAGATTTTTCTTGGCGTTTTTTTTTTTTGGGAAAATTCTATGAATTTATTATTGTATTCGAAATTTTACTAATGTGACAAGAAAATTGAAAATTTTATGGAAATTTGAATTTCCGCCGACATAATTGAGTTTTGTGAAATTTTATCGAACGTTTCCTGAAAAAAAAACCGAAATTCTACAAATTCAAGAAAAAAATCGGAACATTTATGTTTTGATAATTTTCAGTAATTTCCCTATTTTGAAAATTGTTTTTTTTCCTATAAAATTCACCCAATTTTTTGCCGATTTCCGCAGATTTTTTCTCAAATTTTTCGATTTTCTATGAAAAAAAACCGAAAAATCGAAAATTTCGAGCTTAAACGGTAAAAAAAATTTCCAATACGTTAGGCGCCTCACTTTACAAAAATTGTTTGGAAATTTCACCAAATTTCCGAAATTCACTCTATATTAGCATATCTTTCAAAAAAAAAAAAAGGTTTTTATTTAAACGTGGTGTAGTCGAATGTTTTTTAATTGCTTTATTAGACTCAAAATTGTCTGAAAACACCGAATTTCATAATGAAACTTCTTGAAAACTTCTCAAAAAAAGTTATGACGGCTCAAAAACTGGCCTGAAATTAGTTAAAATTTGAAATTTGTCAAGCGGCTGGAAACAATTTTTTTTTGAAATCACCGCCGTCAAATTTCGAGTATACAAAGTAATTATCTTGCGTTTTCAACTTCATTTATGGGGTTATTCAAGTAGTGTCGGAAAATTAAAAAAGTGTAGAAAAATTACGTCACAACTGAATTCAAGTATATAAAAACATGTATTTAAATACATTTTGCTATATTACTTGAATAACCCCATTAGGTATTTTAAAGTTGATGGACATTTTTAAATTTTTTGCACCAAATCTCGTCGTCCATCAAATTTAAAATACCTAATGGGTTATTCAAGTAATGTGTAGCAAAATGTATTTAAATACATGTTTTTATATACTTGAATTCAGTTGTGGCGTAATTCTTCTACACTTTTTTAATTTTCCGACACTACTTGAATAACCCCATAAATGAAGTTGAAAACGCAAGATAATTACTTTGTATACTCGAAATTTGACGGCGGTGATTTCAAAAAAAAATTGTTTCCAGCCGCTTGACAAATTTCAAATTTTAACTAATTTCAGGCCAGTTTTTGAGCCGTCATAACTTTTTTTGAGAAGTTTTCAAGAAGTTTCATTATGAAATTCGGTGTTTTTAGACAATTTTGAGTCTAAGAAGGAATAAAAAAATTCGACTACACCACTTTTAATAAATTTCAAGAAAATAATTTTTCTTAAACTTTCAGAGAATACAAATCCTCTTGACTCAACGCCCCGTGGACATTCTGCAGACGATCGGAAACATTCGGATCTTCCAGCAATCAGTGAAGAGTCGGAACACGAGCAACAATCAATTCATATACCGTATAATCATTATCCACCACATTCATCTTCTGTTGGTCCAGGAGCAGCTCCAGCTGTACGAGAAGTCGTTGAGCACACTTATCCAATGGTTCATTGTAATAGTGCTCCATCGAATACCGTATTTAATAGTGATCGAATTGCGCATAGACGTGTTGTTAGTGATGATGTAACAGAGACGACAAGGCTGAAAAGAAGTGAAGAATTGGAGAATATGGATAAAGTTGGACGTATTTCGGTTGGTTTTTTCAGATTTTAGATGTTTTACCGTATATTCTCTATTAGTGCTGCATCCCATTGCTCAACTTTAGTTGCTCATCACGCGTGTTCGTTTTTCGATTTTTTTTAGAAAAAAATTTTTAGAAAGGGGGGCAGATGGGTCAGTCGGTAGTGGTGGCCGCTAGCAGTCTGGAGGTCACGAGTTCAAGTCCGGCCTCACCCCCCTAGGTTCACCCAGCCTCTATTGGGAAGTGGAGCAATCCACGACTGGACCAGTCCCCGGCTAGGACGTGGCTTAAATTATAGCCCAGTGGGATCACCACCAGGCAGTGTACCTGAATCCCAGATCCGCAGTGCATAGCACTTGAAGAACGGATCGTCCTTTAATCCTTTAATCCTTTTTACGATTTTCCGATGATGTTTCAAAAATTAGCTTGATAATATTTTCGCCATTATTCATTCTTATTTTTAGAAAAAAATTGTATGTTTTTTCTTATAAATATAAACAAAATTAGATTTAAAAAACTCATATTTTATGGTTAATTTCCAGAACATTTTTTCGATTTCTCGATTTTCACTGAAAAAAATCGAAAAATGCCACCCTTGATGGGGGTGCAGTACTCTATTCGAGAATATACGGTAAGTTTAGAAGTAGATAAACTATAAACTACAGAAATCTTCCGTAAAATCAAGTTTTTTGTGTGAAAACCGATACAAAAAATTGAAAAAAGTTAGAGAAAACAGAAGAAGATGTAGTTAGACTACAAACTACACAACTCTTCAAGCGAAATTTGAAACAAACACCAATTATGCAGCTCAACATATCAGATTAGTGTCAATAAAAAATTTTTTTCAATGATTTTTAGTTTCTGAATTTTTACGGACATTATTTTTTTATGGGGGTTATTCAAGTAGTGTCGGAAAATTACAAAGTGTAGAAAAATGACGTCACGACTGTACATAAAATACGTCATAAAAAAGGATAAAAAAGGACATCTAAATACCACATTTTCCAACACTATTTGAATAATCCCATTAAAATTAAAAAACAACGAATTTTAATGAAGCTCCTCACTTTTTCCCCGAAAAAACACCAAAAAAAGCATAAACCATAACTTTAAGCTAAAAATATATAAAATTCGAAGAAAATTGATGATATTTTACTTGAAAATCACACGAATTCTCAACTCAGTATGCTTTTTTTTGATATCACTAAAACTTTGACTACAAACTACAACTTTTTTGGCCTTAACCACTGGTGTAGTCGAATTTGAGACTGTGTTTAAAACATTCTCTATGCTCTTACAAGTCGATATGTGAAAGCGAAACATCACAAAAATTTCGCTAAAGCGAGTTATGAGCCTTCAAAGTGCCGAAGAAAATCTCTTCGTCCATCTAATTCGATTTTCGCGCGCGCAAATGAGCGCCGCCTCGTGTGTACTCCTCTCGGACAATCCAATAATTAATTTCTCGATTTTCGGCAATTTTAGGCGATTTTTCGTATTTTTTTCGTAATTTTTAATGTTTTTTCGATGTTTTTTTATCGAATTAACGACGAGTCAAAGTCTATTAATACAATTTGAAACGATTGATTGCTCAATGACACCACCAAAAAATAGATAAAAACTCACATTTTATTGAATTATCCAGTTTTTTCTCCATTTTTTGTACTGTTTCACGTCAAATTATTGACAAAATACGATTAATAATTGTCTCTTTAAACATCAATTTCTAATAAAAAACGAGAATAGGCTCATTAAAGTACGAAAAATCGCCTAAAATTGCCGAAAATCGAGAAATTAATTATTGGATTGTCCGAGAGGAGTACACACACGAGGGGGCGCTCATTTGCGCGCGAAATTCGAATTAGATGGGCGAAGAGCACTTTTTTTCGGCACTTTGAAGGCTCATAACTCGCTTTAGCGAAATTTTTGTGATGTTTCGCTTTCACATATCGACTTGTAAGAGCATAGAGAATGTTTTAAGGCATAGTCTCAAATCAGAGGTGGGCGGATATTTTTTCGGATATTTTCTAATAATGAATTTATCAATAAGTATTGATGTAGTTATTCTGGAAGAAATGTATCCAAACCAAAGAGTAACTATTAAGCAACATTTTAATATGATAAAACCTAGAAAAATTCTACAAGTTTTCTGTATAAACGATATGCAAGTCCATTATCCGATATCCGTAATATCCGATATCCGATGTTGCTCGGCTAATAAGTTTTAAGGTCTCGGTAAGGAAAACTTGTAGAATTTTTCTAGGTTTTATCATATTAAAATGTTGCTTAATAGTTACTCTTTTGTTCGGATACATTTCTTCCAGAATAACTACATCAATACTTATTGATAAATTCATTATTAGAAAATATCCGAAAAAATATCCGCCCACCTCTGTCTCAAATTCGACTACACCACCTTTAATAATGCCATTTTTTCCAGTTCGAAAAGCGTTCGGCATCTACAAATCACTTGAGCAAAAGCCGAAAAGGTGCTACATTGGTATTCCATAATGATCCAAATGAAAAAGACGAAACAGATGATGAAGAGGAATATGAAGATGCTGCAGATGGATATTCAAAAGACAATGAAATGCTCATTTTGGAGAAATCTGGTGGAGAAGAACGATATCGAATGGCTTCTGTGAAGAAGAAGAATGGTTCTCCATTACGTCATTTTGACAATCGTAAGTTTTTCTTTGAAAAATCTTTTTCGAGATTTAGGCTTAAAAACAAAAATTTTAAAAATCCAGAAAATATTGAAAAATTTGGTGTTCTCTATTTACGTTTATAAAAACCCCATTAAAAAAATTTCCTAAAAATTTTTTTAAAGTGTAGTCGTGAAAATTATTTTCACTCCGGAAAACTTATTGTAGTTTGTAGTGTGATATGCAATACGAGAGTAAAACACTACAGAAATTGATTCACAAAAGTCCGAAGTTTTTCGTTCATCCCCGATATTAATTAGATTTTTGCGCGAAAATTCTTAAAATTTTTAATCGTTTTTCCTTTTCAGATAATTCAGACTATTTTTCTCATCAATATTAACAAAGAGTTGTAAAAAACTGGGGGTTTTTTTTGGTAAATCTTTTAAGTTTTTAAAAACATTTTTGACTCCCGCCCCCGCTCAGAATAGGGATGGGCGGCAAACGATTTTTCCAGCAAAAGAATTGAAATTACCGGCGCAATCGATATGCCAAAAATGGAAATTTTCGGCAAATCGACAATTTACCGATTTGCCGGATATGTTCATTTTCGACAAAAAATCCCTCTTTAAAATTTCCGGAAAATCTGAAACTTGCCAGAATTGAAAATTTCCGGCAAATCGGCAATTTGCCAGAATTGAAAATATCCGGTCAAACGATAAATTGCCGGAATCCAAAATTTCCGGCAAACCGGCAAATTGTCCTTTAAAAAAACATTTGCCGATCGGCAATTACCGCACACCCCTGAAATAAACGGAATATATTTTTTCCAATGATCTCTCGATGCATTCCTATTATTCCAAGTTTCTATTTGTTTTTGTATATACTGTCTACACACCCCAACCTTCCTTATAAAAGAAGAAGAAGAAGCATACCTTCTCCTGCCCCGCACAGCTTAGAGTTTTGTACAACATAAGAAGGCAATAACAATGTTTTCTCAAGAGACACACAGAAAGAGAACCCCTGTATAGATTTCTGATACAAATGTAGACATATATATATTTACTATTTCTCAATGTTTTCATTCCATATATATTTTTTTTTTCCAAATTTCCAGACTCTAACCTGACATCGATTTCATCTACGGAACCACCGCCAGTTCGATTGCCCAGAAGAGTATCAGCAGTATCTTCAACATCACGTTCATCACCTCAAAGAGCTACGGATCAGTCGTGGAAGGATAAAATGCCACCATTCGGAATTGTTGGGCATAGTGTGAGTTTGGATAGAGAAATAGATTAATTACAGAATTTCGAAAATTTCAACTTTTTTTCAGAGTTTTGAAAACAGTGTTCTTAAGTTTGACACTATTTTCAAAAGTTTTCAAAAAAAATTTACAATTAAAAAAATACCAATTTCCTTTAAGTCTCCGTGATTTTTTGTTTTGCCACAATTATCAAAAAAAAAAAAAACTAGAAAACCATTATTAAATCTATTATTATAACGCATCTTAACGACTATGCCAAAATTGAAGAATGCTTTTTTTTAATCGTAGAATATACATAATTTTAATTATTCGATACTTTGAAATCAGAGTTTTGAGAATTGGGGTATTATTTCCAATAATTTTTTTTCTCTAAAAATCGTATGAAATCTGTTTTTTTCTGGATTAGCAAAAATATTATACGAATAACTTATTTTAAAAACATTGAATCTATAGAATTTATAGGAGTCTTCATTTTTTTTGTCTTCGAAACTACTTTCGGTATAGTTTTGCATAAATCAGAAAAATTATTTATTATTTTTTTAGTATTGCACGAAAAAGTAGTTCTATGTTAATATGTAGAATAGGGGGTATTAAAAATATTAACTTTAATGAAATTGAAAATTTGAATAAAACTTATAAATCTTTAGAAATTTACACACGGTGTTCTTTGTCAGTAATTTAAGTATTCTAGAACCTACAACAGTTCATTTAACTCCAAAAAAAAATTTCGAAAATTTAGACAATTACTCGTTTCTCGAACGTTTTAAAGAAAATATAACAGGTTTTCTGTGAGAAAATAATTCAAATTCGAAATTTAGGACTCTGATTTAACTCCAAATGTGGAGAAATAGTGCAAAATATTTAGAACACTAAATCCATCCATGTAGAAATTAATTTTTAAGATCTATTTTTTTTCCAAATTCCCTAAATTCAAATTATCCTTATAAGTTAAATTTTAAAAAAATCCAATATCTACAACAAATAATACCGAATTCAGTCGAATTAATATAGTCCAAATTGAAAGTATTCATTAAAAAATGATAGTCTTTTTATGGTAATAAGTGTTGATTATTATGTCTAAAAAAAGATAAGTTACGTCTTAGAAATTAACAGAACCCATATATAAAAAATCATAATTATCATCGTAAAATCCTCCAAATTTAGCTGTAAAAGTGCAAATTTGAAATTGAGTAAGTCTAACAGATGTTGTGTAATGTAATGTGTGTGTGCAGTTCAATATATATTCTTCATTTCCAATGACCCGTATAAGTACGAGATTAATGATTCCAGATGTACTCTCCACAATCTCTTCCATCAAGAGACGCAATTCCACGTACACCATTCGACGGTTCAACTATTAGTAGTGGTGCATCGAGTAATATTGGCGGTTCGCAGAGGTTCGTTTCTTTTTTTCTTTTTTTTTGGAATAATTTTTTGAGGAACTTTTTGAATTTTAAAAATATCTAGAGTTGCTTTTGAGAATGCTTTGTGTTTTTTTCTTTATATATATATATATATGTGTGTTTCTTTCTTTTTGGAATGCTTTTTTTTCATTTTGGTGACGGTGTATATGGCCAACTAAAAAAATGTGAAGCTGAACATTTCTTGAATGGATGTGTAGTTTGTAGTCTAAACTTTTTTTCTCGAATTTTGGCATTTTTAGAAATTTTGAGGTATGTTCTAGTAGGAAAATCAAAATTTTCCGAACGAAAATTCTCGAAAAAATTTAAAAATTTTTTAAAGAATTTTCGTGCATAATCGAAATAATTATTTCAATCTTAAAAAAACCAAAAAATGTTAATTAGAATCTTATTTACACAAAATTTAAAAAAAAAACTCTTTTTTATATAATTTTTGAGATTGAAAAATTATTTCTTTTAAAATTTTGAAAAAATGGACTCGTTTTTTCAAAAAAAAAAAGCGAAAAATTCAAAATTTAAGTTTTTACAAAAAAAAACACTCGAAATTACAATAAAACAACTGTATTTTGATCAAAATACTCAAGTTTTCCAAAATAACACTTTTGCAACTATACGCAATTTCTGGTCTCTCGAAAAAAAAACATATCCCGTATAGTTTGTAGTCTTAGCCTCAACTAACGATATTTGTTGAATGCCTAGACTACAAACTACAATGCTCTTTTTTAACAAAATTCCAAAAAAAACACTACATTTTTAAATCTATCTGTTTTCTATTAAATTTTGGTTTAAAAAAAAAGTAGCGGAAATTACAAAGACTCTTAAAAAGTTCAGACTACAAACTACACCTTAGCATATACTACATATATATATATATATATATATATATATATATATATATATATATATATATATATTTATATATATATATACATGTTTGTATATCTGTTCAAGAGATGTTTTGTTTTCTCATCACACACACATATAATTCTAAGCACTCACACTTATCTCTGTCTCCTTTGTTTTTCCCCAGTTGTGTCCGTTTTCAGACAATTCTCGCATGAAGTGACAAGTCCCGATGGAGACGAAACACCTGATAGTAGATACTCTACATCATCACGACTATACGAAAATCATTCAATCTCCTCACCGACTGCACTGCTCGCCGCCGAACTCACCGACGATCTGATGCCACTGTCGGAAATATGCAAGAATCATCGTCTATCGATATCCTCTTCAATTAATACGGAACACTCTCAGTCTCCACCACCGAAAAGTCAGTCCGGTGGTGCACCGAATAGTTCATTTGTTCGGCGGAGTCTTCGGAAAATCATGAAGAGAGGATCCGTGTCGACATCGGCACTCGGTGGAGATGAGGGTCTTCGGAATGGATCCTTGAAGCGGCGAGCTTCAAATGTGTCATCATCGTTCTTTGCGTCGGCTCAGGAACGATTAAGACCACGCGCAAAAAGTTTAAAGAAGCAGAGGTTGGTAGAGATCTGTCTTCTCTAGAAAATTTGGAAAATATTGGTTGAAGAGCTGCGATTTTGAGTGGATTTTTACTACTTTAATATTGTAGATCGGACTACAAACTACAAATTTTAAGCCGAGTCTGAGCCTCAACCACAACAATTTTCGAAATGTTAGTTGAAGCTCACACTACAAACTAAACAATTTTGATTTTTAGGAAAAAAAAAAGTTTCCGATTTTCCGAAAAAAAAGCGCAATTTTTTCTCCAAAAAATAGTAGATTTTTTTTTACAAATTTTCCAAAATTTAAAATTTTTCCAAAAACCGGGAAGCCAAATATTTGTTTTCCTTGTTTCAAAAATTAATCAAAAATTGTAATTTTCCAGACAATCAAAAAAAAATTGAAGGAAAAAATGAACATTTTTCAAAATTACTTTAAATTTTTTGTAAAAAATAGGAAAAAATAGCAATTTTATTAAAATAGTTGTAAAAAATAAATAAAAAAATTGCCGATTTTCCGCAAAAAGTGAATGAAACTATTTCAGAAAGACTTTTTTTTCAAAATTATTCACGTTTTTCAAAAAAAAAAATTTTTTTTTGGAAAAATACGAAAAAAAAATCTTTAAAAAAATTTCCGAATTTCCAGGAAATAAAAACAGATCAAAATTGTAGTTTGTAGTTTTAAAAATTCAATCTTCTCCTTGAAGGCCAGACTACAAACTACAACATGTATGACCGTAAACTGTTTCAAGCGAAAAAAGATTGTAGTCTAATATTTTTCAATTAAAAAAAACATAACATAACAGGTTCGCCAAGCTAAACATATTGTAGTTTGTAGTCTAGGCCTCAACCAACCATAATTTCTGGTTGAGGCTAATCACTTTTTGTAGTTTGTAGTCACTAATCCACTTGTCATCGCGGTTCTCCTCTCGTGATTATGACGAACACAATCATAAATCCATAAAATATTGTATCCAAGAAAACACGCGCGCCACCAAAATTGTATTTTATTGCATGACTTTTTTCTTTTTTTTTTTGAAAATTCTGTTCGTCTGAATTTCACCTAAAAATTCATTGTCTAAAACAATTGTCACACATACCTATTTGTGTTTATATATGTATATACAGCAATAGTTGGATGTGTACTTCTATGTTGCTTGACACTGTGTTCACAACTGCTACTTCTTCTTCTTCTTATTCTTCTTCTTCTGAGGATGACGCATATGTGCCCTCGGTAGCTGCAGCGGCTTCTGCTGCTGCAGCAGCACAGTCACCATCACCGTCTATGTCGTTGTCGTGAGTAAACGAGAGATCTCCTAACGACTAGCAGTTTTGTGTGCAGTTTTGTGTGTGTGCCTAACATTGTCCTTACTAAAACTTTTTTAATTAATTTTGGAAAAAATCTGTGAAAAAATTGGATTTCTAGCGTTAAAAATCACTAGAAACTCGGTTTGGTGAGGCTTACATGAACTTGTAGTTTGTAGTATGAGAGCCTCAGCCCATTGGCCGACTTTGAACGTAAAATATGGTGAAACATAATAATTTTTCTGAACAAAAAGGAGTTTCCCCAATTTTTATTCGCTTTTCGAGGCTTTTTCAATAGAAATCCGGGTCAAGGCCAACAAACAGTATAGTTTGTAGTTTGTAGCCTCTACCGATTTTAGCTTATTCTCCGTTGACATTTTTTTCGGTAAAAAATGAGAAATTCATTCAAAAACTGATTATTTAGAATTAGAATTAGAATTTATTTCACTCGAAATATATCAGTATTAAAATAGATGAAATATCGTTAAGGCTCTTGCTACAAAATACATTTCCTTTGAGCCTCACCAATAATGGTTGCGGCTAACGAAAATTGTAGTTTGTAGTGAGGGGACTCAACCAAATTGCAAACTACTTTTTGTTAAAGAAATTCAAGAGAAAAACCACAAATTTTTGGCTAAAAATTCAGGTTTTAAACATTTTTAAACATAAAAATTCACTAAATAACAGAAAAAATCAAAATGTTAACAATTTAATGCTTGGATTTTCAATTTCACTCCGAAATTCCACACAAAACCCTCTCAATATTTTCAGAATTGGAAAAAACGCGAAAAAAGAAAAATCCGGTTCCGACACATTCACGTTTGGTAATCTATTCCGCAAGAAGGTGAGAATTTCATATTTCTTGTTGGTTGAGGCTGAAGCTACAAGCTACATTGGGCCAAAAACTGTAGTTTGTAGTGTGAGCCTCAACCAACAATTCACGCATTTTTTGGGCGTTTTAACTAAAAAAAAATTAAATTTTTTGTGAGTGATTTCTGAAATTAAATACCTTCTTTCTTATTCAGCCACCAACAAGTCGTCCAAATCTAGCTGACATCATATCGGATCTGGATCAAAGATCAACGACAGGGGGCCGTGGTGGTGGATCATTGTCGGCTGGAGCCACTAATGTAGGTTACCAGTTAATTCGGAAAAAGTTTTTGTTTTTTTCTGCCAAAAAGAGATGATTATAGGTTTATATATATATATACACGCTTGGCTGAAAAGAAGAAGAAGAAGCTGGTGTTTATTGAGTTTTTTAGTGGAGGAGAGTGGAGAAGATATGATTTTGTTTTGGTTTTCTCGAAATTTTTTTTTCTCAATTTTAGTCGATTTAACGAGAAAGAAATTGATTGATTTCTCCCCTTCCACCCCGAAAAAACGAATTTTTTTTGATGGAAAATGTTCATTTTCCCCCAATAGATATTTGCTACCTCGTGATTTTTTTGTTCTGTTAGCTTCAGAAAAATGCCGTCTAGAGTATTTGAATTTCGGGTAAATTTCATAGTTTCATAGAACTTTTTAATTAAAAATATTAATTAGTAGCCTCTCAAGGTTTGATTTTTCAAAAAATTTGAATTTTAAGCACAACAATTTAATATGCTATTTTCTATCTTAACATTTTTTAAACGTGTTATTGTTAAATACTTCAGTCATTAAATAATGGTTGAGGCTGAACACTACAAACTACAAACTTGAACATCGAAAAATGTTCCACGTGGAATAGAAATGTAGGAAAATGTTTGAACCTAATTCGAACATTGTATTTATAACAACGAATAACATAGTTTTTGAAAATGTCATAAATTTGTAAAAATTTTTGTTGGAGTGTATATATTCGAGAAAATTGTCATATTTTTGTCGTTGGAAAACAATTCGGCTGCATGACAATAATCACATGTTCGAAAATTTTAATTCCGAAATCCTCTACTAAATAATAATGTTTTGGTGTTTCTAATAGTAAGAATAGCTACACGTGGAGTGAAACTGTCCCAGTACTTTTTGATCTACAAACAGTGCGGGATTTTTTGCCCAGGAAAATGTGATGTCAGCACACTCTTAACCATGATGCAAAATCAGTTGAGAAATCTGCTTCTGAATTCCCGCAATTCTTGTAGATCAAACCGAAATGGGACAGATTTTCACAAAAATTTTTAAATTTCATCTAAAGTTCTTCACTCTTCACTCCAAATATATCCTACCGAATCGTATAGTTTTATCTCTCCCAGAAAGCGACGAAAAGACTTTCATATTAGAAGCCTGAACTACAATTAAATGTACACATATTCTTTTTTTCAGCGACGCAGTACATCTGCTACAATTCTTCCGATGAGTTCTGCTGGTGGATGCGACCCGACGACTCCATTTGATTCTGCGTGCTCACTTGACGGTAAGCGAGAGAACAATTCAAAATATATAATATTTATTTATTTATTTATTTCGGAGAGAGAACATATTTTGCTTTTTTTTCATTTTTTCTGCTTCTCTCCTCACTTCTGAATCATCGCTGACGTCTCCCTCCTTCTTCCCGTTTGTCGATAATATTCCTGTTATGATGATTTTTCACACAACGTGCGTGACCTGATTCCTTTGGGACAGACCCCTCGTTAGCAACGCACACTTTTCGAAATGAGCTCTTCATCGGCATCGGCTCTTGTCACTCGTCGTAGAAATCGTCGAAAATTGTCGTCTGCTGGTGGAGACGGATGGATTCCAGTACATCACCGTCTCGTAACAACGTGACACAGGTGTTCTTTCAAAATGTATTCTCATCTCATTTGGCGATTTGCACGAGTCAAGATCGACGGGCAAGTAAGTTTTTAGTGGCTCCTCGATATAAATGCCATTTTTTCAATTCATTGGAATTTTGCGATATTTTAATTATAATTCCGCCATTTTTTGAACAATGCTGGTTCTAAATGCAACATTGGAATCAGGTGGCATATAAGCACTTGGTATTTGCCTCATTCATTCTTGACGAAAGTGTTCATTGAATATGGGATGCTGTAGTCTATTGAGATATTACATGAGTAATTGGAAACTGAATCTCTTAATTAATATGACATCAGTTTTTGAACCCCCTGCTTCCGAAATAGACATTGGAATAATTAAGCGGTATGCGATTTTAAGTATATAGACTAGAGTCTGAAGATAAATGTTACTTTTATCAACGGGAAATAACATTTATAAGGGTTCCAAGAAGTTTGATTACTTGTACCATGTGTCATACATTGCACTATAATTATAGTAACTTGCTATCGTTATTCCTGATACTCAAAGAATTCCAAGTCTTTAAAGACTGCAATTCTGTGTAGTCTGAAGAATATTTTGATTAAGTTTAAAGTTTTGGGACTGTCATTAAAATAAGGCAACAAAAACTCTGATCATTCTAATTGAATCTCTGAATTAGGATGATCAGTGTTTTTAGTTTGTACTTCTTAAGAATTCTTCCAAAACTGACATTGGAATTAGATGACATTCGTATTAATAAATTCAGTAGCGAATTGTATCGTTAATTCGTTTTCGTTCAATTTGAACTATCAATACACAATATAATATGCAATAGCGGTTCCTAATTTGGATGTTTGTTAAAAGTCTCTACAACTCCACCAATCTCTTCTTCCGGGTTCTCAACCGATGACAGATTTTCTGCTTGATCTCTATATTATGTACCCTGTAATTAACAGGTACAAGATAGAAACACGTTATTTTCGAAAATAGGCACACAAAGTATTTTCCTAGGCAAGTGGCATGCAACGGTTTTCAAATAATTATTTTCTCTGAGCTTCTGCAATCTTATAACCTAGAAATATCGGGAGTACTAAGTTATTTCGGAAAAGTTTTTAAATCTTTTGATTTGTGTGATAATACTTTTTCTTTGGCTTTCAAAGATTTCCCCGCGTTCCTCCATTCTGAAAGTCAGAAGCTTCAGAACTATAGTCTGGTTTAGTTAAGAATCATACTATACATTCTTTAATTTTCCATAATGGTTTTTGATATAGAATCATTTATCATATCAAGCTTGTAACGATGAGTCAATTGCTCGGGGAATTCAATAATATTCCACGGGATGACATTTCCGAGGTTCAAGTTGTGTTTTTCGATTTTTTTTTGTTGATAAAGTTGGGAAGATAAATAATATCAAACTAACCTAAAAGTTTTTCATGATGAATTATTTGATGGAAAAGGTGAAAAGGTATCTTTCAACTTTTACACAGGTTTCATGAGAATCTGAGATATATGAAATGCTATACTAAATTGGAATACCTCAGCTGCCTTACATTGAAGAAGTTCTGTTAAGCCTGAGAAGCCTATAAATTCAGAGAATCTGAAAAGATACATCGAAAACCTCAGTTTGTACAAGAATTCGGAGAAACTTCATTATCTTGAAACATATCTGAAGGCTCAACAATTAAGACTATAACCTTCAAGCCAGTGAAAACTCGAAGCTGATGCTAAAGTAGTGTTAAGCTCTGCCGTTCTCAATTTGACCGGAAAAGATATTACGAGATTTTTGGAAAATTTCTATATTTAACTTTTATCTTGCCCTTTCTGTCAGTTGATTTGTCAGAAAACGGAAAAGTTTGGTAAAGACATGTATAATTTCAAAAAGTGTAAGGAGCCTAATTACTGGTGGTTCTGAGAGATCATTGGTCGCCAACACAACAGAACTCGGCACAAAATTGTAATTTCGAAAGAAATCTAAAGCTAGAAATGAAAAAAAAACACTTTTTTTCATTTTTTGTTCTCCTTCCTCAGCCAGAGCTCCGAGAGTTACCACTTGACACCTCTTGAAAATGTAAAGAGAGAAGAGTTGCCTATCACTTTGTCTTTGTGTGCGCAACGTTTACTGCATTTTTGTAAACACGCACAAAACGAAATCTTTCGTAATTAGTTCTGAAATTTTGCGGTTTTTTTTTCCGATTTTTGTAATGAATTTTTGACAAACCCTGAAATTTTATCACGTGTACTCGATTCGAAATAACCAAAATTTCATATAAATTCTTACAGTACTCCTACAGTAAGAAAACACAGTAACAAAAATGTATATCACTTATGACATCATTTTGAAATCTAATAACATTATTGTAATTGAGATGTCATCTTTCTGTATTTTAATTTTAATTATCTTGAAATTTGCTAATTAAGATTAATTAATCTCTAACTAGTTTGTTCACAATTGTGCAAGAATTAATTCACTATATTCAAAAAATTTTAAATAAAAAACTTTGAAAATAAAAATTTCCAAGCTGAATTTTGAGGATAAATGTTTCTTGATTTCTTAACTCAAACATCAAGAAATCAAGAAACAAGATTTCTTGGCGAAATTTCAAGAAGTCAAGAATTGCCCACCTGATACAATACTGTGCCATTCTTTCTGGAAAAGTTCAGCATTTTTTTCTTGCAAAATTTCAGTATCTGGAAAATTGTCTAGTTACCTAAAATTGATTAGTCTCAAAATTCTGTATTTTGTTAGAAGTTTGTTCAAACAGGTGTGTTACACGTGGTGTCAGAGTGTCCAATTTCGGTTTGATCTACGGAGATCTACAAAAAATGCGGGAGTTGACTGATTTCGCATAATTAAGAACGTGCTGACGCCACATTTTTTGGGCAAAGAATTCCCGCGTTTCCTGTAGATCACACCGTGATGGGACAACCTGACACCACGTGATTATATTAATGTATTATAGAAGTCTACCTACCCTGAGAGTTCTAATTCACTGTTCTTTTTTCTATCAAAACCTAGAACACATTAGAAATCGGTTCCAGGGGGATACGAGAAACAGCTGTGTATGTGTGAACAGTACTATAAAAACCATGTTTACTCCCTCCCACTTCGATCTCCTTATTGAGAGCTGAGCAGTTAGAAGAGTGCTCCCCTCCCCCAAATGTGAGTGTATTTGAACATTGAGTCATTCCAATATTTTTGGTTTCAATTCTTTCCCTTTAGTATTCGCACTCACCCTGATTTTTTTTTTGAATTTTCAAAACATTTTTAAATATGCTAAGCGGCTCGTGATTCCGATCAATTTTTCGAGTGTTAAGAGTGATGTTTTTTGTGTTCCCCCGGTGCCATTTTTCGCGAATTTCGGAGAAAAGTTCTTTTTTTGTCTACATACAGATTTTTCTTGAAAAGTTCATGCTGATATTTTAAGCATTCTCAGTATGGAAATCTAACATCTAGAAGCATATGTTCCTAAAAAGTGATACTTTTCGATAATAATTCTCAAAATAGACAATTGTCATATGACAACTGGCGTCATTAAAAGAAAAGTCACATAGAGAGTTCTAGATATTGCCTATTAATGCGATTAGTAAATTAGGGTTAACAGCTGTAATATGAGCATTATTAATTTTTAACAATACATCCATTTTTCATAGGTAACATTAAAAATTAATAAGTAACACCGTTTCTATAATAATGAGATTTTTTTCTTCCGCATTTTGCAACGTTGCATGTAGTTTGATTTTTAAGAGAAATGACATTTTCTTTTGAACGGAATTGAATTTATGTCGAATTTTGTATTTTCAACGATTTTCTAAATTTAGTATTAAAAACATCACTATTAATCGCATAATGACGAATAAAATTATATTGATGGCATTTTTTATCATAATAACATACTTCTTAGAACTTCGTAAGAATACTTCAAACAATTCCTGAACACATTTGTCAATGCAAAGCTGTTCAAAAATACCTTAGACCTCTATTTAAATCATTTATAGCGTTTTTATTCAAACTAATCCTAGAGAAATACATGTTGGCTTCAAACAACCCCCATTTCATTTTGAACTTTTCCAGTTAATTCCTAGTTATATTCTGTGTTGTTTCACTACAATTTATGACAAGGAAACTCTTGTTTCTTCCTCCTTGTAAATCTCATGCATAACTACTACTACTACACAAACGTGTATGTGTGTATTATTTCAGTCTCACAAAATCTAAAGACGGTGATTATGTGCTGAAAATTGTTGTTTTCGTTTTCCGTCGTCGGTATTTTCGTTTTCGTCAACATTTGTCTTGATCGATTAAAATCGACATCATCATAATGGGTCTCAACGAGAAGTGGACGCGAATTGTGGAGAGACGAGGCCAACAGCAGCAACAACGGCATCGACGTCAGAGTTCAGGCACCAGTGGCGGAGGCGCTTCAAATTTGGATGCAAATACTCTCAAAGTACTCCCAACTACCACATCGAGTCAATCGATTTGTTGCGACACCGGTGTCGCCGAGAATTTGAATTTGAATTTGAATTCCATTTCGAATCATAATTCCTCGATTCCCAAATCAAAGTCGAATAATTCGGTTTCCGGAATAACCTCGCGACGGGTTTCATTTCCGAATATTTCGCCGAAACTTGCATCGCCTACCATATTCGCTATGAGAAGTGACGCTGAATCCGACACTCTCTCCTTGTCGCCGAGAAGCTTTGGGAGCGGAAAAACCTCGGATTTCTCAGCCTGGTTCAGTCGGAAGTTGAATGGAATCCTCGGGGATGGTAAAGCTTCACCTGATAGTACATCATCTGTTGTGTCGATTCTTACAAGAACACTTTCCAAGGCAACTTCAGGATATCGGAAAAAGAAACGTGAATGTTCATTAACTCTAAGCTCTTTTGAATCGTCCTGCAATGAAACAGAGAAACCTCTGAAAAGCTGGTTTCACTCGGAATCTCAACTCCTCGAGTTATTCATTCCGGAAACGAGTTATCACTTGGAATGCCGTGCAATCGCTGATAAATATGGATTAATTGTGGATCTAGACGATGAACAGCTGGTGACAAGAATTATGGAAGGAGCTATTGAAATTGAGGAAGGATGTCCTTTATCAGCAGTTATTGATAATCAATTAATACCCGAAGTGGAGGAGGAGACGCAGATTGATTTTATTGATGCGGATGGGACAGAGGAAGTTGTCGGCACGTTTTGAGATATTTGGAGAAAAAATGATTTTTTTTTCTTATGTCAATGAATATAAGAAAAAAAAACTTTCCTCTCCACATAAGAATCGGAAGTGGCAAAATTTTTTATAAGATTAAATTACGCTTATTTCAATTTGAATTTCTGCCGATTTTGAACATCGATAATTCAAAATGCATTGATTTTGTATTGCTGATAACAATAACTATTATCATTTTAATTGTTAGTACTGTTAGGAAATTCCGAGCAGTATAATTACAACAAAAACTATAATGGTAGTTACCGTACTCATTTCAAATTCGAAATAAAATCGTAACAAATCCGAATCGAAATAAATTTAATTTACCATGAAAATGAAAAAAATTAAAATTATCACTACCAAGTAATTAAATTTATAATCTTTTTCATTTTCCAGGTCTCCCGGATCACATATCCCGTATGGTATCACCATCGGACTCGCCACATCATGCCACGTCATCTTCAACACTGAATGGTGCAAATTCGATGAGTTCGTTGTATGTTCAATTGTAAGTTGAACGTTTTTTAAAAAAAGTTTGAAATTATACCTGAAATAAGACATGGAATATTCAGAATACTACAAGAGGCTATAAAAAACGAAAAGAAAAAAGAAAGATTCAACTTTTAATAACTTATCAAATTATAGCGTATTAATTGAAAACATTACGATAATATTTGAAGTTAGATTTTTGAATTTTAGACATTTTTGAGCATTTTTTATAAAACGCTCCACATTTGCTCTATTTTAAAGCACGATATTCACTTTTTCAGGGACCGAATCTACGGGAAACACGATCTTTTCGCAAATGATGAATATCAATCATGGCATGAGAAATATCGTCATAATACGCTTTCAACGAAACAGGTCAAGAAGCAGGACGCTATTTTTGGTACGGATTTTTTTTTTGGAAAAATTACGATTTTCGATAAGTTTTGGAGTTTGGAAAATTTGTTGTAGTTTGCAAACATTTCCATTCAAGTCTATTCAGAAATATTTTTATTCTGAATATAGCTAATTGATAGTTATCGTTCAAAAAATATTCAAAAAATTGCAACCTAGGTAAAATTAGTTAAAACTATTATTTTTTGAAATATATATATTTTTCGTTAATTACAAAATTCTTTTTAAAAAATTAACAAATGTCGGGAAAAAAATCGATTTTTAAGGAAACCGAAGTAAATTTCTGAAAACATTATTAATTTGGTCTTAATTTAACGGAATTCAATATGTATACTTGTAATATTAATAATTAATTAGTAGTGCACTAATTAGTTAATAATATTAATGCTTGTATTTAATTATTAATGTTTAAAAATCGACACTTTTAAATGAAGCTGAAATATTATTGTAGTTTGTAGTCAACCTACCGAATAATGAATTTAATATCTCTATTCTTGCACAGAGCTCTACCTAATGGAAAAACGTCACTGTGCGAACATTGCATTCCTTCTACACGGCTACCGTCGCCGAATGCTCGACGAGAATATAATAACGAAGCAAGATATGGATGTACTCATTCCAGATGTACTTGAACCCTTGCTCATATTCCATTTAAATGTTCTCGAACGAATAACGGCTCGAATGAAGGAAAACTATGAAGTTGGCACTATCTCTGATATAATCTCTGAAGAACTCGCAATTGACGGTGGACAACACACGAAACTATGCTGTGATGCTTATACTGATTTTGGAGTTGCAAAAGAGAGATCTGATGTTCTATACCATCATTTGATGAACAAAAATGCGAAATTCGCAGAGTTTTTCAAGAAAACCTACAGCGAGGAGACATTCTACAAGCACTATGACTTCCGTCCACTTATCACGAAAATAATTGGTCGCGCCACGAAATATTCATTGCTTTTGGAGACAATATTGAAGAATGAGCAACCATTTAGTGAATATCATGATCTCACGAAAACCGCGTTGGAAACCGCCCGTAAATTTGCCCATAAAATCGATGGAAATCTCTCGATGGCACATATGTCCATGAAATGGGAGGAGCTTAAAGCGCAAATTGATTCGTCATCGGCTACGACTCTTTATGTATCGGATCCTTCTGTGGCGAATGCTACGATTCGGTATACTTTTGATGTGAGTTTTCGGGGTTTTTTTTAAAGTTTTTTCAAATTTCAATGTTATCGAAATTTTTTCTATAGACATTGTAATTTTTGCGATTAAAATTTTCTCAGTTTTTTTTTTTGAAAATTTTGAAATTTTCAATATTAATCTAGCTACAATATAAATAGTAATTTTTGCGATTAAACACTTTAAAAAAATTAAATTATAACTTGCAAGCATTAAAATTTTCGAAATTCCTGAATTAATCATTAAAATCCATTTCAAAAGGAAATTTGGCTAATTTTTATGATTTTCAGCTGAAAAATTAGCAATATCTTCTTTTTTTTTCAAATTTTAGAACCCTAGCTAAAATATCACTTTGAGTGAGGCTCTCAGACTACAAACTACAACATTTCTAGCCTCACTTGATTGAGGCTATGAAAATGTTGTAGTTTGTAGTGTGAGAGCCTCAACTCAATTTTTTTTGCGGAATTTTTGTGAAAATATATGAAAAATTGAAATTAAAAGATTTTTTGTATTTTTAAAAAAATATGGTACTTATGTGGCTCAGACTACAAACTACAACAATTTTTGGCCTCAACCATTCAAATTGATGGTTGAGGCTAGAAAATGTTGTAGTTTGTAGTGTGAGCCTCAACCATTAATTTTGAGCATTTTCAAAATGTATTTAAAAAAATTATTTATCACTAGATTTTTTAAAAAGTACCAATTATTATTTTTATAAATTCTCCAATTTTTCTCAAAAATTAAAAAAAATGGTTGAAGCTCACACTACTAACTACAAAAATTTTTTGGCCTCAACCATTCAAATTGATGGTTGAGGCTATGAAAATGTTGTAGTTTGTAGTGTGAGTCTCAACGATCAATTTGGAATTTATATGCAAAAAGTGATTTTTTTTTTGGATTTTTTTCAAAATTATTAATTAAGAAACCGTTTCATTTCGATTTTTTCGAATTTTTTGTGAAAATTTTCTCAAAAATTTGAAATTCGCGATTTCAGTTTTTTTTGTAGTAACAAATTCAAGTAAACCTACAACAAGAATGAGAAAAATGCATGCAAAATGACCGAAAACGATTTTGGTTGAGGCTGAGGCTACAAACTACAACAATTTTCTAGCCTCTACCATTCAAATTGATGGTTGAGGCTAAGAAAATGTTGTAGTTTGTAGTGTGAGCCTCAACCATTAATTTTTAGCGTTTTAATCAAATTTGATCAAATCAAAAACCTTTTTTTAAAATCAATTTCAATCATTTTAATTCTAAATTTTTTTCAGCTGGACTCTCTGAACTCTGCAACAAATCGGAAGCTTGTCCACCTCGGTGAGGCTCTTATCAAAATTCCAGTAAATCCAGTCGGAAGTGGTGGTGGAACACATTCATCATCATCTGGAAAACAAGTTGATAAGAAGGATCAGTGTTATATCGTTCTTTTCGATGATATTATAGTGATTTTAATTCGAAAGAGCTCTCGTCAACTAATATTTATGCAAGATCAAGGTGTAATGCCAGTACAATCACTTTTAATTCGAACAGCTGCACGTGGACATTCGATTATGTTGATTTCTGGTGCAAAACCTGTTCTTTTTGAAATATCATTCCATACATCAACTGATCGGAAGAAATGGGTTACTTTATTGGAATTGGCACCGAAAAATGTTCCGCCAGAAGGAATTCGGATTACTACGGGAGATGCTGATGGAGTACTTAGGGATCGTGTTGCTGCACAACAAGATGCTGAGGATAAATGGTTGAAAGAGTTGGAAGCTATTTTTGGTATGGGCGATTTTCAGAATAATTTTCATATTTTTTAAAGAAAATCGGAGTTTTTTTTCGATTTTTTCCGAAAAAAAAACGGATTTTTTTTCTATTTTAGGCGGTTTAAAAATTTTCAGAAAAAGTTTTTCCCAAGGATTTTCCATATTATGGTGGTTTTCCTAAGCGAAGCCCAATAATTTTCATTTTTTCCCGAGAAAATTTGAATCCGACTTTTAAATACAAAGTCTATTTTTTTTTTCGAGTTTCGGTGTTTTAGAAAAAAAAATTGAAAATTACGATTTTTTTTCCGAAAAAATCGGTTTTTTTTCAATTTTTTGCCGGTTTTTTCAGAGAAATTTCAAATTTTTAAGAAAAAAAACGTTTTTCCAAGAAATTTCAATTTTACGGTGGTTTTTTTAAAGCGAATTCTCGATTTTTTGAGTTTTTCAAACCAATAATAAAATTTTCAGGAGAAAATGGAAAATCTCGTTTTTTTTCTAAAAAATATCGAATTTTTTTTGTTTTTTTCTAGGCAAATCTAAATTTTTTTGGTTTTTTTAATAGGAAAAAAACTAATTTTTTTCTTTTTAAGTTTTTTCGATTTTGCAAAAGAAATTTGAAAATTTTACGATTTTCGGTGAAATTTCCATTTCTCCCGAGAAAATCTGATTTTTAAAAAATTTTTTACGGGTTTCTCAGAGACAATTTGAAATTTTTCGATTTTTTAATGCTGGTTTTTGGAATATTTTTTTCCGTTTCTTCAAAAAAAAATATATTTGAAACATTTCGATTTTCGGTATCTTCTGTAATATCTTCTAATTTTCCCAAAAATTTCAGACACCCGACTACCCGAAGAAGAAGCTCTTGCAAAATATCTGGAGACTCGTCTGGAATTCTTTGATAACGTACGCGAACATGTCTCGAATTTGCCATTTAAAACCCGAACGGATATCTCAAATCGTATTCGTGAAGCTGTTAAAGGAAGATTCCGAGAATTACGGCGTGCCAGAGTTATTCCGTTGAATCGATGTATGGTTTTTTTGAAACAGATTACTTTCTCAAAAAATGCGATGAAAAAATGGCTGAAAGACTACCTAGTGGATAAGCTTCAAGTACACATTTTCAACAATTTTTGGAATTTTGAAGTTTCTTAAATTAAAAAAAAAAGACATAGGAATATTTTTCCATAGCTGAATTTTTCTTTGTAGTTTGTTTAGGTACCACAATTGGATTTCCGGTGATCCTCATCAAGGGTGTCATTTTTGAATGGTTTTCAAGGAGAATCAAAAAATCTTTAAAAAATTGATCAGAGAATTTTTTTTTCTAATTTTGTCTATTGATAAGAAAAAAAACATAATGAGGTTATTCAAGTAGTGTAGGAAAATTCAAAAAGTTTAGAAAAATTACGTCACGACTGTATTAAAATACATAAAAATACCTTTGTATTTTAATGGTGATGTAGTCGAATTTCATTGCTTCTGTCGTTCCCCTATTGAAGGTGACGATTTACGATACAGCTCCTCGGAGTGGAATAATCTCGATAGATTATTCCCCAGTGATGCGGATAGAATAAGACGAAGATTTAGCTTTCCGCAATAGTTATTTATTAGAATAATCGATCGGTGGTGGTGAATATTAAGGAAGATGAGTAATTAGTAGCATGAGTTGGTGAAAAGGCCATAGGATCGGTGTATAAACCGAATAAAATCATCTCCTAGGTGTGGTTGGTGGAAGAAGTGAATAATATTCAAATCGAAAGGATAGGTGGTGGTTGCGAAATAGTAAAGTGGCGAGAAATTAGTATTTAGCGGGTAGGTCAAACGGGGGAGATCAATAATAATTATACGAGCGCAGCTCGTTACTGCCTCTGCGTCTCTCGTTGTTATCACCCTTCGCGGTGGCGCCGCGACACTCCGCCTGAGAAAAGATCCGAATTCCGAAGGAATTTGGATGATCTCATCTGGAATCCACTCGCCAATGACGCGGCTTGTCCTCCGACACTGCTTGGCTCCGACGCTCCTTTGCTCCTCCGACACTGGTACTCCAACATCAGCGATCTCAGCTTGTCCTTCTTATCCCGAACGTCTTTCGACGTGATCGATAACTTTTCAGCTTGTCCTTCTAATCCCGAACGTCTTTCGACGTGATCGATAACTTTTCAGCTTGTCCTTCTAATCCCGAACGTCTTTCGACGTGATCGCTAACTTCTCCTGGTCGCTGCCCTTCCTCCTAAGCTTCTCCTCCTTTTGCTGACGAAGATCCGAATTCCGACGGATTCTGGATGTCCCGAAGCCAACTCCATCGTCCGACGTTGCTGCTTCTCTGACGTATGACGTCTTCCGATCTCCGCTGCTGGTGATCCTCAGAGCGCACGATCCATCCCTTCGTGCGTACAGCACGACAGCTTCATTAGACTCAAAATTGTCTGAAAACACCGAATTTCCTAATGAAACTTCTTGAAAACTTTTCAAAAAAAAGTTATGACACCTTAAAAAATGGCCTAAAATTAGTTAAAATTTGAAATTTGACAGACTTGTCAAGCAGCTGGAAACTTTTTTTTTTTTTGAAATCACCGTCAAATTTTGGGTATACATGTCATGTCAATTATCGAGCGTTTTCAACTTCAAAGCCGTAGTCGATGGAGATTTTCAAAATTTTTAAATCAAATCTCGCCGTCCATCGAATTTCTACCTAAATGAAGTTGAAAACGCTCGATAATTGACATGTATACCCAAAATTTGACGGTGATTTCAAAAAAAAGAAGTTTCCAGCCGCTTGACAAGTCTGTCAAATTTCAAATTTTAACTAATTTTAGGCCATTTTTTGAGCTGCCATAACTTTTTTTTTGAAAAGTTTTCAAGAAGTTTTAGTATGAAATTCGGTGTTTTCAGACAATTTTTTTTAAATAAAGCAATTTTTAAAAAAAGTCGACTACACCACCTTATATTTTTTTGTGACGTCATAAATGTATTTAAATACATTCTGCAACATTACTTGAATAACCCCATAAGAAAACATAAAAACGTCTTCTAAAAAAAGAACAATTATCAAAATTTTAAGCTATTTTTTAGAAAAATGATCCCATTGTTCTACGTTATCAAAAAAAATCCAGAAAATTCTTGAAACCCCTTCAAAACCTGGAAAATGTCAATTTTTCACTCTTAATTACTCAATTACTCACTCACAAAATTTGCAGTAGTGGAACGAATAACCGAATCCCGTGACGCTGATCTATGGTCATATTTCGATGAAAAAGCCGACGCTGCTGATGTTCTGGAGAAGTCTAGCGATCTTTCAGAGGATTCTGACAATTCTGGAGATTCGGCGGCTCGCGGAGCAAAGCCACGTAGAATTCAGACATTCCACGGAACTTCACAACAGCCGGGATCATCGAATGGAGGAGGAGCTATTGAGTCGAGTAAGTTGTGTAGTTTGTAGTGTAATAAGAAATTATTTTAAAAAAATGAAAAATAATGATTTCAGTACGCGGAAAATTCGAAAAATTAGCGAAAAAACGGGAAAACTTTTTATTACAAAGGCGAAAAAAATTCAAACATTTTATAAATAATTAATTATTTCCATTTTTCAACAAAAAAAACCAACTTATTAAGAAAAAAATGCTCAAAAATTAGGAAATTACTGAAAGAAATTTTAGAAAAAATTAGTGAAATGACGTTAAATTGGAATTTTTCTCAAAATTAGACAAAAAAAACCAAAAAACTTTAGAGAAAAAATTGGTTTTAATCAGAAAATTGGGGATTTTCCGGAAAATCGATTGTTTTAATTTGATTTTTTAAAAAATAGAAAAATAACTATTTCTTTAAAAAAATATATACAAAATCGAAAAATCCTATAAATTGTTGAATTTTAAATCTAAAAAAGCTGAAAACTTTGGAAAAATCCGTAGAAAATCGAGAAAACATTGAAAATCGAAAAATTAAAAAAAAAATTACGAAAAATCTATTTTTTTAGATATTGCTCCAAAAAATCCTATAAATTATTGATTATTTGCACTTTTTTTCAAAGAAAATAAGTTTAAATTTTTCAAAAATGCTGAAAACTTTTGAAATATCAAGACCCTAAAAATTTTTAGAAAAAAACGTAGAAAATCTGAATTTTTTTTGAAAATCGAAAAACTATTCAAAAAAAACTGGTAAATTTTTAAAGAATTTTCTTTTAATTTCGCATTAAAAAAATCAAATACTTTTGCATTTTACGTAAAAATCGAAAAAAAAATGTTTTTTGATTTTTTCCAGATTAAAAATTTTCAAAATTTAGAGAAATGGCTGAGAAATACAGAAAAATTAAAAATTTCAAAAATTTTTTTAAAAGTGCCTAACCCCTTAAAGTACTTTCAGAAAACAACGGAATCCGACGTCATACTACAGTACCCCGTATGAATAGTGATGGAGGATCTGGATCATCATCATCAGCAGCAGCAGCAGCTGGATCTTCTACAACTGACCGTATTCCAATACCTGATGACGTGGCATTTGACGAGGAAAATATCTCAGCTTCAGCACAAGGATCCGCTCGAGGACGTGGAGATTCGGAATTAGATCGGAAAACCTATGGAGAAATGCTTTCGGATCTACCGATTCGTCAAACAATGCGGGCTCGGCGAGCATCTACAAATCTCATTAAGGAGGTTATTTCGTTGAGAAAGGAGAATCATTTACTCAAGAATGATAATGCTCTGTACGTTATTTAAAATACATTGTAGTTTGTAGTCTAGATGATTCTGTAACAAAATATGGACGAATTTCCTCGAAAAAATGAAGAAAAACGCTTGAAAATAACCGAAACTGATTTTGGTTGAGCCTCCGGCTACAAACTACAACATTTCTAATCGAATTGAATGGCTGAGGCTAGAAAATTGTTGTAGTTTGTAGTCTAGAAAAATTTTTGGGCAAAAGCAAAAACTAAACATTTCAGTTGACTCTGTAACAAAATCTGGACGAATTTCCTCGAAAAATTGAAGAAAAACGCTTGAAAATAACCACAACTGAGTTTTGGTTGAGGCTCACGCACTACAAACTACAACAATTTTTCAGCCTCAACCATTCATGATTGAGGCTAGAAAATTGTTGTAGTTTGTAGTCTCAGCCTCAACTGAAAATTACGGGAATGATTAATTTTTTTTTAGTTTTTCGAAAATTTTCCATAAAATATATGATTATTTTAAAACCAAATTCATTACATGGAGGTGAAATTTTGTAGTTTGTTGTTTGAGCCTCACCCAATTAATATTCTATTTAAACGTAATATTATAGTTTAAATAGGTTTTTTTCAGAACAAAGGTTACTTTTTTTACGCGAAAAAAAAAACGAATTTGTGTAGTTTGTAGCCTAAAAATTCGATTTTTATGCTATTTTAATTCGATTTCACTACTTTTTATTTAGTTTCGTGAATTCGATATTGGTTGAGGCTATGAAATTTTGTAGTTTGTAGTCTCAACCTCACTCAAAAGCTGAAAATTTGGATTTCTACTAATCTAATCACTAATTTTTTAAAAATTTGTCGTGAAAATCGCGAAAAAAAAAATCTAAAAACGCGATTTTTCAATTTATACTAAATTTCCTCCAAAGATAAGAACTCCCCGACCAATCAGCGATTCGCACTCCGCCCACTTTTTAACCAGTCAGGATTAAAGTGGGCGGAGCCAATCGCTGATTGGTCAGGCGAAATTAGCTAAAAAGTTAGACTTTTAGCGCGTCCAAACAAAATTTTGCCCATTTTTTAGGTTTCACATTAATTTTTGCAATTTTTCAGTACAAAATCTCGTTGTGCCCTTCTTGAACGTGTTCGTGGTGGTGGTGCAATGATGACGTCAACAGCTACAGCAGTCGACGATTCAATGGAAATGTTACGGAAAAAAGAGAAAGAAATTCGTGAACTTCAACAAAAAGTGCTTGCCGATCGAGATGAACTTGCCGAGAAACAAAAAGCGATAGATGCCCAAGAAGAAGAGATTCAGACGAAATGGGCGGCTCTGCAAGCGCGCTCCATTGAACAACAACAGTCTCCAATGCATGTGAGAAGTTCGTCTTCTCATTCGCAAGTCTCTTCGCCGACTTATAAAACGTAATTGTTTTTGGATTTATTTTTAGAAAAAAAATTAATTTTCAAAATTTCTAATATTTTTGGAATTTTCAAATTTTAAAACTATTATACCTCTAAAACCCCCTGAATTTAGGAGCCAAACGGATGTCACAATATGGTAGGTTCTACCTATATATGTCTACTAGATGATGCAATTTTTAATTTTGTCTCTCGTCGCGCCTCTAACATTACTAATTTCTCTATTACAGAGGGTGTCGTTGAAAAAAAAAATTTTTTTTTTCGAAAATTTGTGAAAATTTGAAAATCTAAATCTTTGTTGGCAATTTTCAGTGTTTTAATCGAATTTTTTTTGAAGATTTTTTCGAAAAAAAAACACCGATTTTGTGGAATTTCAAGAAAAACAATTCGAAAAATACCAAAAAAGTTATTACTTTTATCAAAGATCGATCATTTCATTTAATTTCCTGAAAATATTGAAATTTTTGGTTTAAAAATTAAAATTTTAATACATTTTAATTTTTTGCAAAAAAGGCGAATTTACATTTGTAAAAGTTTATATTTTTGAAAAAAAAAAAAAAATTTCAGAAAATTTGCGAAATAAAAAAATCAAGAAACTTCACATTTTATTTATGTTTTCCGAAAAAATTGAAACTTTAATTTTTAAATTTAACAAAAATTTCGGAAAAAAATACGTTAAATTTTTTTCAGAAATTTTAAAAAAATCCATAAAAACCATTTTTTTTGACAATTTTCAGAAAAATTCGAAAAGTGTTTAAAAAAACATTTAAGACATTTTTCTGACAATTTTCGACAATTACGGAAAATCTACTTCAAATTTTATTTGAATGTTTAAAAAAATTTTTAAAAATGTAAAAAAAAAAAACGACTTTTGCAAATTTTGAAAAAAAAAAATTAAAAATTATTTTTAATTTGCAAAAGTCGTTTTTTTTACAATTTTTCAAAAATTAAGGGGAAGCTTCAAAATTTAATTTATATTTTTAGATTTTGATAATCTTGAAATTGAAAATTCCACCGTTTTTTTTCGAAAAATACGAATTTATTCATCTAAACGTTGATATTTTCAAAAACTAGAATTTTACAAATTTTGAATTAAAAAATCCAAAAATCGGAATCGAGACATATCAAAAAAACGAAAATTTCAGATTTTTTGCGGAAAAAAAATAGATCAAGCTTTTTATTAATAATAACTCTAACAAATTTGTGAATGTCAAATTTTGTCGCTGAAATTTTTATTTTATTTATTTACTTTTTTTGTTTTCTGTATAATAATTTAATCTTGGTTATTAATAATATCACGTGGTGTAGAGAGTCGTTTGCTGGAAATTTTTTTTTGATATTTTTGACTGAAAAAATCTTTAAAAAACTATATTTTTGAAAGTATTTTTTTTGGAAAATTTCGAAATTTGGCAGCTTTTTTTAAACACTTTTTTTTTAGTTTGAGGCTGATACTACAAACTACAAGATTTTCTCAGCCTCAACCATTGTGGAGAGGCTGAAAAATCTTGTAGTTTGTAGTGTAGGCGGTTTTTCCAGCATTTTCAATTGAAAATTAGTGTCAAAATCTGAAAATAGCATTTTCTGGACATTTTTTGGCACTAATATTCAATTTAAAAAAGTTAGAATAACATGGTGCATCGTTGATTTTGTAGAAATTTTTTTTTTCGAGTTTTCCAACTAAAAATATTGAAAATTTCCAGCTTTTTTCCACGATTCTCATTCAATGTTTCTCTGTAATTTCAAATAAAACACTGCAACTTTTTCCTCACGAGGGACGAGGAAAAGTGGTTTTTAGGCCATGGCCGAGGGGCCGACAAGTTTCAGCGGCCATTTATCTTGCTTTGTTTTCCGCCTGTTTTCTTTTGTTTTTCATTGATTTTTTTCGATTTTTCTTATTAAAACTGATAAATAAATATTTTTTGCAGATGCTAAAACAATTTCCAAGTTAAAAAAATTATGTATTCAGTCAGTCGGCAAGTAGCGGTGAAAGTGGTCAATGCAATATGATGGATTACGGGAATACAAAACCTAAACTTTTTCTAAAACATGATACATATGATGCTTAGATGCTGAAATTACCTGATTTTCATAACGAGACCGCTGAAAAAGTTTTGAGTTTTTCAAAATTCAACTTTTTGTGCGAAAATCTCGACTTTTTCACAAAAAAAAGTTGAATTTTGGAAACCTCAAAACTTTTTCAGCGGTCTCGTTATGAAAATCAGGTAGTCTCAGCATTTAAGCAGCATATGTATCATGTTTCAGAAAAAGTTTAGGTTTTGTATTCCCGTAATCCATCATATTACAATGCCCACTTTCACCGCTGCTTGCCCACTGAATACATGATTTTTTTACTTGGAAATTGTTTTAGCATCTGCAAAAAATATTTATTTATCAGTTTTAATAAGAAAAAACGGGAAAAAGCTGTGAAAAACAAAAGAAAACAGGCGGAAAACAAAGCAAGATAAATGGCCGCTGAAACTTGTCGGGCATGGCCTAGAAACCGCTTTTCCTCGTCCCTCGTGAGGAAAAAGTTGCAGTGTAAAACTCCAAGTTTTCAGACCACAAATCCAACTTCCCCCGTCCTCATCTGCATCATCTTCATCGTCGTCGCAAAACAACACTACAGATTGGTCACCAATGTTGACAAGTTTGGCCACAAAAACCGAGACGAAGAAGCTTAAAAAATAGGAAATTTTCCCGTTTTTTTCTTGTCCCTCAAAAAAAAAATTATTATCATTATTTCTCCAGTTTCTCCTCCACACGTATTTGAATCACATTGCCCACATTTTGAATTATATTTCCCCCATTTTTTTCCCATTTTTTCCAATTAAAATTGGGATTTTTGTGTACATTTTCCACTTGGTAACTTATTTTTACCCCCCCCCCCCCCCTTTAAAATGAGAAATTTACAGTGAAAACAGGCTAC
Source organism: Caenorhabditis elegans (assembly GCF_000002985.6). Taxonomy (NCBI): domain Eukaryota; kingdom Metazoa; phylum Nematoda; class Chromadorea; order Rhabditida; family Rhabditidae; genus Caenorhabditis; species Caenorhabditis elegans. The sequence continues at coordinate 14,567,129 of NC_003279.8, read as the reverse complement.
AAATTACACTTTTTGTGAGCCTTACGAATTTTTAGAATGTCGAAAATTTCAACCGAAAAATCTGTTAAAACTGCTGAAAAGCAAACTTTTGTCCGATTTTTTATCCAATTTTCACTTTAAAAACCTTAAATTTCTGAAATTTTCCGAAAAAGGCTGAAAATCACGTTGAGTGAGGCTAGAAAAGTTGTAGTTTGTAGTGTGTGAGCCTCACCAAATGGATTGATTGAGGCTTAGACTACAATCTACAAGTATTTCTCAGCCTCTCTACCAACAAATTTTCCCTGATGGTCACATTGAGTGGTGAGGCTAGAAAGGCTGTAGTTTGTAGCCCCGAAGCGTTGTTTTTCTGCAAATTTCTCCAATTTTTGAATAATAGTTGTGTTTTTCATTTTTCATCCTTTTCTTCTCATCCGGTTGGGAAAATTGAGTCCTTTCCTCCAAAAAAAAAATCGTTAATTTTCCCCGATTTCCAGACTTTCTAGATTATTATTATTATTGTGTTCGTGGCCATCACTACTTGTGTGTGAATCATTCAAAAATTCCCTCTTCCCTCTCTCTCTCCAAGTCTTACACGAGTTTTTCCCCCCAACTTTTTTGCTCTTTTTGTGCTCTTTTTTCGAGCATTTTAAAGTATTTTTTAGAGGATTTAGATTTCAAAAGATTTTTTTTTTTGGAAAATTTCCTCTCCATCTTCTTGTATAGTAATTATTCCCAGTTCCCCATATGGCTTTTTTTTTCATTTTTTTTCTGTTCTGGAACCCGTTTCTTCATCAATTACTATTATTATTATTATTATCATGCGAATAATAATTTTATTTTATGCAATTTTTTACATTTTTTGTTGGAAGCTCACTTTATTTTTTTGATTCACATTCAGGAATCTTATCTGGTTTTGGGATTTTTCTATTTAAAAAAAAAAAGAAATTTTGCCATTGAATGGGCGGAGTTTGAGCCAATTTTAGCTCCGCCCCCACATCATGGCAAATTTTAAAACATTTAGTTAAAATTTATTTAGTCATCAAAATGGATGAGGTTTCGAATTTTTATTTGATTAGATTTTAGACAAATTTTGAGGTGAATTAGAATTAGAAAAGTCACACAAAATTAAAAAAAATTAAAATTGTAAGCTCCGCCCCCACAAAATGGATGTTTTCCGAAAAAAATTAATTTTTTTTCAAATTTTATTTGAAAAAGTCGAGTTTTTTCTGAATTTTTAAGACAAAATAAGTTTAGTTTTTCTCCAGATTAAAAAACAATTTCAACACAAATTATGAAGTTTTTGCAGATGAGAAGACTGGAACGAATTGTCAATATACAGAGACAGTGGTGTCGGCTGGGTAAGAAATTACCGGAAAATTCTGAAAAATTAAGATTTTATTAATTTTGTGCTGCTGAAAATTCAAAAAATTTGCAATTTCAGAGCAAAAAATGTGATAAAACTACGAAAACTTAAGATTTCCCCAAAAAAAAATCATAAAAATTGAAATTTAGTTAATTCCCATCTTTTCGAAAAAAACAAATTTTTTTTACTAAAATATAAAATTTCAATTTTCCAGTCAAATTTCTTCGGAAACCCCGAATTTTCCTAATTTTTTTTGCAGTATCCTCAACTCCGGCAGCAATCTCTACAATATCGAAAAATGCAGTGAAAAATGGAGTAAAAAAGAAAGAAGAGGAAAAAGATTGGAAATCGGAATTATTGAAAATTCTCGAAGTTGAGCATAAACAAAAGAAACGTGGCATTTGGCGGCAACGAGTAAAACAAATTGCATTGGCAGATATTGTTAGATTTACTTTAAGAGATGATTTACAATCATTGGTTAGGTTAACTGAGAATCAGTTAAGAAGTCGGGCTACTCAGGAGGTACGAATTTTTGGAAAAAAATGAGAAAAAACTAGATAAATTTTGAAAAAAATGACAAAAATCTATTCAAAAACCGCCGAAAAATCTTGAAAAAAATTGTAAAAATATTTTTTTCGAACTTTTGAAATAGATTTCTTAAAAAATCCCTAAAAATAATTTAGAAAAGTTTAGAAAAAAAACGGGAAAATCCCAAAAAAATATGGGAAAATCTTGAAGAACCTGAAAAAACCCAGAAAAACAGGGAAAAATTGAAAAAAAATTTTTTTTTTAATCTAGAAAAATCCAGAAAAAATCTGTGAAAAAACTGGAACAATTTAGAAAAATTCAGAGAATTCCACAAAAATCCTGAAAAAAATAACTAAAAAAATCGGAAAAATCTTGAAAAATTCAGGAAAAAACTGGAAAATACAAAAAAAAATACAAATCCACAAAAATCCTGAAAAAATACTAATAAAATTTTTTTAAAACAACTTTTGAATTAATAATGAAAAAAATCCAGAATTTTTTTTAACTGCAAAAAGTTTGAACAGAATAGAAAAAATTTAGAAAAAAATAGGAACAAATTGAAGTATTTATAAAAAAGGGCTAAAATGCGTAAAAAATGAAAAAATCTAGAGAAAATAGAAAAAAACCCAAAAAAAAACAAGAAATTACGACACAAACTGACCTTATTAGCTAAAAAAAACTCAAATTTGGTTGACTACAAACTACAAACTATAAAGTACAAAAGTCGAAATAATTTTTCTGCATTTTGGTGATTTTTTTTGAGAATTTTTTTCCTGAGAAATCAGAAAAAATTAAAGTAAAAAAAAATTTGCCAAAAATTCCAAAAAAAGTTTTTAAGTCGAACATTCAAGTTTTTCCTAAAAATTTTCAAATTCAGACTACAAACTACACTAAAAAAATTAAATAGAGGCCCAAAGACTACAAACTACGAATTAGAGTCAACAACTTTTGTAGTTTGTAGTGTGTGCCTAAATTTTTCAGCTAAAAAATTGGATTTTAAAATTAATTAAAAAATATTTCTAGATTTTACAAAAAATTGCTATCAATTTTTTTTTTGGTAAATTTTCAAATTTCAAAATTTTAAAGAAATTGGGCAAAAGACATAAAAAATTTGTTGAAAATATTGAAAAAAAATGGCGAATTTCCAGATTGTGCCAATTTGCTTGCTGGTGCTCAACAAGAAATTCGAGAAAATCCTCCGAAAAACTGATTCCATTGAATCCACGTCATCTCTAAGCCTATTCATCGGAATATCAGAACTATGGAAATCAATTAAAAGAAGTGAAAATAATACGACAAGCCTTGTTGCAATACTATTATTAAGTAACATTAGAAAATGGAAAGATCAACGGAAATTCGATGCGAAAAGTTGGAAAACAATTGAGGATTTATTTGATGAAATGCAACGAAAAATGGCTTTATTGGCACAAAATGTACGGATTTCCGACCAACAATTGGAGGTTTTTATTGGAACGGAAGATTTGAAGAGTATCCAGAAGGAAGTTGATCAAATACGGAAATTTTATATTCCATTGGGAAGAAATTTGTTGGAGAAAATGCGGTATTTAGAGGATTTGGAGCTTGTTGCACCGCTTCAAGGCAATTGTTCTAGTGAAGAATATCGAATGAATCCGTTTCAAGTTGATGGAATTGAGAAATCGAATTATAAACGATTATTTGAAGATCATTTAAATGTAGAGTCTTCTATGTGGATACACGTCAAAAATACTGTTGGAGAAGCAGCTGAGAATAATAATGCAGTTTCTGGAGAAGATTTGATTTCCGAGTGGGATTGGAAACGACGGATTCGCGATGGATTAAGGAAGATTGATCCGAATGATACACATCCGATTGGTGAGGGATTGAACACTACAAACTACACACTACAAACTACATTTAATAAACAAGTATCATATTAAAACGCTTATCTATAATCGAGATGAGCTAGTATTAAAAATTCCAATTTTTCAAATTCAGTGTCAAAAATGGTTATATATCAGAGGTGGGCGGATATTTTTTCGGATATTTTCTAATAATGAATTTATCAATAAGTATTGATGTAGTTATTCTGGAAGAAATGTATCCGAACAAAAGAGTAACTATTAAGCAACATTTTAATATGATAAAACCTAGAAAAATTCTACAAGTTTTCCTTACCGAGACCTTAAAACTTATTAGCCGAGCAACATCGGATATTACGGATATCGGATAATGGACTTGCATATCGTTTATACAGAAAACTTGTAGAATTTTTCTAGGTTTTATCATATTAAAATGTTGTTTAATAGTTACTCTTTTGTTCGGATACATTTCTTCCAGAATAACTACATCAATACTTATTGATAAATTCATTATTAAAAAATATCCACCCACCTCTGTTATATATACGTATATATATACGTCGTAATTAATTCATGCTGTGAAATGGATGTCAATATAAACAAGTAGCAAGAATTTATAATAGCCATTATTTATTTGTCTACCGAAAGTTGATAAACTCATACATTATAGCTTTTATTAGGCTATAACATTCAAATGCATATACAAAGTTTGAATCACGATTAAATTTTTATACATTCTATTACGTATAAACTATAATACAAAATACACATACTGAAGTTATTCTAATATTGGAAACGTTATTTATAAATCTATACCATGTACGATCTAGTATTATTAAAATTGTTTAGTTATTCGAATTCATAGTAGCCGGGCACTACAAACTAAATTAATAATTAATTCAGAGTATGAATGGGTGCTATTATACTCGAATAACAAGCATTCTAGAATTTCTTATAATTTTTGTCAAAAAGTTATATAGCCAACTTGAACTTCTATATTAGGTCTCCAAATAAGTTCCTGGTCAAAAATCATAACTTCTTTCGCCTTTTATCGATTTTTTTTGAAGCTGTGGGAATTTATGTTATCAACTATGATCTTTTATTTTGATATGATCACAAAAATTTTTGACCACTCGGAGTGCCCTAACTCGAAGCCAATTTTTTCAAGCATTTTTCTGATCTCGCTTCTTTGCAGCTTTGAATTGAGGTTTATGTGCGGACTTTGCTTTGTTTAAAATACATTGTAAGAAAACAAAAAAAGTTTGGAAAAAAATTCGTACAAAAATTTTTTTTTGGTCTGTGGTCAAAAATGTTTTTTTTTTCCGAAAATTCTTGATTTTTCATACAAAAATGATGTAGTCATGTGTGAACTATTTTTACAAATACAAAACATTTTAACTAAGTTCGTCACACTCAAATGATAATAGAAAACATAATTTTTTCGAAGAATTTTTGAGTATTTCTCGAGATCCAAATTTCAAACTCAAATGTTTTGTATGTGTAAGAATAGTTTACACATGGTTACATCATTTTTATACTAAAAATCAAAAACTTTCGAAAAAAATTTTTTTTGAAGTTTTTTGACGACCGACCAAAAAAAATTTTTTTGGACGGATTTTTTTCCAAACTTTTGTTGATTTCTTACGATGTTTTCTAAACAAAGTAAAATCCGCACACAAACCTTAGTTCAAAGCTGCAAAGAAGCGAGATCAGAAAAATGCCTGAAAAAAATGGCTCCGAGTTAGGGCACTTCGGACGGTCAAAAAATTTTGTGACCATTTCAAAATGAAAGGTCATAGTTGATAACATAAATTCCCAAAGCTTCATAAAAAATCTATAAAAGGCAAAAAAAGTTATGATTTTTGACCCGGAACTTATTTGGAGACCTAATACAACATTAGCTAAACGTTTTAGCGAAAATGTTGAACCTGGTTGAATAATAGAAAATTGCTACTAAATTTCAATATTGTTGAGTTTTCGTTATTAGGAATAGACTCACTCTCTAATATTTGACTAGTTCAGTATCAACATGTCTGGAACTCCTTCCTCGTGAAAAACTCGTGGAAACTCTACATTTCTCTGCATTATCCGCATGCTCACAAGGACAAAATCTAATTGGAGCATCTCAATTTCAATTTGATGTACTTGAACCAATACTTAAAGAATTGGGAAATGCATTCAAAAAAGAAATGGGTTACGATGAGAATGAGGTTCGTTTTGATTGCACCCACACAAAATAGACGTTTTTTGAACTTAATTTGAACAAAAAAACATATTTTGGACTAAATTACAAATTTTTGACAAAAAGTTTATGGATATATCTTCTTTTTTTCATCTAAATCAAGGTTTAGGCTTAGAAAAAATTGAAAAAATTACGATTTTAAAGCTCCGCCCACAAAATTGATTCTTTTTTAATCCTATTTTGGACTAAATTACAAATTTCTGTGAAAAAATCCTAAAATAAGCTCCGCCCACAAAATGGATGGTTAAAAAATTTTTTTAGAATTTCATCAAGACTTCTGTCTTCAAAAAAAAAAAAATACAAAAACAGATTTTTTCAAAATTTTGTGAAAAAAATACAAAGTTATCAAACAAATTCCCAAAATTTCCTAAATAGGCTCATATTTTTTTAGCCATCCATTTTGTGGGCGGAGCTTAATTCAAAATTTTTTGAGAAAAATATTTTGATATTTCAAGACATTTTGGCAGAAATGTCAATTTCAGTTCAAAATATGATTTTTTTTTAAATTTTTGTTTAAAAACGTCCATTTTGTGGGCGGAGCTTATTTTAGGATTTTTTCACAGAAATTTGTAATTTAGTCCAAAATATGATTTTTTAAAAATTTTTGTTTAAAAAACAAAATGGCTTGAAACTTGAACTTAATTTTGAATAAAAATTGAAAATCGGGGGTAAATTTAAACCTTTTTTGCCCAATAAATACAAAAGTTATCGAATCCAACAATCAAAATTCAAAAAAAGTTTGGCTCCGCGCCCACAATATTTGGAAGCAAGAAAAAACTAAATTTGAATGCGCGCGCAGAAGGTGTTTAACAGAGCGCGTTTGCTTTTCGAGCCTTTCGGGCGCATTAATTTGAAGTCTGTACAAAATGGCTTCTAATTCTGTGTGAAATTCCTCTAATTTTCAGATCTGGAAACGCGTATTCGCCACGTATATCGATTATTTCTCGGATTCGGAAATTTCGCGTCAAAATACACACAGAGAATGGTGGAATAAATCGTGTAAAACGCAAGGAATCACTTCAGATTTTCAATTTGAAATGGGAAATATGGATTCAGAGACACGAAATGAAGTGTGCAATGTTCTGATTAATGTCATTTTTGATAGTTGTCTATTTCCGTACGAATCGAAAGATTCGAAAGGTTTGTTTTTTTTGTCGAAAAACGGCGGGAAAACTGTTGCTTTTTCCAATTTTTCGAGGCAAAAATCGGATTCCCCGTCACTTTTTACCCCCCGGGAATTTAATTTTCAAAGCTAGGTCATCAAATATACGAAAAATGTGAATTTTCTCGTAGTATAATAGGTGTTTGCGTACTTTTGGGGCTACAGTAACCCCCAAATGTTTTAAAAATTGAGATGAACAGCAGAAGCTTTTATAGTTTGTAGTTGAATATCGAGAAAAATTGAAAGTTTTTGAGAAAAATTCCGAGAAATTCTTAAAAAATCGAAAAAATCTTAAAATTAAAAAATTCTGAAAATTCTTAAAAAATTGAACATTTTTGAGCAAAAATTTCGAAAAAGTCGGAAATTTTTGGAAAAGATTTTTAAATTTTAAAAATTTCTGAAAGAAATATAAAAATTCCAATATTTCTCAACAGTTTTGAATAAATTCCAAAAAAAAAAAATGCGAAAAAAAATCCAAAAATTCTGAACAATTTTTTTTTAATTCTGAAAATTAAAAAATTCTAAAAAAGTTCGAGAAAATTGAACAGTTTTGAACAAATTAGAGAATAATTTTGGAAATTTTGGAAAAAATCGGAAATTTTTAAATAAAATTCGAAAAAAATAAAACATTTCTGAAAAAAATGTTTAAAAATCCAAAAAATTGAAAAAAAATTCTTCTAAAACAGTTCGAAACCGAAACGTAAATTTTGGAAAAAATTGGAAAAAAATTTAGAAAGAACCGAACAAATTTGAAATTTTTTGAAAAAAATCCAAAAAAATTAGGAAAAAATTGACTTTTTTTTTTAGAAATTTTTAAATGTTCGGATTTTTTTTCGGGATTCTGAAAAAACTTATGAGACAAATATTATTACAGTGACGTGGCAACGTGCCTTCTCATACCGTTCAATATCAATAGAAGAAGAATCAAAAGTCTCGACAGACGGACGTCTATCACTATCAAGAATGTTATCGATAAATTCGAAATTAATGGGATTATTCGACAAAAATCCATTCAATTTCATCGTTTTCTCCACTTCAAACCTCCCAATGATCGTTCCACCACGTCCATGGATTGATAGAGGTACGGGCGGTCCATTGTATACTACTTCACAGCACGAGATTATCCGGAAAATGATGGAATTCCGGGCGGTACGGTTGAATGAAGAGATGAGAGCAAGAATTACGAGTCAAGCACAAGCACGGCCGGTTTTTGATGCACTTAATCAACTGGGATCGACGCCTTGGGTTATTAATGAACCAATGCTGGATGTGCTGAAAGATGTATTCGGTAGATCTGGAAACTCGGAATCTAGAGGTCTTTTGGAGAAGTTGGAGATTCCTATGAGACATGATACTTTTGATATTCCGGATTTTGGCAGAGAATTTGGAATTGGAATCAAAAAAGAGGATGTAGATGTTGAAAAGTTTCGAAGTTATGCGAAAAAGAAGGCCGAGGCGATTAAAATGAGGTAGAAATGTAGAAATATGGGAATTTTTATTGTTAAAAGCAATAGTTGCATTAAAAAGGATACATACTGCATAGTTTTGTGAATTTCAATAGTTTGTAGTCAGATTATTGTACTAAAAAAATTAAAGATTTATGTCCTTTTTAGGCAAAATTCAATTATATTTGCATATAATTGAAATCGAGGCCAAATCATATTTAAAAAATTAAATTTGAAGTACGCGGTAAATTTGCATTTAATGGAATTTAAAATATACATTTTTGAATATCGAGCAAATTTTTTTTTGTTGAAAAATCTAAAAACTTCGAGTCTCGCGGATATCAGATATCAGCGTATAAATACGACTTGTTAATGCAGTGAGACCACACTACAAACTACATATCATAATATAGTATTGACTCAAAATTCCACACGCACATTGCAAAGAATTGCATAGCACATGTATATGTAGTATTGCAATAAAAATTACCGATTGAAAACACGTATTACATGTGCTCTACTAATAGGGAAATTGCACGTATCCTAGATTTAAAATTTTAGTTCTTACATCGAAACATATCTGTGTATACACTATAAACTACATATCCTTATATGTTTGATAGTTTCTTATTGAATTCTACGTACGTGTATTACATAGCATAGTAATTCACAAAAAATTACCGATTAAAATAAGGTAGTATTGCATTTAATTGAATTGAATCAATCGCCAATAAATTTGATTCATTTTATATCGGTAATTTTTTTAATTTTTTGTGCTATACTACGTACTATACAAAAATATCAGAGTACAACACTATAAACTACATATTCTTATATGGTTTTCAGTTTCTATGCGTATTTTACGTGCATAGTATAATAGTATTTCACTGAAAATTACCGATAATAATTGTAATAAATTTGATTCATTTTATATCGGTAATTTTTAGTGCAATACCATACAACACGTGTATGTAGAATTCAATAAGAAAATTTAAAAAAATATAAGAATGTGTTATGTACGTGTATATATGTTTATATATATCATTTGATGCATTATTAATAGGGTATGTACGGTATTCTAAAGTCAAAAAAAAATTCTAATATCTAATAGTAAGCATATATAAAACTACCAGCCCCTGACCGCGCCTACGGCGCGGCCAACGACTGGCGAAATTTAGTGTTCGACACATAAAACACCATTTAATCTTTTAAACATGTCACATGAAAACAGGTGGAAACTTTTACTTTTTCAAACATTCTGGAAGATAAAAAATATCACAGAAGCTTCCCCCTCTCTAAATCTCGAGCCAATACCTCTTCAAAAGCACAAAGTCAATTTTTCCTGAACTACAGTTACCCTACAGCAAATCCACAATACCCCTAGAGTACCTTGACATTATCCTCCACCAACTTCCAAGCCAATACCTCTTAAAATGTTTAAAATTCAATTTTTCCTAAACTACAGTAACCCTACAGTAATCCCACAGTACCCTTACAGTACCACTACAGTACCTTGACATTTTAAATTGACATGACACATTTAAATTAAATTTTGAACTCCCGCCAAAATGGTTTCAAAAAATTAAAATTTGAATTCCCGCCAAAATATTTTCAAAAAATTCAAATTTGAAATCCCGCCAAAATGATTTCTCAGAAAATTTGAATTTCCCGCCAATTTGTGATGACGTCACAAAAGGGGCGGGGCCTATAGGACCCCTCTTAGGTGATTGAGACTACAAACTATAGAGTTCAAAGACCAAAGATCAAAGACCAACTACATAGGGACAGAACGACACGCGCTTTATATATAGTAAATTGATATACATTATAAACTGAACATCCTTACATGTTTCTGGGTTTCTATTTGAATTCCACATGTATTATAAGTACGAGCAATTATAGCATGGTATTTTGCACACTATACTATACTTTAATATCGCTCATGCGCATAGTTTTATATATATTATAACATGCAATACTAATAGGGAATGTACAGTATTCTAGTATCGATATGGGAATTCCAAAAAATCAACAAAATTTCCTTTTTTCCAGAAACGAGAGCAATTCACTATGGTGTTGGATGCAATATCGTGTCGTCCTCGCCGATCACTTCCGTGGCCAAACCCTCTTCTTCCCCCATAACATGGATTTCCGTGGACGTGTCTACCCACTCTCCCCATATTTGTCACATATGGGTGACGATGTGAATCGATGCATTTTAAAGTTCGCGAAAAGTCAGAAACTCGGAGAAAAAGGATTCGATTGGTTGAAACTTCATTGTATTAATCTAACAGGAACAATGAAACGATCAAGTGTAGCTGATAGAATGGTCGAAGCAGAACGTCTTATTCCATTAATGTTGGATTCCGCCCGCGACCCGCTTAATGGTCAGAAATGGTGGATGTCATCTGATGAACCATGGCAGACACTTGCCGCTTGTGTTGAGATCGAAAATGCTACTCGGTACGGTAGTGACGTGGCACTGTTTCCAAGTCAATTGCCAATTCATCAGGATGGAAGTTGTAATGGATTACAGCATTATGCGGCATTGGGAAGAGATAATGAGGGTGGAGTACAGGTTAATTTGACACAATCCGATACGCCGAATGATGTGTATTCTGATGTGGCACAGAGGTAACACACACAAACCAGAGGTGGACCTCAAACGATATTGCCGGAATTTAAAATTTCCGGCAAATCGGCAACTTGCCGGATTGCCGGAATTGAAAAAAAAAACGAAAAAGGAATTCAATTGAAAATTTCCGGCAAATCGGCAAATTGCCGGAATTGAAGTTTCCGGCAAATCGGCAAATTTGCCGGAATGGAAAATTTCTGCAAATCGGCAAATTTGCCGGATTGCCGGAATTGGTAAAAAAAACAAGAAAAAAATGAAAAGGAATTATATTGAAAATTTCCGGCAAATCGGCAAATTTGCCGGATTGCCGGAATTGGTAAAAAAAACAAGAAAAAAATGAAAAGGAATTGAATTGAAAATTTCCGGCGATCGACAAATTGCCAGACTATGCCGATTTGGTGAATTTTTCTGAAAATTGGAAAAAAAAACTCCGGCAAATCGGAAAATTGTGAAACTTTGCCGAAAATCGAAATTTCGGCAGGCAAAATTGGAAAAAAATTTCCGGCAAATCGGCAACTTTTCCGAAATCAAAGTTTCCGGCAAATCAGCAAACTGGCAAATTGCCGGTATTAAAAATTTCCGGCAAACGGGAAAATTTACCGGATTGCCGCCCGCTACAAACTACACGTTTCTGCCCGTTTTGAAAAAATGCCCATAAATATTCCAGAGTCGAGCAAAAACGGCAACAAGACGAACAATCGAACGGTGAGGATTGTGACGTGGCACGTAAACTTCGAGAAGCTCTTCCACAAAATGTACCGCGAAAAGTGATCAAACAGACAGTAATGACTACGGTATACGGTGTAACAATGTATGGAGCAGTACTACAGATTAAGAGACAATTGAAGGCTATGGATATACCTGGAGAAGATGTAAGGAAACGACTACAAACTACAGCTCACAACTAGCTTGTAGTTTGTAGTTTGTAGGGAACATTTGAAAAACTTTGTTTAGTCCAGGCAAGCGCGGGAATCGTCAATTTCCAAAATTTCCGAGATTGCAGTTGCCGCACGCTTCTGGTTTAGGTTCCGACTACAAACTACAGCTTACAACTAGCTGTGTAGTTTGTAGTTTGTAGAGGAGAAGTTCCCAGTAGTTTTGAACTGTCTTTGCCAAAAATACTTTTTTATTTTGGAAAATAATTGGGAAAAATGGGCATCAAGTATTTTTAGGCTAAAAAAAAGTTCAAAATTACGAAAAACTTCTCCTCGTGGAGTACACGAGCTGCGTAAATCGACACAAGGCCGTTTTATTCCAATTTTTAAGACAAAATAGTTTTTCGATGAAAAGTTTTGAAAATTTCCCCAATTTTTATACAAAATAATTCTTTTCACAAAAAAAAAATCTAAAAATTTTTTATTGAAAATTCTTAAAAATTGCAATATTTAATTTTGGAAAATCGTCCCAAAATAAAGGAAAAGAAAAAAAAAGAGCCGTCGAACCGGCAAAGTGCCGAAAATAAAAATTTCCGTCGAACCGGCAAACCGGCAAAGTGCCGAAAATAAAAATTTCCGTCGAACCGGCAAACCGGCAAAGTGCCGAAAATAAAAATTTCCATCGAAGCGGCAAACCGGCAAAGTGCCGAAAATAAAAATTTCCGTCGAACCGGCAAACCGGCAAAGTGCCGAAAATAAAAATTTCCGTCGAACCGGCAAACCGGCAAAGTGCCGAAAATAAAAATTTCCGTCGAACCGGCAAACCGGCAAAGTGCCGAAAATAAAAATTTCCGGCAAATCGGCAAACCGGCAAAGTGCCGAAAATAAAAATTTCCGTCGAACCGGCAAATTGCCGAAAATGAAAATTTCCGGCAAATCGGCAAACCGGCAAACTGCCGTAATTGAAATTTCCGGTAAATCTGAAATCTGCCGGAATTGAAAATTTCCGGCAAAAAAATGGAAAAAAAAAAACGTTTGATTTTGAACTTTTAAATACAAGAAAAACTTGTCAAAAATTAAAATTTCAGCCAGAAACTGTTTAGGCTCCTACTACAAACTACAGCTTACAACTAGTTTGTAGTTTGTAGCCTGAGAGCCTCAACCAACCAGGGCTGTTGCAAAAAAAAAATTTTCGACCAAAAAAAACAATTTTTATTGGTCGAAATTTGGACTAAAAATTGAAATTTTCAAAAAAAAAAAAACCATTTTTTTGGTTTGTTTGGTCTCAAAAAACCAAGAAAACCAAAAATTATATTTTTCCCAAAAAAAAAACTTTTCAGGCGGCAATCTTTGCCCGTTACCTTGCCCGAAAGACGTTTGCCAGTCTAAATGATGTAAGGAAAAGGAAACGACTACAAACTACAGCTCACAACTAACTTGTAGTTTGTAGTTTGTAGCCTGAGAGCCTCACCAGGGCTGTCACCAAAAAAAATTTTGGGCCAAAAAACAAAAACCAAAAAATTGAAATTTTCAACAAAAAAAAACCCCAAAAAAAAAGAATATCAATTTTTAATTTCAAACGGGACAGAACGGAAATCTTTGATCTTCTCTGTTTAATTTTTTGCTGAATCAGTGTTGTAATTTTTTTTTTGTTTTTTTTTTTTGGTCTCAAAAAACCAAAGAAAACCAAAAAAAAAAAACAAAAAAACGCAAAAAATTGAGAATTTCAAAAAAAAAAAAAACAAACCAAAAAAATTAAAATTTTCAAAAAACAACTAAAAAAGAAACAACAAAAAACCAAAAAAAAAATGAAATTTTCAAAAAAAAAAATTTTGTCTCAAAAAGCCAAGAAAACCAAAAAAGAAAAAACCAAACCCCGTACTTTTCAGGCGGCAATATTCGCCCGTTACCTCGCCCGAAAGACGTTTGCCAGTCTAAACGACGCGTTCACAAGTTCAATGGCTCTAAAAGATTGGTTCCGACTGATTGCAAAAGGATCAAGTGATTTAATGAAGACAGTTGAATGGATTACACCCCTTGGACTACCAGTTGTACAACCATATTGCAAACTTGTCGAACGAAAGGGAAAATTGATTCTGGCACCTGTTCCGATGAAACAAGTCGACGCTTTTCCGCCGAATTTTGTGCATTCTCTGGATTCTACACATATGATGCTCACCTCGTTGAATTGTGCACAGAGGTGAGTGTTTGTAGTTTGTAGTGGGACTACAAACTACAAACTACAAACTACAAGCATTCTAATGTTTGTAGTTTGTAGTCTATCTAGTTTAGGCTATAAACTACAAACTACAATATGTCTATAATTTAAACGTATTGCATCTTATGCAATGCGTGCATACATTTTCTTGTAGTTCTTAGACAGTAATATACATTTTGGAGTTTGTAGTTCGTAGTGTATAGTTTGTAGTTTGTAGTTTGTAGTTTTTAGACTGTAGTTTGTAGTTTGTAGTCTCTAAGCCTCACCCAACCGTTTTTTTTTCAGAGGAATCACATTTGCCGCAGTTCACGATTGTTTCTGGACGCACGCCAATTCGGTAGATCAAATGAATGAAATTTGCCGCCAACAATTCGTTTCTCTGCATTCTCAGCCAATCGTTGAGCAGTACGTTTATGTTTTAAAAATTTTGATTTTTTTTTCGAAAATTTTGAAAAAAAAGTAAAATTTCCGTAAAATAATTATATTTATTCCAGATGCTCGGAATGGTTCAAAAAGACGTACTTGACACCGAAAATGGCGAAAATTCTGCCGGAAAAGGATTTCCAGAAATATTCGGAAATTTTCACGGCCAACATTGAACACGGAGATTTGGATATCGAGAAAGTCAAGGATTCTGTTTATTTTTTTAGTTAGAAGTGTTTTTTTTGTTGATTTTTTACTTGTTACTTCATAAATTTTTGTTTTAATGTGATTGAAAATTGATTCAAAAGAGAGCGCTGGAATCAGAAAATGAATACTTTCACAAAATACTTTTTACTTAAAAAAGGACATTTTTTTTAAGGGATTTTAAGTGAATTTTAAGTCCTCTAACATTAAAATGAACCATTTTAGAGCAATTTCAAAAATGTGATTTTTTGCCACTTTTTTGTCATTTTTGCCACTTTCTAATAATTTTCGATGGGTTAAACCTAGTTTTTCTGAATTTTGCATATATGAATTACCCGTTTTCCATAAATTTAGGCAACTTTTTATTTTTGCCCATTTTGATTTTTTGCCCATCTAATAATGACTGTCCTTTTTTTGGGCAAAAAAAAATTGTTCTGAAAATGTTCAAAAGCTATAAGATAAACATTTTTATTCAATAATTTATATCATTCATGGGCACCGATTTTGATCTAAAACCTCTATTTCCACAATCACAATACTGTCTCGATCACGACAAATATCTTCCCGTTGAGCAAAAGAAGAAGCGGCTTTGTCTTTTTGAAGAGCTTCCTTCTCGTAAAACTTCTCCCTCTGCTCCACGAACGAGGCTTCATTACCGTCGAATTGGGTGGAAATCGTCGGCGGCGTGTTCTTCTGGAATTTTGCTGGAGAAGTATGTCAAAGCGAATCCAACCAGAATTCCTGAGAATGTGACAAAGCCTGCAAATTGAGTCAGATTGAGTATGTCGTACTCGGCAAGTAGCGTCAACTTCCCCGTGCACTTCGTCCGATAGCTGGCAAAGTGCTTGAGAAAGCTGGGGCGGAATAAAAAATATCATCTTACTATTGTCTAGTCAAGTGATTTTAAGGAACTTCAGGTGGCAGAAGAAGAGTGCCACGAACACATGAACAAAAATTATGATTCTGAGCCAGACGACGATAATGGTTTGATCAATTTTTGATCATTTCGATGAAGTTGAAGCTGAAAAACATCTACAATTCTAGAAATTATGAGGTTCCATCGTTTTGCGGAGCGATAGCTCCTAAAAACGGCCCACCCAAAACCCGTAAATCCCAGATAACAACAGTACAGGTATGTGCTAAATAATCGTTTATCTCCGTGTGCTGGTTAGTCAACCAGCACACAAATCACACAGAAACGGGCCAAAATAAAGGGGACGGAGCAAAAATAAAAGCACAACCAAACGGCGACGAAATTTAGGACCACACTGACGAATTCTCCTGGGCGGCGTGCATCGAGCCGGTTAGATGTGCAGGTGGCGCACGACGTGGGGGTCTGATGTGCAGGTGGAGTACGGTAGTTGCCGGCGGTTCAAATTTGATCATTTTTGAAAATATAAGATTAAAAACTGTTTCAAATCTGGTTATTAGCTCAACTTTGTTATGTTTCCCAGACTTATGTAACGATTGGAATCTTCATTTTAACTAATTTCTCACATTTTTCGACTTTGAAGCTCAGCGAGAAGCTCACAAGTAACTTATGAGCTTGAGCTTACATTATCTCATAAAATACGCATTCAGAAATATTTCTGTCAATTTTTAACTGATTCCGTTTGCAAATAGCCCTTTTGCAGCATTTTCAGTGCTGAGCCTTTGGCCTGTTCTCAGTATGATTATTGATTATGAGCTCATATCTAAGCTATAACTCGATTAATCTTTTCGAAAATAGTCACAGAATGAAGCCCACTTTTTTTTACTACAAGTACCATAAACGTTGCTTGCACGAAAAATTTGTGCAATAGCCTACAGGTTAGCGAAGTTTGCGATGGGCTATTCAGTGCAAAAAAATCTTTGAAATGCACTGTGAATTGAGAATATGAATTCAGCCAACTGTATATCTAGATTTCTCAAAGGCATTTGATAAAGTAACGCATGACATCCTTCTAGATAAGTTGACTTCAATTAAAATCAACAAGCATTGTTGTTGTTGTGCAACAACCGGCGCTAGCGCCGTTCTTAGACGCTGGCCGTCTGTGCTCTACCACCTGGGCAGGATGGTTAATAGGCCAGCCTGAGCGCGTGGACGGCCTCTTTTGGGGACGTTCACAATTTTTCTCTTATGTCGGGCTTCGATCTACCACAGGTAAGGTATCATCATCACCACAGCTGCGTGTTCCGGCGGGAATTCCTTTGATTCTCGCGTCGTACTTTGGGATAAGGGGTGAGTGTCCACGGGGTGAGTGTCCACATCTCAGTCTTGCCAACTAGGTTCTGGTACTTTTCGGGAGGCTTTGCTTTTCTGCATTGTGAGGATGGATAATACCGAGGATTCTGTTTGGGGGACCGATTTCAGGAATTCACGAACGAATTTGGTGTGATTTGCTTTTTGGGGTTCCGCTTTCGTTCCCCTGAGAGCTTTTAGGTTATTTTTGGTTGCCTCCGGTAAATTTAGAGGAAGTTCCATCGGTTTGTTCGTTCTCCTTTCAGTATTTCTTCTTTCCTCCAGATCTCGGTTTGAGTTTCAGCGTAGATGTGTTCGATCGGTGTGTCGGCTGTTAAGCTGCAGCAGATTCTTAGTGTGTTTCGATCCGCGACTTCCAGTTTGGATAGGTTAGTTTCAGAGAGTAGTTGTGCCCGAGCAGGTGCTCCATAGATCGCAACGGGCTTCACAAGAGCCTTTGCCGTGGTGACCAGTAGATCTTTCGAGCATCCCCATTTAGTACCTGAGAGTGCTTAGAGTATGTTCGTGGATGCTATTATCTTCTTCCTGATAGCATCCACGTATCTTTGGATCCACACATGGTGTTGAGATGAACACCAAGTAGACGCACTTGGTTTGTTGTTGGGACAACAGCATTATTCCATTTCACCGAGATCATCAGTTTGAACTCTTTCGTGTCACACGTAAAGAGGGCGGCCGTTGATTTTTCGGCCGAAATCGACATCTTTCTCTCAGTGAAGAAGTCGTGGAGTAGGTCCAGATGCTCCTCACGGGGAGGCAAACCCTACGTACATACACTAATTTCTACAGTAGTCACATTTTTAAATTGGATTTATCTCGAAAACGGCTCAGTTTTTAAAAAATGATGCATATGAAAAATGTTCTACAGAAAATGCTCTATGTAATGACAGGAGAAATTTTAATTCTCGCAGTTTTTCCCAATTTTCCAATTTTTATCAGTTCATGGTAAACCCTTTTTACTAAACTCATGCCGTCGTAGATAGTTGGACAAGTCCACAGAATCTACAATGTAACAATCACTGTAAAGTAATAAGAATAAACCCAAAATTTGAACTGTTTTTTTTAAATACTGGAGATATTTTAATTCTCACAGTTTCATTTTTCCCATAATTTTAATTTCTTTTTTGTTCAATTTCCAAACTGTTCAAATTCTAGGAAACATTTCCTTACTAGAACACTCTTGGCCATTTACGCTGCCGAACGTATCATAAGAGAATACAGAACATGCACGAGCAAAAAAAAATCCGACTTAGAATATGAACAGACGCAAAAGTATCAGAATCATTTTAATTTCTGAAGTTTTTTTTTATTAAATCTTCAAATTCTAGGAAGCATTCAGCTCATCAAAGGTAGAACTGACTACACAGACAAATTCCTTTTGCTCAATGGGCCGTCGTCGATGCCACCCATCTGGACCTGTGCTGGAGTATCCAATAAATCTGAAATTGAAAAATATTATTTATATTTGATTTTAAAAGCAAAAACGAAAGACGCATAGCAGAAAAAAAATCAATCAATATTTTGAAAAATGCTCAGAAAATTTTACCATTTCACTAGGCCCTAAAGAAAAAATTGAAAATTGCTATTTTTTTTAACTACAGTAATCCTAATCCTACAAAATTCCTACAGTACTATTACGGGAACACAACAAACAACTTATGTTTTGCAGTGCGTTCAGTGGTATTTTCTATAAGTTAAACTAACAGAACGGCGGTGACTCTATAAGGATTTATTGACGAAGATCTAGTAGACTACACAAAAGAACGGAGAACAAAAGTGAGTAAAAGTTAATACTGATTCGATGAGCATCTCCTGTTGGGCGGTGTTGTACACGTGTCTTGTGGTCGTCGGTGTAGACGTGGAAAGGTCACCACGTGGCTGCTCGCGTCCGTCATCCTTTTGTGCATGCGGTAGTGGTTCACGTGTTTAATGGATTGACGTCCTTGTTCTTGGTTGCATGATGTAGTTCTCAGAGCAATGTGGATGTGGATCGTTCGTAGTAGTGATCTTCGCCAGTAGAGTTCAATTACAGTAATACTTATGCAATAATTATAGAATAATTATTAAGTCGTGAATAATGGAGATCCTGCTCCATGCTATTCGCGACACAGTTTGGCTCAAATAAACCAAGTTGAAAATGGGTCCTCGGACACAGGACACTGAGACTTTTCGATCAAAACGGAGCAGGTTCGGCCGAGTTATGACGCTATGAAACTGCCTAGGACATGTAGTTTTGAAATACCATTTAATTGAGGCTCTTACTGCAAACTGTACACGGTTGCCAGCCCTACTCTCTACTCGTCAAAGAGTTTTTAGAATTTCCTATACCAACCACGGCATAACAGGTGGTATGTTTTTATTAGAACAAAGACCATCGTATATGAATTACCCGTTTTGAACAAATTTAGTCAACTTTTTATTTTTGCCCATTTTTTTTCAGCCATCTAATGAATGTTCTTTTTTTGGGCAAAAAAAAAGAATTTTTCTAAACATGATCAAAACTACTATATTTTGAAAAAAGGCATATTTTTAGTGTTTGGATTTTTTAGTAATCCTAAATCAATTTTGAGTCCTCTAGCTGCAAAATTAACCATTTTAGAGGAGTTTCAAAAATGAGTTTTTTCCATAAATTTGCCATTTTTGGCACTTTCTACTAATGTTCGATGGGTTAAACCTAGATTTTCTGAATTCAGCGTATATGAATTACCCATTTTCAACAAATTTTGATAACTTTTTATTTTTGCCCATTTTGATTTTTTGCCATAAAACTTTTTTGGGCAAAAAATAATTGTCCTGAAAATGTTCAAAACTACTATATTCTAAAAAAGGGCAATTTTTTAGTGTTTTGAAGGAATTTTGAGTCCTCTAATTTCAAAATTGCCCGTTTTAGAGACGTTTCAAAATTGTGAATTTTTGCCACTTTTTTGTCATTTTTGCCACTTTTTAATAGTTTTTGACGGGTTTTACCTAGTTTTCATGAATTCTCCATATATGAATTACCCGTTTTCAACAAATTTAGACAACTTTTTATTTTTGCCCATTTTGATTTTTTGGCCATCTGTACTTTTTTTAGGCAAAACAATTTTTTTTTTCTAAAATTGCAATTTTCAAATATTCGAACTCGTTTATTAAATAGATGTTTTAATTAAAAACTTTCAGAGAAGTTATATATATATATATATATATCTTTTCAGTTGTGACTATCAAATTGACAAGCAGATGCAATATAGAGAAACCAGTGTGAGATGGGCGGTGAAGTATAATGCTGTGTTGGAGTTTTTAGAAAAATGAACAATTTCAACAAAAAAAAAAAGAAAAACAATTAGGAAAATGCGTGTCTAGAAATGAGTAATTGGAACTGTAAGGAATTGATCCAAATTTGCGTTTGTCGCCTGCTGTTGCTCGATTTCCATGTGTTTCCACTCGCCACCTTCTCCCGTCTTCAGTGAGAATGACCATTGACCGTCCGAGTCGGCGGTGACGGGTCCCGTGTGCGGCATACGGAGTTCACATTGCTTTTCGAATTTTAGACCTGCAAGAAATTTGATCTACATAGTTTGGTGGAAAATGGACTAAAAAAATTTAATGTCTAGGTGAGACCTGAAAGTATGTAGTTTGTAGTTACAACCTTGACTACAAACTACATAATTTTAGTGCTTTAAGATTATGTAGTTTGTAGTCTGTGTACATCACTATGCCGCGCTCCAGTTTGACCTTTTGCCGGAATAGAAAATTTTAGGCAAATCGAAAAGTCGGCAATTTGCTGAAAGTTAAAACTTCTGGCAAATTGGCAAATTGCCGGAATTATAGTTTCCGGTAAATCGGCAAATTGGCAATTTGCTGAAAATGAAAATATTCTGGAAAATAGGCAAATAGGCAAATTGCCGGAATCAAAAGTTTCCGGCGAATCGGAAGTCCGACAATTTGCCAGAATTGAAAACTTCCGATCTGAAAGTATGTAGTTTGTAGTTACAACCTTGACTACAAACTACACAATTTTAGAGCTTTAAGATTATGTAGTTTATAGTCTGCACATCATCATGCCGAGCTCCAATTTGACAATTTGCCGGAATTGAAAATTTTCAAAAATGAAAATATTCCGGCAAATCGACAATGTGCCGGAATCAAAAATTTCCGGCAAATCGGCAAATTGCCGGGATTGTAGTTTCCGGCAAATCGAGAATCCGTCAATTTGCCAGAAATGAAAATTTCCGGCAAATCGGCAATTTGCTAAAAATAAAAATTTCCGGCAAATCGGCAAATTGCCGGGATTGTAGTTTCCGGCAAATCGAGAATCCGTCAATTTGCCAGAAATGAAAATTTCCGGCAAATCGGCAATTTGCTAAAAATAAAAATTTCCGGCAAATCGGCAAATTGCCGGGATTGTAGTTTCCGGCAAATCGAGAATCCGTCAATTTGCCAGAAATGAAAATTTCCGGCAAATCGGCAATTTGCTAAAAATAAAAATTTCCGGCAAATCGGCAAATTGCCGGGATTGTAGTTTCCGGCAAATCGAGAATCCGTCAATTTGCCAGAAATGAAAATTTCCGGCAAATCGGCAATTTGCTAAAAATAAAAATTTCCGGCAAATCGGCAAATTGCCGGGATTGTAGTTTCCGGCAAATCGAGAATCCGTCAATTTGCCAGAAATGAAAATTTCCGGCAAATCGGCAATTTGCTAAAAATAAAAATTTCCGGCAAATCGGCCATCCGTCGTTTTGCCGGAATTGAAAATTTCCAGCAAATCGGCAATTTGCCGAAAATGAACATTTCCGGCAAATCGGTAATTTGCTGGAATTGAAAATTTCCTACAGATCGGCAAATCGGCAGCTTTCCAAAAATGAAAATACTCCTGCAAATCGGCAAATCGGCAAAATGCCGGAATTGAAAATAGTCCGACAAATCGACAATTTGCTGAAACTAAACATTTCCGGCAAATCGGCAAAACGGCAACTTTCCAAAAATAAAAATACTCCTGCAAATCGACAAATTGCCAGAATTGAGCATTTCCGTCAAATTGAATTTTTTTTTCCCGAAATTTCATAAATTCCCTCCAAAATCTAACCTTGCGGACCACACATGACCAACGGTGATAGAAGTGTCTCTCCTTTTGATCTATCAATCGGTGATGAATCTCCTTCTCGACACACTTTCACATATATCTCATGTTCTTGTCCTTCTGTAATTGCACCCGCCGGTATCCGTAACTCGACATTTGACTTTTCACATCGAATAACTCCACCGAGGGATCCAATTAGTGCGGTGCTCTCCTCCACTACTGTCGGCTCTTCTTCTTCCGACTTTTGACCGTTTTCGTTCTCATCTAGGCGGGGAGTTGGTGATTTTGAGGCTCTGGAAGTAGATTCACATAAACACGTGGTGTCAGAGGAGTGTCCCATTTTGGCTTGATCTACGGAGATCTACAAAAAACGCGGGAGAAGAGACGCAGTGAGTTCTCAACTGATTTCGCATGGCTAAGAGCGTGCTGACGCCACATGTTTTGGGCAAAAAATTCCCCATTTTTTGTAGATCAAACCGTAATGGGACTACACTTTGTCAGTTGAGAGTCTCCTCGGCATCGAAGAGGCAGCTTACTCTGGCGCATTTCGCGTTTTTGCTTGCGCATTTTGTGGATTTCTCCGAAATTCAGAAATTACGTGGAAAATAGGCTAGAATTCTAAAATTATAGTCCAGGCTTCTTTTGAAAATTATCTTCAGGATGAAGAAGATGATCGCAAAGGTGGGTGACTTGAAATATACAAGAAAAATATGATTTCTTCAGAGAAACACCATTTTTACCGTTGATTTTTTTTAAATATCCCTACTCCTCCTTCAGTTTTTGACCAAGTTTTCTCTTTTAATGGTTTTTTGTTTTATTTTGTGCTGATAAACAAATATTAAGTTCGAAATCTGCGAAAAAATTCGTTGTTTCAACGCTAAAAAACGACAAAGTTTATTTTTCAACTGTAAGGCTGCGCCAAGTTGTCAGCAAGTGCGCCCCAGCCCAATTCGACGCCGAGGAGACGGTGTCTCCATTGAATTACACGTGTTTAAAATTTTAAAGGCGAAAAAGTGTAGAGAGCGTAGATCAGCGGACAGAGGATGCAGAAGATTAGTGTAGATCACAAAAAAATCAAGAATTCAATTTTCTATCAATTTTTTTGCTCCTTCAAAACTCACATTGAAGACCCTGTTGGAACATTGGAGACAGTCAACGAGATACTCGCATTCGCCGGTGAAGCACTTCCATTAGTCCTCGCTGGAACCACTGGAGGTGTCTGATTTTCTGCGCCTCGTGCATCCATTGCTCCATCGTTATTCCACTTGTTCCGTATATAGCTCTGTGTATATGGACTAGAGTTCCCTGAGTTCACTGGCGGGGGTCTTGGTGGTGGGGCAGTCTGTTGTTGGCCTTGGCCTGCTGTCCGAGAAGCTCCAGAGGATGATGACGTCATACTGGACGGTGTCAGTGGGTGGTAACGGCCGTTAGGAACCGGATTGGAATTTGATGGCTGAACTGAAATTCATAGAGGGTTTTGGAGAATTACTTCAAAAACCTGGCTTACCGTTTGAAAAGTCAAAGTTGCTCGGAGTAGTATTATCCAGACGATGTTGCATGTTGGATGGGGAGAGCTGGAATGGGAAAAGAGTTAGATGACTATGTCAAAGCCTAGGTGGAGTAAAGGCCTACGCTAAGGCCTGACAGGTAAGCCAAAACATAGGCCCAAGTAGGATAGAGGGCGCCGAACTTGTTCGGTGAAGCACAGGGAAACTACTAGGATCTTTATAAGAGAATCGAAGTTTTTAAAGCTTGAAGCTCAAATTCAAGTCTGAGCCTAAGCTTAAGCCTAACCCTCTTAAAAAGTTACAAGAAGGTTTTTCCTTGCGCTTGGAGCGCAAAAGAAAAGAATATGAGCTATTTAGACTTAGGGTGCCCAACTGGAATAAAATAGTGGAAATCCTTATGACACACCGGCGGTATGGCGCGGCTTAAGCCTAAATAGCCACTTTTATCAAAATACATTTGAGCTCGTCTTGCGTTTTACTTTGACTTCTCAGGCAACTCAAAAGTAATCTGTGGACATTTTTCAGTAATCTAAATGAAAACTATAGATTACTGAGAAACTTGGAGATTTCGTAATATTTGGGGGAAGCGAGCAACCTTTGGGGATATTTTTTCTTAGTAAAGTTATAGAATGCCAATATTCAAATTCCTATCTCATGGGAAGAAAAGTTCAAATTCTGTACCTGCGTATATTTTTTATAACTCCGTTCTTTCCACAAGAAAGGCCTTCTTCCCATGAGACAGGAATTCAAATATCGGCAGCATTCATAGGTACAGAATTCGAACCTTTCTTTACATGAGATAGGAATTTTATATCGATCAAATTAACCCTCCAGTAAAGTGGGACCTTTGATGAATATAATCACTCTGATGATGTCCAATTCCGATGATTAATCAGTGGCGAGCTAACGCTCGCCTCTGACGCCAAGCCTAAGCCAAAGCATAAGCTTAAGCCTAAGCCTAAGCCCAAGCCTGAGTCTAAGCTCCAGCTTTTTGAAAATTCTACAATCAAAGCACAACACAACACCTCGGATCTCTGTCGGTTGACTCGTTCCTCACGAAGTTTCGCTTCTTCTCGTAACCTGGCATTCGCTATCTCGTTAGCCAGACGGGCATCCTGATAGAGTGAGTCATCGTCCAGAAGCTGAAAGATACACAACGGAGTTACAACATATAGAAAATGAAAAAAAAACCAAGATCTAGGCTGAACCATTTTGAAAATTATTTTTTATGGAGTCGTACCTATGCTGAATAAGAGACAATGTAGAGTAGTGAAACACAGTGAAAGTGTCAAAATAGACTCCGCCTGAATGGCTTGGCTTGCAATAATTAAGCCAAGTCCTGCGGAAAGAGCATAATCCTAACCCTAGCACCAATCCGGGGGGACTAAGGCTAAGTCTCAGGACGTACGCCTAAGCCATAGCTGAAGCTTAACCTAGGCCTAAGCCTAATCCATAGCTGAAGCCTACGCCCAAGCCTAAGCCTACACCTATGCCTAACCCTAAGCCTAAGCTTAAACCTAAGCCATAACTGAAGCCTAAGCCCAAGCCTAGTCGCAAGCCTAAGCCGCAGTCTATTTTCTAATCATACATTATATTACCTGCTTAACATGATAATATCCATGTGGAGTTGTAGTCCGTGACGCTGATTCATCCCTAGTCGGAGTTAAAAGTGGCCGTGGAGGATTTGACGAGGAAGCTGTTGTAACAAACGTGGATAATGTTGACTGAGAATTCGAAGATTGCCTATTCCGATTCCCACCAAAATCCTGGCCAAGCTGATGATGTTGAGGTCTTGGCATAGTTGAGTACTCGCGCATTTCACTCGGTAGATCACCGGGGGTTTGTAATGGGGAAGAATCCCATTTCTTCTCCCCCCCTTTCCTCGGTAGACTATCCTGATAATCCACGTACTCACTCTTCAACGAATCCACATCACCATCCCACTTTGGCAGTGGGAATAGAAGAACATCTTCCAATGGAAGATTCGGTGGAAACTCGGGCATCCAGAGACGACGTTGTTGAAGGTGTCCGATGAGTTCTCGAAGAGCATCGAACCATCCCGTCTCGTGAGTTGCATCGATTGTTGCCGAGAGCAGATGGGAGTGATGTTTTTTGATTTGGTTTCCGTTTTCAGCAAGTTTTCTGTAAAATTAATATTGGAAATTTTGAATTTTTTAATATTCTGTTTTTCTAAAAAATAAAAAACTGCACGTGGTGTCAGGCAGTCTCATTGCGGTTTGATCTACGAAAAATGCGGGAATATTTTTCCAGAAAAATTGTGACGTCAGCACGCTCTTAAACATGCGAAACGAGATGAGATGTCTGCGTCTCTTTTCCCGCATTTTTCGAAGGTCAAAACGAAATGAGACTTTCTGACTCCACGTGAAACTGTCCAAACTACTACTTTTGTTAGAAAAAAGGGCTTATAATTTTTCAGTAATAAAATTTGAGCCAGAAGTGGGCGGAGCCAAAAATTGAGATTTTTTTAAGCAAAAATGTCTGAAACAATTTTGTTCGGACATTTCTGTGTTTTCCCCAAATTTCAGACTACTACTTTTTTTCAAAAAAAAAAAGGGTTTATCGTTTTTTTTTTTGGTATTAAAATTTGAACCAGAAGTGGGCGGAGCCAAATATTGAGATTTTTTTTGGACAAAAATGCTTGAAATAATATTTTTCAAACATTTATATTTTTCTAAAAATTGGAAAACTGTCCAAACTTCTACGTTTGTCAAAAAAATTTGACTTATCGGTTTTTATAGTAATAAAAATTGTCAACACAACACAGAAGTGGGCGGAGCCAAATATTGTAAATTTTTTAAACAATTTTTTACTAAAAGTGAAAAACTGCCCAATCTATTACTTTTACCACAAGAAAAGTGGGCTTACCGTTGTTTTTTTTTTCAACTGTTTAAAAGGTTACTATTTTAGTCTTAATATTTGAGTCAGAAGTGGGCGGAGCCAAAATTTTTGAATTTTTTAAAACGATTTTCTAAAAATAAAAAGCTGCTGCCCAAACTACTAATTTTGCCTCTAAAAAAGTGGGTCTACCGTTTTTTTTTATTCCAATTGATTATAAAATTATAAAATACAATTTTAGTCTTAAAATTTGAGTCAGAAGTGGGCGGAGCCGATTTTTTAGAAGAAAATCCATTTAGTCCCCTTTTTGGGGGCTAAAGCTTTGCCAGAATTTGAATTCTTTTTTCATTTTGAAATTTTTTTCTGACCAAAACATAGTGTCAAAAAAAACTTCAACTCACCTTGAGGACAAATGTGGTGCGTTGCACTTTTTCCGAATCTCTCGAATCTTGGATCTTCCGTCAACATCCAGAAACACGACAATCGGCGCATATTGTGCCAGCTGAAGACGTTCAACAGACTCGATACTTATATCAAGTACACAGTGCTTCATAGATGCAATCACATGATCCACAGAACTCAGTCGGATCACACCACCATCAGATTCTGGAGATCCAAATCTGGCGGAGAATTGGGTGAGCAATTGGTGACGGGCTATGTCGGCTAGCGGACCGAATAGGACTACGGGTCTATGGAACGATGGGGTGTTGAGGGCCACTCGTTCGTAGGCCGGGAGTGGTAGATTCAGTTCTGTTGGATCACAAATCATATTCTTCGGAAGTGACTTTGTCCTTCTTGACTCAAATTTCCGTCTTAACAGTGTCCCACTTCCACCGCTCTTTGCCTGCTTTGCCTCGACATATACCCTCCATTCCTTTGCAATTTGCTCGGCGGTCGCTTGATTCGGAATCACACCTTTCACAGGTTCTCCCTTATTTTCACTGGATGAGTAGACCCTTGCAGCTTGCCAAAGACCAACTGTCCCACCGAATAATGTATCCGTCACGTGGAATATGTCACCTTCATTGATACTCAGCTCCAGTGGACTTGCCTTATCTCGTTTTTCGCGCGAAAAATGAGATCGAATGTAAAAGTTGTCGCCGAGCTGGTTGGCTCGGACATGTTCAAAATCTTGCCGGGCATGTTCCAGTCTCAGTGAGACCCGATCGTCGAGGCCTAGAAGCAGTTGTACGGCGGACTCTCGTGTCACTCCCCGCATATTCCGCCCGTTCACCTCCAAAATTCGATCTCCACAACTGACACCGTGAAGGGAGGCTGGTGAGTCGGCTGCAACCGCTGACACGAAAATGCCCACTTCGTTACCACCAATTACACGTACTCCGACACTTCCGCCGACCTGAAATTGAAGGGATGTATAATGTGTAATTAGATATGTCTTATTTTGGAAGCTCATGCTCACATGTGGTGTCATTGCAGTTTGATCTAAAAAAATGCGGGAAAATTTTTCTAGAACAAATTGTGACGTCAGCACGCTCAACAGATGAGGTGTATGTGTCTCAACTCCCGCATTTTTTGTAGATCAAACCGTAATAATACATTCTGACTCCACGTAAGCTGCATAAATTGACAGCACGTTTTGCCCAATTTTTCTGTGCAATTTTTGGCCACAAAACTGACTATTAAACATTTTAAGAATTTTTCAGGGTGAGAAAACATTCTCGAAGCTTTTTTTTTTGGAAAAAAGTCGGAAAATTTTGGATAAAATTTTAAAAATCAATTTTCCAAATAAAGTGTTTTCTAACAGGGGCGGCAAATCAGCAAATTGCCGGAATTCAAAATTTCCGGCAAATTGGCAAATTGCAGGAATTTATAATTTGCGGCAAATCGGTAAATTAGCAATTTGCCGAAAATTAAAGTTTCCGGCAAATCGGCAAATTGCCAAAAATGAAAATTTCCGGAAAGTTGGCAAACTGGCGGGATTTATAATTTTCGGCAATTGGCAAATTAGCAATTTGCCGAAAATGATAATTTGCGGCAAATCGGCACATTGCCGGAATTTAAAATTTCCGGCAAATCGGCAAGCCGGCAATTTGCAGAAAATGAAAATTTCTGGCAAATCTGCAACTTGCCGAAAATGAAATTTTCCGGTAAATCGACACTTTTCTGAAAATGAAAATTTCCGGCAAATTGTCGACATGGAAATTTCCGGCAAATCGGCAAATTGCCGGAGTTGACGTTTCCGGCAAATCGGAAAATCAGCAGTTTGCCAATTTACCAAACTTGCCGGAAAAAACGGCAGTTGCCGAAAATTTTCGGCAAATTTGTTGTTATTTTTTCTGGAAATTTCAAAATTTCAATTTTAATAGGCAAATTGCTGGAATTTAAATTTCCGACAAACAGGCAATTTTCAAAAAATGAACATTTCTAGAAAATCAGCAAATTGCCGGAATTGATAAATTCCGGCAAATCGGCAAACCGACAATTTGCCGGAAAAAAAATTTCCGGCAAATCGGCAATTTCCGCCCACCCCAGCTACTTCAATGTCATTTAAAAACTGCAAAAAAACCAATTTTTTGGGAAAAAAATCCCCCATTTTTTTATAGATCAAACTACCTATAATACCCCCCCCCCCCCCCCCCCCCCACGTACCTTCCGAAACATGATATTTGCTACTCCGTTTGCATCAATCGACCGTGATGGCTGACGCGTGTAACAGTCGTAATCTTGAGTTGTGATCTGGGAAGATGCCATTCCATTAAAGTTGGATAATTGAGAGTTTGCCGGGGAGCTAACACGCCGTTCCACACTTCCATCCGACCGATGACGTGGCGAATTCACATATTCATGGGAGTTTCTGGAATATAGCGGGTTGATCGAAAACCTATTACTAGATTTTTGAAAAAAAAAACCACTTAATGTCAAGGTGTCCCATTGCGGTTTGATCTACAAAAAATGTGACGTCAGCACGTTAATCAGTTGAGAACTCTGTGTGTGTCTTTTCCCGCATTTTTTGTAGATCTACGTAGATCAAACCAAAATTGGACATTCTGACACCAAAAGCGGTTCTAGACTAATATTTTATGTTTTATATACAAAAAATATGCAAACTAGGATATATACCTCTGAGTAATCGGCATATGTGGAAGCATTGGACTTGGCGAGTGCCTCGGCGTTGCAGCAACACTTCCAACTCTCTCGTAAACTGTATTCTGTGATGGCCACCGAGATGTACCCCGTCGAACATCTCTTTGAATAACTAGGCACAGCTTGTCACGAGATCTCTCCAACCATTTGTTAACTTCTTCCAAAGAGGCACCTTCCAAACTTTGTCCGTTGATCCTTAACACTGAATCTCCTTCCTTCAATCCTGGATCCTTCTCAGCTAGTTTTGGATTTCGAATCTCTTTTATATAGAATTTGCATCCGACAACTATCCCGAAATCATCCTTTTTTCGAGACTTTGACAGTGTAAACTTGAGGGTTCTCTGCTCGTATTCTAACATTGGAACTGCAACTCGTCGCTTCACTATCTGGAAAATTTTTAATAAAGAAGATGTTTTTAATAGAAAAATCAAATTTCAACTGACCATATCAATGTGATCCTTATTCTTGATAATATCGACGGCACTACTGTACTCAATGTTCTCGAATGACACTTGATTCGCGGACAGTATCCTATCATTTACTCTGTAAAAAAAATGGAACTTGGTACGTAGAAATTAGAAGTAAACTAATAATAACAACCGATTTTGAATAGTTTGTCGGATTTTTGGGTCGGTTGTTTTATCTACAGTGTATTATTTTCTACACTTCTACGACTTTAAAGGTGGAGTATCGAAATTTGAGATTTTGCTTTTTTAGACCCAAAATGTTCCAAAACTATCAAATTTCGTAATGAGATGTTTTGAAAATTTCCAAAAAAAAAGTTATGACCGCTCAAAGTTTTGGAAAAAATGGCATATTTTAGCTAAAATCTCGAATTTTGGCAACTTACTTTTCAGTGTCGCAGCGGTTGGAAAAAAAAAATTTTTATTGTGACACTGAAAAGTTGCCAAAATTTGAGATTTTAGCTAAAAATATACCATTAATCCCAAAACGTTGATCGGCCATAACTTCTTTTTTTTTTGAGAAATTTTCAGAACGTCTCATTACGACGAAATTTGGTAGTTTGGAACATTTTGGGTCCAAAAAGCAAGTTTCGGTACTCCACCTTTAAAGGAGGGCGCGTTTATTCGGAATGGTCTCGCCACGCGCCATCCATTGAATTTTGAAGCGCGTGGCAAGATCATTTCTAATAAATGCACCCTCCTTTAAAGTCGTAGAAGTGTACAAAAAACACACACTGTAACAAAATGTTGTAATTTTTTGAACAACCGTTTTTATTAAATTTGCTGAGTTTGAAAATGGCGTTTCAGTAGCAGTGAATTAAAAAAAACATTTTTTCAAAATTTTCCACTTTTAGACGTAAAAATTACACTGGCTTGCTTTCTCTGTTCAAAACACACAACTCACTGGAGAAGTCCCCAAGCTGGTCCGTTCGGCACGACGTCTGATATAACAACGACTGGATCTCCTGATGTGAAGTGTGGATTGTCACGACCACCTGATATCGCGATGCCGAACCCGAGATTTGCGGCCTGGAAACGATATGATTTATAGATTGGAAGATGGGGGGGGGGGGGGGGATAAATAAGAATAAAGATAAAACACACTGAAATTTTGAGAAATTTAGGTTCAGACCATGCAACTTTCCAGAGGATATTGTGATTGGCATGTGGGTGCTATAGGACTTAATTCACAAGTTCAGTGGATGTTTAAATTAACTCTATACTTATAGATGCACATGGAGTCAGAATGTCTTATTTCGGTTTGATCTTCAAAAAATGCGGGGGTGGTTGAGACGCAGACATTTCATATGATTTTGCATGTTTAAGGCCGTGTTGACGTCACACTTTTTCTGAAAAAATATTCCCGCATTTTTTGTAGATCAAACTTTTGTAGATGTAATGAGACAGCCTGACACCAGGTGTAGATGTGCTAGTTTATCCCTCCTCCAAATTTGAAAAAAAAACGTGAAAAACATGTATTATCTATATTTATTAAGTTAACTTTCCAGAAATTCGTGAAATATATATGAGCAATGCATTAATTTCTACAGTAGTCGCAATCTTAAATGGGATTTACCTCGAAAACGGCTCAATTTTTTTTTAAATGATGCATTGTAAAACTGTTCTACAGAAAGTTCTCTATTCAATGACACTACAGTACTCATTGTACAGTAGAGCGCACTTTCATGGACGTAGCTTTTGCCGACTCGTGAGCTAAATAAAATTATTCCAATAGGAATGTTCTATTAAAATGTATGACTGCAATACTTATATTCAAAAAAATAATTTTTAGATGATATTTTTTAGATAATACAATTGTGGTTAATTGAAACAAAAAGAGCCTATATACTTTTTGTAAGTAAGTATGCAATTATTGCAAAAATGGAGATTTTGCGAAAATGGAAAAAACATATTATCTTGGTTTAAAAACTCCAGAGGCAAAACTAAACTAGTAGCGTCTATAACAAAAAAAAAACGTTGTTCAATACTATTAGAGGATGGGTGACTAATAGTCACTGACTAATATTTACCATAAGGTATATACTAATAATGATGATATGACAAGTACTTGTAAGAAACTTTACTAGAAACTTCAAACGCAAAAAGTATACGGCTTAAATCAAAAACCTTAATCATCTATTCTAAAAAAAACATGTGTGTGGGGGTATATACAGAACACTTTAGCCTTTAGCCATGAAGTCTATCCGGTTTAAAAAGGGAACACACAAGAGATGTGCGGAGACAAACACTCTTGCCAGCAGAGCTACATTTCCAAAAAGAGAGAGGGCGAGAGCAATAGTGATATGCAAAACTTGTGCTCTTTCTTCTTTGGGTCCACCAATTCCCTAGCAGCCAATTCATCGTTTTTCTCATAGTTTCATAAGCCATCCATTGTACTGGGGGTATGTTGCATTGGGAGAAGAAGAAGAAGAACACATTTTTCTTTACTACTAGTATTACTGGAAAGGAGAGGAAAACGTTTTTGAGAGGAGGAAATATTGGAAAATTTGCATTGTTGTGGGTAGACCACAGCCGCACTTTTGATAAATATTGATATTATATTTATTATATCAGCATCACTCTTTTCTCCCCTTTTTTCCCATAGATATCATGAGACAGAGCCGGATTTCCCGCGACCGGAAAAGTCAGGGTGGTGAAGCTTTTGGAAGTGCGGCTTGGGGAGGAGAGATTACGGGAAATAAAAAGGATTAAAAGATTATTTATCAGGAATTTTTAGAAATTTATAATTTTGATTTAGAACAATATTATGAGCCAAGGAAAGCTTACTGCTTAAATTTGAGAGTAATGAATTAAGTTACAACTTGCAAAGCAGGGGTGTGCGGCAAATCTCAAAATTTGCCGAGCTCGGCAAATTCGGCAAATCTACTTTTTTGAAATTTGCCGTGCTCGGCAAATTTGCCGCACACCCCTGTTGCAAAGCTCGATAAAGTAAAAATTGGTGCATGTATGTAGCTAACAAGGGAAGTATTTCAACTTAATCTTGTACTTCTGAATGAAACGCATGCCATTTGGAAGTAGGCCTTCTAAATAGGCCCCTACAAAAAAATTTAGCGACAGAGGAGCAGTTTGAACTGGAAAAAGTCGCTCTGAAAACGTTCCAGTGCATTTTTCCCCAACTTTCGAGGTCCGTAAAATGGCTCCAAATGTGAATTTTTGCAAAAAAAATTTAAATTTTTATGATTTGTATGCAAAATAATAATAAATAATCAAAGGCCGGCAAACAATCAGAATTTGTTTTGGTATTTTAAAAAGTTTTGAAAAAATCTGAAATTTTTTGATCCATGGCAAAAGTTTAGATTTTTTCGAAAATTAAAAAAAAACATTCGAAATGTTTTCCGGCTCGTAAGCATTCTAGAAATCATTGAAAAATCTTCAAAAATTCACATATGAAGCCGAAAAAAAATGCACCGAAAAGTTTTCAGAACGACGATTTTTTCCAGTTCAAAGTGCTCCTCTGCCGCTAAATATTTTGTAGGAGTATATTTAGAAAGTAAATTTCTAAATGACATAGATTTTATTCAGGAGTACGGGATTACGTTGAAATACTTCCCTTGTAAGTCCAAAAATTTCAGGAAAGTGTAGATTTTTGCAAAACAGGTGGCAGTTCATAGAGTTCCTAAGAATTTGAAGACACTTGATATAAATGCCCCTCTGAATTCAAGAAAAAGCAAAATCTACACACAAAACCTCTAGAAATCCGAAATTTCGACGGCTAAAAGGTGATAAATCACTATAAATCGATACGTGAGGAGAAAGAAGCTGAAGTTGTGTGAACGAATGGACGGAATGGTGGTCGTGATGAGTGAGAGTGATGTGTGTAGTAAGAATACTCTCTCTCTCTCTCTCTCTTTCTCCCGGGGACGGGAAGGATAAAGCTTGCACACGGGAGGAGAGAGAGAAGGTGGCAGCTGCTACTGGCCAATGGCCAACTCTTTCTCGATGTCCCATATCACAAAGATAGAGAGAACAGGAGAGAGATATTCAATGTCTTAATAATGTGACCAACCAACTCTCGAGGATTCTAGGAGCTATGGAGAGAAAGTACTAAGGGAGGAGTAGAAGGGCTTTTGAGATCAAGGAAATATTCTAGATACACACACGTGGTGCCAGGCTGTCTTATTACAATTTGATCTACGAAAAATGCGGGAATATTTTTCCAAAAAAATTGTGACGTCAGCACGCTCTTAACCATGCAAAATCAGATAATTAGGTCAAATGGCGATATGATCTTCTAGATACAATGAAAAGTTTCAACTAAAGTCCTTTACAGTTTTAGTGATCTACTAGGACAGATACTAGGTAAGTCTTAAAATCAACTAGGTTATTACATGATAAATTAGGTTATAAGGTACTTATTTACAATTTCAGAGGTCCCGTGGTGTCACAATGTCCCATTTCGGTTTGATCTCCGAGAATTGCGGGATTTTAGACGCAGGCTTCTAAACTGGATTCGCATGGTTAAGAGTGTGCTGAGGACAGCTTGGCACCCTAGTTTAGGAAATTATAATAAATTTTTAATTAAGCTCAGAATTTAGTAGATAATTTTTATGAAAATCCGAAATTTAACCGAGTTAGGGGAGTTTTTTTTAGAAACTCAACACATAATTCAAGTAAGGTATAAATAACAAAATTTTCGACTCACTATCAGAAAATAGTTCTTCTATGTACATATATTTGTAACTGTGCTAAATAGATAGGTTGACAGGTAATTGACATTCGACCTGTATCAAGTAACGAGTTTACCTGGAAATTTCTATACAGATTGCCTAAACGGAATGTATACCCCTATACCTATACACAATTGTCCCTTGCATACATGGACGATAAATCATTTATACCCGAGTAGGAGAAAAAAAATGGGAAACGGGTTTTGTTTATGGTCAGGGAGGAATTAGACAATGTTTAAAATATAAACAAAAAGAAACATACTCTGTGTAAGGAGACGGAGAGAAGTTGCCACGTGCATCCACTCGGGTTGTACATCTGGAATATAGGTGATTAGGTGATTTTTAGGTTTTAGAAAAAGATTTTTGAAATGAATATCGTAGGTACAGAGACGTTAGTATACTGGTCTGAAAGAGCAAGAAATTTCCTATTTTTTGGCTAGGACACTTTCTTGCTACTTAATTATAAACAATCAAAAATAGGTGATTTTTAGGTTTTAGAAAAACTGCACAGAAATTGCCGTAATTTTAGATTTAAAACAGTTAGTTTTGTTAATTATGTTGCAACTAAACCAAAGTATAGAAAAAGCATTTGCTAATTGTAAGCTTAACTTTTTAAACTGGTCAAAAGTTTTGGACCGCAGCTACTACATAGAAACCGTACCATTATTATCAATTTCCTAAAAAATCCAATTTTTTATATTAAGAAAACGACTACTTATTTTATAACGGTGAAACTAAAACCACAAACAGTATTTGCCTATACATACAAATTTTTAAATTGTTATTCCTGAAACTTATAAAATAATATGAAAATTCACTATAAGATGCAGAAAAACATTTTTGGCAACTGTTGTTCATGAATGTAAATTACCGCTAAACTTTGCCGAATCAAAAATGGTGAAAGACTAATTTTTCATAACTTCTTGGAAAATAATAAATCAACTATATAGATATAGCATTTGTTAGATACCAATTTAAAAAGTTTCTCTTTTTTGATCTACCCCAAATTATGAGTAATTTAAAACCATATATGTAATGCTATCAATTTTTCCTATAGGTGATAAATTACAGTACCCATACAGCCTAAGAATTCTAAAATCTATTGTAATTTTTCTCATAACTAGGCTACCAGTAGACATCAAAAGTCAAATAAGCGACACACGAGTTGAATAGAAACAAAAAGAGTCTTCTCTCTCTCTCTCTCTTCTAAGAAGGGCATGATATCAATGTCTGGTTAAAACTGGGAAAAGGGGGTCCCTCGGGAAGTTGTGTGGAAGAAGAAAGAAGAAGAAGAAGAGGCTCTTTTTCTTTTTCATACACACACATTTCTCATTTACACTATGTTGAAAAACGAGAAAAAAGTGGATGGGAGGAGAATGAGAAAAGTGTCTCTTTTATTTTTGACCTGACTCTCATATTATTAGACGTTTTGTTTCAGGGGTAGTAAACGCGTTTTGAATGGTTTTCTATCTTTTGGCATTAATTTTTCGCGGTTTTCAAAGAAAGTGTGAGCATGTTCAGTTTTTGCTAGTGGAACAAGCATCGCGACAAAAATGGACAAAATCGTTCAACTATGTAAAAACCTTAATTTAAAGTTGCTTTTAACCCTATACGTTATACCGTTAAAACATACATCTTAAAGGTGGAGTAGTGCCAGTGGGGAAGTTGTTAAAAACCAAAAGTCCCAAAATGATCTAATATCATAATAAAACTTTTCAAAAAATTTTTGAAAATTTTTTATTTATTGTCAAAAAGTGGTGACAATTACTGAGTTTTTGCCACTCATAATTTTGGAAGTCGACCAAAAAAAAATTGTTTTTCTACATTTTTAATTCTGTAATCTTGTTTTAATTATTCGTATTAAAACATTGTAGGGGTCGAAACATGCGGCATACCTTTGGACTTTTTTTCAAAAGCTCTGATTTTTCAAAGTTTTGGCAATATGCCAAAACTTAGGCCGGAAATTATGAAAAATCTAAAATTGTGTTATATTATGATATTTGGTCGTTTTGGATCATAATAAGTGTACTTAGACAATATCCCCACCTTTAAAACGTTATACCTTATTACGAAAAATATACTATGTATAGCCTTAACTTAACGTTACGTTTTAACTTTTTTTAAAAATATTACACGATACTTTATAACCTTTATTTTAAAAACTAACGTTATAATTCGTTACACATGTAAAAACGTTGTTTTAATATGATCGTTCAATTAAAATTTTAACGTTTTTTTAATATATGATACTATAACCTTAACCTTTTAATCTTGTTGATAACGTATAATTTATAACATTTGAAATCAGGCTAAATCTATATTATAGTGTGTAATAAAACGTTGTAACGTATAACAAAGGACATAGCGTTACAGTTAGTTATAGCTTTGATTTTGAAAACGTATCGAAATATTGTAGTGTGAAAGCTCAAATAAATTCTTAAAATTGTACGTGATGACGGTATAACAGCTACCTTATTTAAATACATTTATGACGTCACAACAGTATTAAAATACATGCTTACAGCGGTAACGTTCATTTTCTAAACTTTTTAATTTTCCGACACTACTTGAAAAACATCATTATATTGCTATATCCAACAAAAAAATTGTTAGAATTTGGTATAAAGCTTTAATTTTTTTTTTAGAAACAAACAAAAATACTAACCTCTTCCTCATCCTGATCGACAGGCTCATGTTCCTCCTCAATACAAGAAGACGTACTTGACATGGAGGTCTTGTAC
The DNA here is from genome assembly GCF_000002985.6 of Caenorhabditis elegans. Taxonomy (NCBI): domain Eukaryota; kingdom Metazoa; phylum Nematoda; class Chromadorea; order Rhabditida; family Rhabditidae; genus Caenorhabditis; species Caenorhabditis elegans. The sequence goes on along the minus strand of NC_003279.8, from coordinate 14,529,551 downwards.
CATGATGGGTCCTCTGACATTCTGGAATATAAAAGTTGTTATATACAAAAAGAAAATAATCAAAAATCACAGGGTAAATAGAGGCTAATCGTATATACAAATAGAAGCGGAAAAAGCAATGAAGTTCAGTTTGTTTCTTATGCTTTTTGAAGACTGCGGTTTTTTTTTTAAATTTTGTTATAAAAATTAATATTTTAACTCAAAGAACAATTGAAAACGTTTTAAAGTTCAATTTCAACAGAAATAATAAGAATAACCAGAAAATTCTAATTTATAAGGACAAGTTTTCAATTTTTTAAAGTAACATCGAAAAAAACTGTATAGAAGTAGTAATTAGTATGAAAATTGAAACTTCTTATTGAGAAAAAGTTATAATAGGTCAACTTTTAAATTTAATAATAGTAAAAAAGCCCCGTTTAAAGCGGTTACATTATGAACAAATTAAATTTTAACAAACTCAAATAAAACAAGTTCTATTTAAGTAGTTATCACAGTACTTAAACAATTATAAATTCCAAAGAAATATTGATTTTATAGGAAAATCCTGAACTTTTCCCATACAAAACCCTGCAAAATCCAATAAACAACCTTGAAAAGTTGTTAGTTTAAACGGGGAAAATGTCGTCAAATGGTGTGTTATTCCATTCAATACATACGCATATATCGGGTACGCAGACATTGAATTTGACGACATATTGGTAGGCAGAAGGGTAGGAGAATGGGGAAAAGGGGTCATGTAAAGGAAATTGAATTTGGGATGCGTGGAATTTGGAGTAATTTTGGGGTTTTCTGGGGGGATGGGGAATTGAATTTTTGAATAGTATCGGAGTAATTAGAGATATGAGAGAAGAAAAATAGTAATTGTTTGGAAAATGTGTGTAGTCTTAAATTCAAATTCCATGCAATTGAGTTAGTCAAAAAAAGGAAGTGTATGAATGTTATCATACGTTATAATACATATATGTACATAAATTATATATACCGTACATTCCCTATTAGTATGGCCCCCCGTCAATCGACTTTGTCGGCTCATATTTCAACGGTTTAAAAATATTTTTGATACCTTCAAAAACCAAAGCATAACGATAGATTTGAAAAAAATTGTGTCGTTTGAATTTTGAATTTTTGAAATATGATCAAAGACAACCGAGATATAAACGTACTAAAAAGGGAATATATGGTAAAATTCCATGGTGTGTTATAGAATTCGGTATATATATAATTATATAGGTATATAGATATATAGAATTAAGTACCTATGTATATCGGTTCTAGTTAGCTATTTCTAATTAATAATTATTACAGTCTTGAACGAAAGTTTCAAAACTGTGAGGTATTAGACTTTGTCACTTTTATGCTTTTGTCAAACCAAAGTCAGATGGTTCAATAACCTATTTTCCCAAGACAGTGTATCATATAAGCTTGAAATACAGTCTAAAACATCGATTTCAGAACAAAAAATGGACAAGTCTTGTTTGGTGATTGGCACAAAACACTTCAGCTCAAAAACTCATAAACTGGAAAAAAGTTGATTAGTTTTTTTTTGCAGAATGTAATTTTTGAGCTTGCCGTTGTAGTTTAGAGGCTTATACACATTATTGGGGGATACGAAGCTAACCATTCAGTTTTTAGACATGGTGCATTGATCAACCAACTAAATCAGTTAATTAACTAGAAAAAGACATGTACGTTTTCTGAATAGACACATACATTGAACTACATATGCTTCAAATACGCCTAGCTGAGGAAACAACATGAACCTTTAAACTACAGTTCGTAGTACTTTTTTAAACCTGACCAATCAATCATTGAACATGGTGCATTGGTATATCAACTTTTCAAAAATGCATAACTAGACTAGTATCTATGTGTAATAGAAACGTAGATACTAGTCTATTAGTCTAAAAAATTTCAATTGCTAAGACTTGAGGATTATCAAAAGTTTAGTAGTGGTGTTCCAAAATTAGACAATTCTAGTTTAAAGGTACATACATATTCCTTTACAGTTAGAGTTATTTTACAGTTATTTTGTTTTTAGTTACAGTTAGAGTTTACAGTTTTCTTAATGCTTGCCTACATATCAATTTTTCTATATGTAATAGAAACATAGAAAAATTGATATGTTAGGCAAGCATTAAAAAACTGTAAACTCTAACTGTAACTAAAAATAAAATAACTGTAAAATAACTCTAACTGTAAAGGAATATGTATGTACCTTTAAACTAGAATTGTCTAATTTTGGAACACCACTACTAAACTTTTGATAATCATCAAGTCTTAGCAATTGAAATTTTTTTGAGAACATGGTGCATTGGTCTATCAACTGTAGAAGTCAATTAACTAGTATAATAGAAAAATCAATTTAGGTATGCTTAAAACAGGCCTAGCTTAGGAAACAACCTGCGCCTTTAAACTACAAACGGTCTAGTTTTGGAACTATTTGAATTGTATTCTGTTAGGCCGCCCAGCAAAAGGTGCGAAACTAGCCAAGTGCTCATAGGAGTTGATACACTAACCTAGTCTAGTTTTCTTGGCACTCTGCCAAACACATGTCATCCCCCCATCGGTTTGCACACAACGCGCGAGTCCATCCCCTCGCTGCTGCTGTTAGCCATTTGTCAAAATTTGATCGAACCGAATCGCCAAAAAAAGTGAATCGGTATTGGAAATCGGAGAAAGAGAGAGGGGAACGAGAAAATCGAGCAAAACAAACAGAGTCTTTATTTGAACATCACCTGCCCCCCCTCCACTGCTCAACTGTTTTTTTTCTAATTTCCACAGGCTTTTTCCGTGTCTTCTGCTCCTTGTAGCGCCGCTACTTGTGCTTTTACATTAGTATGTGGATTACTTGGCTGAAAATCTAGGCTTGACTGGATTCTGGAACACTTGGAGGAATTTTAGAAAATTTGAATTTTTAGCTGCTGGTCCAAAAAAAATTATGTATAAACTTAGAATTTATGCTGAGACCCAGGTTATAAAAAAAATTGATTTTTTTTGTAAAAAAACTGAAACTTCTTCGACATGTTGAACCCCCAGAAAAAATTTTTTGCTCGACAATTATAAGCTTAAAAAGTCACGGCAAAATTCTCGAAATTTAATGGAATTTGACAACACTTTTTGCTCATTTTTTATATAATACCTTATGTCTGTATAATTTAAAATAAAAGTAGTATAATAATAAAAACGCTGTAAAATTTAGAAAATTGCGAAAATTAGGCAAAGTTGTTAAGCCTAAGCCGAGGGGGTTAAGCCTAAGCCTAACAATAAGCCGAGGGCTAAGCCTAAGTCTAAGACCAGACTTTGCCCTAATCATGAACCAAAGCCAAAGCTATTGTCAAAACGTAGGCCTGAGCCAATGACCAGTACTAAGATTAAGCCTAAGCCGCAGCCTACATATAAGCCTAAGCCTAAGCCTAAGCCAAAGCCGAAGCTATTGCCAAAACGTAGGCCCGAGCCAGAGCCCAGTAATAAGCTCAAGCCTAAGCGTAGGCCTAGGCCCTGCCCATATTTTCCACGTGCCGGTACCCTTTAATGGTTTACTGGGTTAAATATTTACCTTTCATGGTTCACTGGTCACAATAACTATCTCAGATTTCTCCGTAAATAGTATATTTGTGCCTACAAACTACAATGGTGAGGCCTAGACACTATAATCTACACTTACATACCAGGGACCCTATTTTCAAAATTTCAACCTCCCCCGCCCCGCGGTAATTGCATTATTTGGAGATCAAATTGAGTGGTGGCCGAGTTTTTTTTTCGGCCATGTAACAGCAATATACAGAAGAAAAAAGAGGCTATTGTGCTGTCCACTTTTTTCATATATGTATAAAAAAATAAATAAATCTATTCAACGCGAGCCTCTGACTACTACTATAATAGAAATTGCACACCTTCTCCCTTTCCCCCTATTCATAAATAACTAAAACGTTGTATCAACAATGTATTTTCGAATGGAGAGGAGACACTTTCCTTCCTTTTTTGCATAAAAATTTGCTATATTAGCATAACCGGTTAGTTGCGAAACTTTTATTTTTTTGACTGAAAATCTCGGTTCTGAATTTTAAACTTTTTGGTAAATTCAGTGTGCGCCTTTAAAGCGTACGGTAGGAGCTATTACTATACTAACTTTAAAATCAGCGTATATTAATTGAAAATTTAAGTTTATTTTTATCTTAAAAATTGCAAATTTTTTCCAAAAAAAAAAATCAAAATTTTTGAAATCATCAATTCTTTCAAACTCAAAGGTGTTTTTTCGTATAACTATTTTAAAAGTACTTTTAGGTCCTGAAAACTGAAAATTTTGAAATTTCAAGCCGGAAAATGCCAATTTTGGGAAATGGTGCTTCGACTATACACAATGGAAATTGCACACGTTTGGTTAAAAACGCTGTAACTTTAAAATTAGATAACCTATGTGAATTCTATATAAATTTTCTGAAAGATGAAATTTCGGATATGTTATGAGTGCATTTTCAGAGAAAAAATTTATTCGCAAAAAAAAAAAAACTCAACGAAAAATTTTCCCAAAAAATCCCGGAATGTAGGAAACAATTTTTTCAAAATCTGAGCCATCAATAGTATAACCGGGAAAAAAATTGGTGGCCGAATTTTCTCCCAACTCGGCCACGTAGCAATAACCGACTTAAGCTGTAAACTACATAACAACAATATTCCAACAAAAAAGGGATAAATCCGAAAAGCGAAACATGGTGACTCGGTGGGGGGGAACTGTTGTTGAGAGATGTTTATCTCGAGGCGCGAGAGACGGGAAAACGGCCAGTTTTCTCACATTTTCAACACTTTTCCGCGCCCCGGAGACACTGACTGAGTGAGTGAGACCACTTATGCTACGTGTCAAGTGGCCCCTGGAGGGCAACTGATTCCTCTCAAAGACAACACTTTATTACGTATTCCACGTGGATTTTTTGGACTTTTTCGTTTTTTTTTGCCGAAACTAATCCACGGGGAATACATTTCCATTCTTCTCTCAGTTTTTTGACTTTCCCTGTCCCGAAGTTCATTTAGGTACACGGTTTTAAATCCATTACTGTGGGTGTATTGTACCGGAAAATCCCACCTTTCCATATAATTTGCCAACTTTTTTTTAATTAAAAAGACATTGGAAACTATATAACTTAGGCTTCTCATCATGTTTCCACTGGGCAAAAGCCTAAGCCTAAGCCTATGCCTAAGATTAAGCCTAACTCAAAGCCTAAGCCTAAGTCTGAAACTATGCATAAGCTTAAACCTAAGCCTAAGCCTAAGCCTAAGCGGAATCCATATCCGGTACAGTTTGACCTGTTTTGCAATTTAATTCAAGGGGTCATGGAAGTGGGATTATCTTGAAATTCCATCTCATCTTTAAAGATAAGATTCACAGTTGGAGGGAATGTTTAAAAATTTTACAATGTCTTCTTGTCTAGGCGGTAGGCAGGCATTGGTTCTTTGTCTGCCTTGCGCGCCTAAAAATTCACTTTTTCCACCAAATAAGTTCTGCAAAACTAGTTTCCCATTGAAAATTGTTTCCCTTTTATCAATAAACTGCGGGAATTTGGCTTATCAAGAACACCTACACCACTTTCCCCTCAAAAAAAAAAAAATGAATGTTTGGACAGTTGACTCAGTTAAATGGAATTTCTCTCCCAAGTATTTATATTATTCATTGCTGTAAGAATAGTTGCTCGTGGTGAATAATTGCAGTACCCATGCATTCCGGTCCTCATGCTCCTGTAGGTCAAAATCATCCGAAAGCCCACTTTTTCCTGCTGTTCCGTCCGTTTTTCCCCCTCTGCCTTCGAATATTTGAACAAGTTATTATCCGTCACACTCAGGCTTACAGCACTCTTGACAGATCAGCCGGGGGTCTCGCAATTGTTTCATGCCCGCGTTATTCACACAATTTCGGCAGGTTAGATGCCTTTTTTCGCTTTATTTATTATAAAAATTGAGTTTTTCAATAGAAAAAGGTATTTTTACCCTTTTTCTATTAAAAATTGTTACGGTTAGGGTTATATATAAGCTTATACTACAAATTGCACATCACGTTTAGCCTCAACCATGTATTTTTGTCTTTTTCATCAAAATTTCTCGTTTTTTCCTCTCGTGGAGAATTATGCAAGCTATTAGAAGACGGTGAAATGCAATTTCGATGCCTTTCTCTTTTTTCGGATGAAACATGAAGAATTCTTCGAAGAAACAAATCGATTTGCCCATAAAGAGATGATTCGGTCGATTAATTAGTGTTCGTTTTTTTGTCACGGTTACTTTGAGATGCTTTATTCGATTTTATAGTGATTTTCTCTTTTTTTTCGCTGAAAAAAACCTCAAAAACCTCTGAACCTCGAAATTTTAATATATTTTACTAGTTAATTACATTAAAAATTAATTAATTTTAATTTTAATGGTCGCGAGAGAGTGTGTGAATTTGCGAGACGCAGCGAAAGTGTTCACTTTTGCGTGTGAGTGTTTGCGGACTCGTGGAAATTTGTTCGAATTTTAAAAGGCGCCAATCTTGTTTTTCTCTGATTTTTACTGTTTAATATTGATTTTTCTTGAAATTTCCACTATTTTAAGCTAAATTTTGATGAAAAATCGATAATTTTCATGCCGAGCACCTGTTTTCCTTGAATTTTCTGCCTTTTTCGGTGAAAAATACATTTTGTGGGTTTATATATGTGTTCCGAGCTAGATTTTAGTGAAAAACTGCTTCAGCGTCTTTGAAATTTGATTTTTTAACTGGTTTTTCTTCGAATTTTCAGCTTTTGAATATATTTTCGGCTAATTCTCACTAAAAATCATTTGTCACATGCCATTTTTCTGAATTCCGGGCTTCTGAATTTGCTTTAAAATGCATTTTAATTGAAAATCGGTGATTTTCTCTTCCTGTGGTGCCGTTCTTCAAATTTCCAAGCATATTTTCTCAGAAATCAGTGATTTTCCGCTATTTTTGTGTGAAAATCCGAGATTTTCTAGTCCAAAATCGGTTTTCACTAGAAATTTCAAGATTTCATTGGATATTTTCCGCGTTCGTACGTTTTTCTCAGCTGGTTTTTACTGCTACTCAGTTTTCTCGAAATTTGTATGTCGACACGTGGTGTCAGGTTGTCCCATAACGGTTTGATCTACAAAAAATGCGGGAATTTTAACGCCGCAAACTTCTTAATTGATTTCGCATTGTTAAGAGTGTGCTGACGTCACACCACTTTTCTGTGGAAAAAACTCCCGCGTTTTTTAAAGATCAAGCTGTGATGGGACAGACAGCCTGACACCACGTGCTATAACGGGTTGATCTACAAAAAATGCGGGAATTTTTTACACAAAAAAATGTGACGTCAGCACGTTCTTAGCCATGCGAAATCAGTTGAGAAAAGTCTGCGTCTGAATTTGCCGCATTTTTTGTAGATCAAAACGTGTCTCATGTTTCCAGCCGGTTTTAAGTGAGAAATCGATGGTTTTCCTCGAATTTTCAGCTTTTAAAGGAGGAATAACGGTTCGGACAATTTTGAACGTATATACCTAAAATGGGCTGAAATGAACGATTTTTGTAATGAACTTCTCAAAAATGTTTAAATTTTTTCAAATTTTTTATGGCGGTTTAAAATTTCGAAAAAACTACACTGATTTTAGCTAAAATCTCGAATTTCGGCCACTTTTCTCTGTCACATCTGCGCGAAGTTGACTTTTTTTGGAATTATCATCCTTTATAGCATATATTGGTAGTTTATCTCACATGAGATCTCATTCAATTTCATCGATTAAGGTACATTTAAGACCGATAGGTAACCAACCTATCGGCTTTAAATGTGCCTTAATCGACGAAATTAAATGAGATAAACTACCAATATATGCGATAAAGGGTGATAACTCCAAAAAATTAAACTTCGAATGGATGTGACACGTGAAAAGTGGCCAAAATTCAAGATTTTAGCTAAAATTAGTTTAATTTTTTTTCGGAAATTTTGAACCGTCATAAAAAATTTTTGAAGATTTTTTTGAGAAGCTTAATCACGAAATTCGTTCAATTGAGCCCATTTTGGGACTAAACGTTCAAAATCGTCCGAACCGTTAGTCCTCCTTTGAAAGCTGGAAATTCGGGGAAAACCATCGATTTCTCACTTAAAACCGGCTCGGAACATGAGGCATACACTCAAAATAATAAAACTGAGTGGCGTGTACTGCAGAAAACCTCATAATTAGGCCCCGCCTTTTTGTCGTCCACTCACGGGGAAAAGGCAAAATTCGGGGACCAACCAATATCAGGCCGCCGACATCTCATGGGTTCCGCGCGCCGCTATGTTTAACTCGCAGCGGGCGGAGGCAGCTTGCCACACCCACAACGAGTTAAACATAGCGGCGCGCGGAACCCATGAGATGTCGGCGGCCTGATATTGGTTGGTCCCCGAATTTTGTCTTTTCCCCGTGAGTGGACGATAAAAAGGCGGGGGCTAATTATGAGGTTTTCTGCAGTACACGCCACGCAGTTTTATTATTTCGAGTGTACACGTTTTGATCTACAAAAAATGCGGGAATTCAGACGCAGACTTTTCTCAACTGATTTCTGGGTTTTTGCCTGAAAAATGACGTATATCGATCAATTTCACCACGTCAATAGAAATTCCAGAAATGCCACTCTTCACCTGACGGCATCTAGTTTTCGGAATCTCGCATACTATTCACATATATATATTTTATGAATAAATCGCATCGCATAAACCGTTTCTGTGTGATTCGTTTCCGATTACACCACCAACAGCAGCACCCGCCGACCGACCGACCGACGTCTCCACAATTTTTATGATTGTATGTATGTATGTATTATATGTTAGTGTCTAGTGTAGATGTATTTGTATCTTTCTCTTCTTCTTCTTCTACTTCTACACACTGCGGGATTTCCAAATTGGACATTTATTTGGGGGACGGTTTTCTCTGGGGTCTCTACACTCTCTGTTCGATCCGTTCGGGGGGTGTCTCGTCAATTAACAAGTTGCGAGACCATGTACCTGCTGACTTTCTGGACGATTTCATAATTTTTTTTCGATTTTTTTGGCATTTTTTATCAGAAAAATGTGTACTTAAGCCGTAAATCGACATAATTTTTAAAAGAGCCATTTTGGCATGTTGTTTCATTAAAATCTAATCACGAAATATAGAAATCGCAGAATCTAACCGAAAAACTTAATTTTACTTTAAAAAATTTTGCGAAGCAATTTAAATCTTTTACACGTGGTGTCAGACTGTCTCATTGCGGTTTGATCTATGAAAAATGCGGGAATATTTTTCCAGAAAATTGTGACGTCAGCACGCACTTAACCATGCGAAATCAGATTAGATGTCTGCGTCTCTTCTCCCGCATTTTTCGAAGATCAAAGCAAAATGAGACTTTCTGTGACTCCACGTGATTCTAATATTCTTTACCAAAAATATTTGTCACGGAATATAGAAAATGAGGTTTTCTAATTCAATATAGCTTTAATTCCAATTGAAAGGCTTTAGGAGGACATCTTGTCTGAAAATCGGGAGATTTCCCGCAATTTGCAACTTTCAGCTAGTTTTTTGCACACTTTAGAACTAAAATACCTCGTACCTTGTATTTTAGTTCAAAGTGTTCAAATCTCGTCTAAAAGTTGCGAATTACTGAAAAACCCCCCATTCCATTGCAATTACAATTACAATTTTTGTTACTAAAACCTTAAACCTGAAATTAAAATATATTTTTAGTAAGAAATATTGAAAGTAAATTCCACAATGGCTCATTTTTTATTACGGGAACAAGAAATTCTGAGAATGCGTACATCGCAACATATTTGACGCGCAAAATATCTCGTAGCGAAAACTACAGTAATTCTTAAAATGACTACTGTAGCGCTTGTGTCGATTTACGGAAATCGTTTATTAATTGATAGCGTATTAAAAGCACACTTTAAAAATAACACAGTAAAAAAAGCTACAGAAAATTGAATATCATTGTCTCGAAAGTCAGTCCCGTAAATCCACACACACAGAGCTACAGTAGTCATTTGAAGGGTTACTGTAGGTTTCGCTACGAGATATTTTGCGCGTCAAATATGTTGCGATGTACGCATTCTCAGAATTTTCTGTTCTCGTAATAGAATTTCCCCTGGAAACTAAAGTTTTCAAGCTATCTCGAACTTGCTTTGTATAATATTTTCTAGTAACAAAACAAAAAATTTCTTCAATTTCATTGAGAAATTCCCAGAAACAAATTTCCAGAAACATGCTAAAATCTGATGCTGAAATCCAAAAAAAGGTGTGGAAAACTCCCAAAACTAGCTATTAAATCTAAATTTTGAACATTCATTGGAAAATTAACAAATATTCGTAAAAAACGGATGTTGTTACCTAAAATTTCCAGTATTTACACCAATTGTCGTAAATATTTTCTCACTAAATTTAAAAATTCTCCATTTATTCGATATATATATATATCATTTACTATATATAAAGCGCTTATTCTGTGTGTCCATAGTTTGTAGTCTATGTGGTCTTTGTAGTCTGTGAAGTTTTGGCTTCTGGAGGGATAGTGAGTTAGGGTTAGTGTAGGGATATAGTCGGGGTACTGTAGTGGTACAATAGTGGTACGGTAGGAATACTGTAGGGTTACGGTAGTTTCATAAAAAATTAATTTTCAGCCCCAGAAGTCGGGGGCCGCGCCGAAGGTGCGGTCCACGGCTGGTATATATATATATATATACCAGCCGTGGTATATATATATATATATATTTAAAATATACACTAATTTTCTTCTGTTTCTTCCGGATTTATTGTGTTATCTCACCAAATTTTCCTCTCCAACAACCACCGCTAATTCCAGATATGGCAGAAGCTTACCAGATCCAATCAAACGGAGATCCCCAATCAAAACCTCTTCTCGAGCTCTACGTAAAAGCGTCAGGAATTGATGCTCGCCGCATTGGAGCCGATCTTTTCTGTCAGGAATTCTGGATGGAGTTGTATGCTCTTTATGAGATTGGAGTTGCACGAGTCGAAGTGAAGACTGTCAACGTGAATTCTGAAGCATTTAAGAAGAACTTTCTCGGAGCACAACCACCGATTATGATTGAAGAGGAAAAAGAGCTGACATACACTGATAATCGAGAGATTGAAGGACGGATCTTTCATTTGGCAAAGGAATTCAATGTTCCACTCTTTGAAAAGGATCCATCCGCTGAGAAGAGAATAGAGAACTTGTACAGGGTGAGTGTATGGAAGAAGAAGAAGCCCGGAAACTGTCGATTTACGCGGATCGTGTACTCCTCGTGGAAAAGATTCTGTAGTTTTCAGGGTTGTGGGGCACTTTTTTTTCACTTTTTCGTCAAAAAAATGAATTTTTAGTCTAAAATTGATATAGAAATATAGAAAACGGGTTGTTCTATTTGAAAATAACATTTACTTTTGTTGAAAATCTTGAAAAAGACCTCAAATAGTGCCTGAAAGTTGCCGTTTGCCGGAAAAGTGCCGTTAAAAGTTTTTAGATTAAAAAAACTGGGTTCTTTCAAAATGAAAATCCCTTTAATCACATACACATGAAAATAACATTAATTTTTGTTCCGTTTGCCGGAAAAAGTGCCGATTAAAGGTGATTTTCATTTTGAAACAACCCAGTTTTTTTAATCTAAAAACTTTTAACGGCACTTTTCCGGCAAACGGCAACTTTCAGGCACTATTTGAGGTCTTTTTCAAGATTTTCAACAAAAGTAAATGTTATTTTCAAATAGAACAACCCGTTTTCTATATTTCTATATCAATTTTAGATTAAGAACGAATTTTATTTTCCACGAGGAGTACACGATCCGCGTAAATCGAACGCCTAATGTGTTGATTTACGCGGATCGTGTATTCCTCGTGGAAAAGATTATCCAGTTTTCAGGGCTGTGCGGCACTTTTTCGGCAAAAAAATAAATTTTTAATCTAAAATTGATATAGAAATGTAGAAAACGGGTTGTTCTATTTGAAAATAACATTTATCTTTGTTGAAAATCTTGAAAAGCCGAAAAAGTGCCGTTAAAAGGTTTTGATGACTTTTTCAAGATTTTCAACAAAAATATATGTTATTTTCAACTAGAACAACCCATTTTCTACATTTCTATAAAAATTTAAATCAAAAAATGGATTTTTTGCGAAAAAATGCCTTGTACTCCACGAGGAGAACATTTTGCAGTTTTTGCTGATTTATAGTGTTTTCAGTGAAACAAAAATACATCATTTCCCCGGGAAAATTGAAAATTTTTGTTAGAAAAAGCGAAAAATACAAGTTTTTAACGAAAACTCTGAAAATTTCCGCGAAAAATATTTAATTCATCAATTTTCAACAGGGTTTCCCCACGAAAATCGTCAATTTTCGTAAAATTCTCGATTTTCTTTTGAAAATACCGAATTTTTACCGAAAAATAATCACTTTTCCGCCAAAAACTGCATTTTTTCAGAAATTTCTGGTTTTCTCACTGAAATGCAACATTTTGTCATTAAGTTATCGATTTTCTGATTAAAAATACCAAATTTCATAGAAAATATGAAAACTGCAATAAATTGATTTAAAATATTGATTTTCAGCAAAATCCGTAAAATCTTCTCCTCGGGGAGTACACGAGGCTTCACACAGCTTGATATCTCAAAAATGTCCTTTTTTCGATGAAAAAATTTAGAAATTGGTCCAATTTTGTCTTAACAGTATGGAAAATTCTGTTTTTTCCTAAAAAAAAAAAAGAAACATTTCCCAATTTTTCCGGAAAAACTTCAAAAAAAATCCAATTTTCCCGGAAAAACTTCAAAAAAAATTAATTTTTCCGGAAAAACTTCAAATAATTCCAATTTTTCTGGTAAAACTTCGAAAAAATCCATTTTTCACGACGCGCGTAAATCGACAAAGTTAAATTTGACGTTTTCCCCCGTCTAATTTCCTCTCATTTTTCAGAACTTCAAACTGTTCCTGCGAGCAAAAGTAGAGTTCGATAAGGGAAAAAAGGAGCCATCGAGAGTTGAAGATCTTCCAGCACAGATTAAAGTTCACTACAATCGAGTCTGTGAGCAACTATCCAATATTGATCAGGTAAAATACACACAGAAATCTGCGAAATTGCCCATTTGCCGAAAATTTTAATTTTCGGCAAATTTTCCGGCAAATCGGCACTTTGCCGGAATTGAAAATGTCCGGCAAGTTTCCGATTGCCGGGAAATGTTAAGTTTCTGCAAATTGCCATTTTGCCGGGAAATTTTAAGTTTAGGAAAGCTACCTATTTGCCGAGAATGAAAATTTCCGGCAAATCGGCAAAACGGAAATTTTGAATTCCGGCAAATTGTCATTTTGCCGTAAATTTCAATTTTCGGTGAGGTACCTATTTTCTGGAAATTTTAATTTTCGGCAAATAGGTACTTTGCCGAAAATAAAAAATTACGGTAAATCGGCAAAACAAAAAATTTCAATTCCGGCAAAGTGCCAATTTGCCGGAAATTTTCAATTCTGGTAAATTGCCGAAAATGATCAATTCCGGCAAATTACTGATTTACCGGAAATTTCAATTCTGGCAAATTGCCGAAAATTTAGTATTCCGGCAAAGTGCCAATTTGCCGGAAATTTTCAATTCCGGCAAACTGCCGATTTGCCGTAAATTTTAATTTTGGGTAAGTACCTATTTTCTGGAAATTTTAATTTACGGGAAAATGGCAATTTTCCGGCAAATCGACACTTTGACGATACAGAAAATTTCCAACAAATCGGCAAAACGGAAAATCTCAATTCTGGCAAACTGCCGAAAATTTATTATTCCGGCAAATTGCCAACCTATCGGAAATTTTAAAATCCGGCAAACTGCCGATTTGCTTGCCGGATATCAATTTGCCGGAATTTTATAAAAAGATTTTTGATAATACTGAAACACTTCATAGGATGCGTTTTCCGTTTGAAATTGAAATTCATAAAAAGTTTCAGAAAAATATATGCGCAATTGCCGGTTTGCCAAAGTTGCCGGAAATTTCTAGCAAACCGGTAATTGCACATTTTCCCCAATTTTCCGGCAAAATCCCGATTTGCTGGAAATTTCTATTCTGGCATTTTGCCAAAAATTTAGTATTCCGGCAAATTGCCGATTTGCCGGAAATTTCAATTCCGACAAATTTTCCATTTTGCCGTAAATTTTAATTTTAGGCAATGCAAATTTCCGATGATTCGCCGGTAAAGTACCTATTTTCTGAGAATTTCAATTCTGGAAGTTTGCCAAATTTGCCGGAAATTTGGCAAACCGGCACTTTGCCCAATTTCCCAATTTCCCCAATTTTTTGTGATAAATATTGTTTATCGCATCTTGTCAACATAATTCCATCAAAAATTGCCCCCATTTTATTGCAGTTGCTATCCGAGAGAAAATCTCGATATCTACTTGGAAACAGTATGACTGAATATGACTGTGAACTGATGCCACGTCTTCATCATATTCGAATTATTGGATTGTCACTTCTTGGATTCGATATTCCACATAATTTCACTCATCTCTGGGCTTATATCCTCACTGCATACCGTACAGCAGCATTTATTGAGAGTTGTCCCGCCGATCAGGACATTATTCATCACTATAAAGTGAGGATGAAGCTGCAAACTACAGATTTGTTAGCCGGAATCAGGGGTGCCGAGGAACAATGTTTTTTGTTGAAAAAACCAACCAAAAAAAAATTCGAATTAGCCATGAAACATACAATTTTTATTCTAATTTTGTCTATATTTTAATAAGAAAAAACATACGAATTATTATTCTGAAAAAGAAAAAATGGCCAAAAGGTTTTAGTTCAGAAGATTTCGGAAAAATTCAATTTATTTAAATAATATATCTCCAGTTTGATTTATATGAAAAATGACAAAAATTGTGGCTTTGGGGAATAATTTCGACTTTTTCATTGAAAATCTTTTTTAAAAAAACGAGAAAACTATTGATTTCTCAAAAAATATGCTAATTTTTATGTGAAAGTGTAGAAAAAGTCTTTAGAAATAGCAAAAAGACCAGAAAAGGATGTTTTTTTTTTTTTGCTTGCAACAATTCAAAATTTTCGATTTTCTCTTGAAAAAAATCCAAATTTCGGCCGATCAGGACATTATTCATGACTATAAAGTGAGGATGAAGCTACAAACTACGAAGACTCGACACTACAAACTACAGATTTGTTAGCCAGAATCAGGGGTGCCGAGGAACAATTTTTTTTTGTTTAAAAAAACCAACAAAACATGCAGAATTCAATATTTTTATTACAGCTCACGCCTTATTTCATAGAAACAACAGAAATTGCACTTTTTGAGCAAATTTGACCCCAGTGTTGGGTTTTTTGAGAGAAAACCGAGACAGGCGCGACTAAAAATGCACCATTTTTGAGGTTTTAAACGCCAAATTTATATGAAAAATGACAAAAATTGTGTAAACTAGTACTTTTTCACGCTTTGGAGAAATAGTGCACTTGAATTTTCGATTTTTTCATTGAAAATCTAAAAAAAAATCGAAAAAAAAATTTTTCCCGATTTTTCCCGGAAATTCTTCCATTTTTCGAACAAAATTTGGAACATTTCTGATTATTTCAATATTTTTAGCGAAAATCTGGAAATTGTTAGTGTTTCCACTTTCGATTTTGACCAAAAAAAAAACCAAATTTCGGCTTAAAAATTGCTAGGATCGTCAATTTTGCTTATTTATTTAGCCTGAAACGAGTTTAAAAAAATAGCACGATTTAAGGAATTTTCGAGGAAAATAGTACTTCTCACGATCTCCTCAAAGCCGATTAATTATTAGAGCGCGCTTGCAGCGCCTCGCGTTTCTGCATCCGGGGTATTTTGCCTTTCCACTGAAAAAAGCAGCTTTTTTTTCAGATTTATCGAATTTTTAGCTTTTAAAAATTTTTTCCTGCATTTTTCGAACAAACCGTTTTGTTTAACAGTGAAAATCGAATTTAGAATGACTAAAATGAACTTTTTTCGTCCACTGGTTGTGAAATGGTTTGAATTTGAAGAAATCAGCGGGATTTTTCTTATTTTCTAAATATTTTTCTATTAAAAATTGGATTCAACATTTGTGACTTAACGTTAGGGTCAAAAAATGGTTTGCAACCGATTTTTAATAGGAAAATATTCAGAAAATACGAAAAATCCCGCTGATTTCTTCAAATTCAAACCATTTCTCAACCCGTGGACGAGAAAAGTTCCTTTTAGTCATTTTAAATTCGATTTTTACTGTTTAACAAAACGGTTTGTTCGAAAAATGCAGGAAAAAATTTTTAAAAGCTAAAAATTCGATAAATCTGAAAAAAAAACTGATTTTTTCAGTGGAAAGACAAAATACCCCGGATGCAGAAACGCGAGGCGCTGCAAGCGCGCTCTAATAATTAATCGGCTTTGAGGAGATCGTGAGAAGTACTATTTTCCTCGAAAATTCCTTAAATTGTGCTATTTTTTTTAACTCGTTTCAGGCTAAATAAATAAGCAAAATTGACGATTCTAGCAATTTTTAAGCCGAAATTTGGTATTTTTTAAAGAGAAAATCGAAAAATTTTAATTTTCCTGGTCTGCAAGCGCGCTCTAATAATTATTCGGCTTTGAGGAGAGCGCTTGCTTCTATGATAATTAATTTTTTTGAAAAATGTTTGGTGTAAATTTTTCAATTTTACAGCGAAATCAACAAAAGTTTGGTGCGGCTAACAAAACTCTAGTTTGTAGTCGTTTCCCAATTTATGTGATTTTTAAACCCCAAAATTCTCTGAATTTGCAGGAACAAATGAATCTGTTCACAAATCAACGTGAAACCCTCCAATCGCCAACAAAAACGCACACAATTCCGGAAAAAGTGCTATCGGATATTCGTGTTAAAGGACTTGCTCCCGATGTTAATGTTCATTAAATTAAATTCCCTCTACTATTTGCTCTTTAAGTGACAGATTTCTCAACGAAAATTTAAAAAAATTTCGGCTAAAAATTGCATATTTTGGTAATTTTTTCGTCGAATTGACACAAAAAACCGGAATTTTGAATTTTTCTTGTAAAGAGAAAATCAAAAAATTTTGGAAAAATTGGAGCTGATTTTTATGTGATGAAAATCTATTAAAAAAATGGCAAATTTGTTCAATTTTTTTGGCTATTCTTTTTATATATTTTTCCCACATTTTCACATAAAAATCAGCAAAAAAAATTCAAAAACCGAGTTTTCTCAGAAAAACGCCTAAAATTTCCAGATTTTCGCAAAAAATATTGAAATAATTCTTCGAAAATTGGGAAAATTTCCATTTTTTCAAAACAAAAAAAGTGCGGGAATATTCGGAAATTTCCGATTTTTTTTTCAAAAAATCAGACATTATCCAGATTTTCGCTTTAAAAAACCGACTTTTTTCAAAAAATACGAGAAAAAGCGATTATTTCAGATTTTCGTTGAAAATTCTGAAATAAAACAGAAAATTTGCAGATTTTCGCTGTTAAAACCGAAAAAAAATTACAAAATTTCCAATTTTTTCGGGAAAAAAACGGAAAAAATCAGAAAATTTCCAGATTTTTCCAAAAAATACCGGCAATATCTGAAAATTTCATTTTTTTTTTTGCAAAAATACTGGAATAATCAAAGTATTTCCAACGTTTCTATCTGAAAAATCAGAAAATTTTCCAATTTTTTTGCAAAAAAAAACGTGAAATGTATTAAATTTCCAGAATTTCCCAAAATTTTTCACAAAATTTCCAATTTTTCCAACTTTTTTCAACAAAAAAAATCCGAAAAATCTGTCATTTAAAGAGCAAAAAAATGTTTTTCCGCGAAAAAAACTGTCTAACTCTCTATTTCTCTTCTCTCTCTCTCTCTCCCCACCCACACACACACACACACATCTATCTCATTTTATTTCCATTCCGGCCTTCCCCCTCCACAAAAAGAACCAACGATCGATTTTTTTGAAAAGCATAATATTTTCCCGTTATTTATATATTTATCTTTTTTTTTCTATTTTTTGACTGAAATTATACCCAATTTGCTCAATTTTGACTGAAAATTCGACGCAATTCTCCCCATATTTTTTTCTAATTTTTTTTTTGCGAATTTTATCTCTCTTGCCATTATTATTTTGTTAATAAATAAACCCCCATTTATTGATTTTTTTTTTTTTGAAAAATTTGAATTTTCCGCTTTTTTTTTTGGACTCGGTTTTCTTTGATTTCCAACTAACTTTATTTTATTTCATATTTTTTTCCTGTTTTTTTCCCCGTTTTTACGATTTCTGCAGAAAATTTGAATTAAAAACTGCAAAAATTGGATTTTTCGGCGAAAAAATCTAAAAATTCGAGTTTATTTTCTGGAAATTGGTAATTTTTAAAAGAAATCTGATTTTTTATGGAAAAAAGTAACAAATCCCGATTTTCTTGTAGAAAAATCAAAAATATCATTTTTGAATGAAAAAAAGCGAAAAAAACCGTGTTTTTTTTCCGAAAAATGGAAAAAATCTCAGATTTCCCTTGAAAAAATGATAAATTTGAATTTTTCAATAAGAAAATGCGAAAAATTCCGATTTTTTGTTGAAAAATAGTTTTAAAAAATCCAATTTTCTCGTACAACTATTAATTTTCCGCAAAAAAAAATCGAAAATTATTGCATTTTTTCGCAAAAATTGTAACAAATTCCGATTTTCTTTTGAAAAACTCCAATTTTTCTTGAAATTAATCGCAAATTTCCAATTTTCTCTCGAAAAACTTCAAATTTTCAGCAATTTTCCCAGAAAAACTTTAAAAATTCAATTTTTCCGGAAAAACTTCAAAAAGATCCAATTTTCCCGGAAAAACTTTTAAAAACTCCAATTTTTCCCGGAAAAACTTCAAAAAATTCCAATTTTCCCGGAAAAACTTCAAAAAATTCCAATTTTCCCGGAAAAACTTCAAAAAATTCCAATTTTTCCGGAAAACTTTGAAAAAATCCAATTTTCCGTGAAATTAATCGTAAATTTCCCAAATTTTCCGGAAAAACTTCAAATTTTCAGGCATTTTCCAAAAATGGCTCCACCAAAACGAAGAAGCACCCGTCCAACAACTCCAGCAGCTCCTACAGATCCACCAATTGAAGAAAAAAAGCCGGATCTTCTGATCGCCTACGATTCGGACGAGAAATTCGTGTTCTCCTTCAGCGAAGAGGGTCTCACAGCGAAAGAATGCGCTGAAAAAATGAACGGATTCAGTGTAAGAACATGGTGCTCGCGGAGCACAAATTCTACTGAAAATTCCGGTTTTTTGTCTTAAAAAAAACTGAATATTGCTTCAAATTCTGCTATTTTCACTTGGAAAATGCCGATTTTGCTGAAAAATTCCGCGAATTCAAACGAATTTCAAGAAATTTCCAATATTCTGGACGGAAAAACACACGGAAAACTGAATTTTATCTAAAAATTCACTCTATTATGCAAAAAAAATCCAATTTTTCTGAAATTTTCCGCTGGGAAAATACCGAAAAATACTCAAATTTTGCAGAAATTCTGGGATTTCAACTTGAAAAGTCCCAATTTTTGCAATTTTTCCAGTTTTCCACGCTTTGGAGCACATGAAAAATTGAATCTTCTTCTGAAAATTCTGCAATTTTTTCGCAAACAATGCTCAAAAACATTACTTTAAAAACCCAATTTCTCAAGAAAAAACTGCAATTTTAAGTTTTTCAGGCTTATATAAAAAACTGACTTTTGCATGAAAAATTCTCCGATTAAAAATTGGAAAATTAAAAAAAAAACATTTTTTGCCTCAAATTTAAATCAAAAAATATCAATTTTTGCTAAAAAAAACCGAAAAAAATCCATTTTGGTCCAAAAAAATCCATTTTTGCCAAAAAAAAAAACCAAAAAAAATCTAGTTTTTGGGCCAAAAAAACCAAAAAAAATCCATTTTCTGATTCAAAAAAAAAAAAAACAAAAAAACATTTTTTCGCCTTAAAGAAACTAGAAAAAAAATTCATTTTTGGTCCAAAAAAACCAAAAAAAAATTAATTCTTTGTCAAAAAAAATGGCTAAAAAAGTTTTCTCCTCAATTACAAGCTGTTTTAACACTTAAGAGATTGAAAAATAAAATCTAATTATTATTTTTTTTTTCACAAAAAATATACGGAAAACTGAATTTTTGCATTAAAAAAAAGCGAAAAAAACTGCATTTTTGAGTCGATATATCAAAATATCTGCTAAAAATATCATCAAAATATTTTTTTCGAGTTTTTAATCGGAAATTTCAATTTTCTTTCTTTTTCCCTGGAAAAAAAGCATTTTTGCCGAAAAAAATACCAACCAAAAAAAAAGTCAATTTTTTGGTCCAAAAAACTTTAAAAAATTAATTTTTGTCAAAAAAAAATTCTTTAAACAATCCTTTTTTTGGTCCAAAAAAAACAACAAAAAGAAACCAAATGGTCCAAAAAAACCAAAAAAAATCCATTTATTGGTCCAAAAAAATAAAAATAAAAAATTTATCCAAAAAACCAAAACAAAAAATTCCATTTTTGATCCATAAATACCAAAAAAAAATCCATTTTTTTGAGCTAAAAAAACCAAAAAATCCATTTTTGGTTAAAAAAAAAAACCAACAAAAAAAATCCATTTTTGGGCTAAAAATACCAAAAAAAATTAATTTTTGGTCCAAAAAACACCGAAAAGAATTTTTTGATTAAAAAAAATCCATTTCTGCCAAAAAAAACCAAAAAAATCTAGTTTTCGGGGAAATAAAAAACAATTTTTTAAGTAAAAAAAACCAAAAAATGCCTTTTTTTTGTTTAATTTCCCATCTAAAAAGTTCCAATTTTTCAGACAAAAGAGCAATTTCTGACAGAAGTCCACGTGGATGAGATGCTCCGTTTCCTAACAAAAGTGATAATTGGAAGAAAAGGAGAACCACTGAAATGTCTATGCTGTGATCGTTTATATGTTTCATCGTCTGGATTCTTAATTCACATTAAAAAATGCTCAACAAAAAATGAGCAAGATCGTCTAACAGATGCTCAGAATAAATATCGAAATGAGCCGAGTAAATGGTTAAATGTTCGAAAAAAGGATCAAATTGCCACGTTGAAGACAATTGTTGGAACTAATTACACGTGTTTTATGATTGGATGTTCACTGAATTTTGGATCTTTGAAAGATCTTATTGAACATCTTGCAACATGTATTGGAGCTGATTATTATAGTTATAAGGTTCGGGGTTTTCCCAAATTTTCCGAGAAAATTTGGATAATTTTGAATTTTTTTTAAATCGGAAATTCAAAAAAAAAATTCTGGGAGAATCCGGAATTTTCCTGATTTTTTCAGTGTCTTTTTTTTGAAATAATCGGACAATTTTCAGATTTTTTCTGAGAAAATCCGGGATTTTTCATATATTCGAGCACTATTATAGTTATAAGGTTAGACTTTTTGAGAAAATTGGGAGTTTTCCCAAAATTTCCGGCGTTTTTCTGAGAAAATCTAAAAATCGTTCAATTTTATCGAATTTTTACCAAAAACAGAAGAAAAAACATAAATTTTGTCTAAAAATAAAAAAAAAACCCCCGTTTTTTTCCGAAATTTTTCGGTGATTTTCAACAAAAAATCTGGAATTTTTCCTTTTCCCAGTGATTTACAGACAAAATCCACGGATTTTTCCGTTTTTCGGTCAGATTTTTGGAAAAAAATATCGATTTTTCAAAATTTTGAGAAATTATCGATATTTTTGTTAAAACATTATTTTTTACACCAGCTTTTTGACAAAAAAATGTCTAGGAGAGTCGAGAATTTTTCCGATTTTTTTCGTGTTTTTCTGGAAAAATCGGACAATTTTCCGATTTTTTCTGAGAAATTACGGGATTTTTAGGTTTTTTTCATATATTCGAGCACTATTTTAGTTATGAGGTTCGGTTTTCCGACAAAAATTGGATTATTTTTTCGATTTTTATGAATCGAATCGAGAAATTCGAAAAAGAAATTCTGGGAGTTTTCCTGCCAAAATCAGAACCATTTTTGACTTTTTTCGGGGAAAAATCCAGAAATTTTTGATTTTCCTAGAATAATCTGGAATTTTTCTGATCTTTTGGTGTTTTTCTTACTTAGACAATCGTAATTTTGCGGAAATCTCCCGAATTTTCCAGTGTTTTTCTGAGAAAATGTGGCCAATTTTCTTCATTTTTTTTAATCCAAAATTCGAAAAAAGATTCCCGATTTTTTCAGTGATTTTATAACAAAAAAAAATTTCGGTTTTTTTTTTGCGCGATTTTTGTGATTTTCCAGTTATTTCTGACAAAAAAAATAAACCGATTTTTTTTAATCCGGAATTTTCACGTGGTGTCATCAGTTTGTTCCATAAATATTTGATCTACAAAAATGCGGGAATTTTTTCTCCTCAAAAAATGTGACGCGTCAGCACGTTCTTAACCATGCGAAATTAGTTGAGAAGTCTGCGTCTAAATTCCCGCAAATCTTGTAGATCAACGTAGATCAAACCGAAATGGGACACTCTGACACCATGTGAATTTTTCTTTATTTTTCTGAAGAATTTTTTCTTTTACCCGGTTTTCCAGTGTTTTTTCTCTGAAAATTATCGATTTTTTCGAAATTTTTTGAAAAATAGATTTTTAATGATTTTTAGGAAACTACTTAGTTAATTTTTCAAAGTTTTTGGTAAAATATTGATTTTTTCCCAATTTTTAGGAAATTATACGTGGTGTCAGGTAGCAGTCTCATTGCGGTTTGATCTACAAAAAGTGCGGGAAGTTTTCACCCATGCGAAATTAGTTGAGATGTCTCCGTCTCACCTCCCGCATTTTTTGTGTAGATCAAAGCGAAATGGGACTTTCTGCCTCCACGTGAAATTATCGATTTTTCCGAATTTTGAAAGAAAAATTTGAATATTTTTTGCAAAAAAGCCCCGAAATTTCAAAAATTTAATCAACAAAAAAAATTCCAGAATCGCCCAGACGACTTCCGAAAACTATCAAAAAAGGCGAAACAAGCATACACACTGGATGCAGTAACAAAGAATAAAGGAATAGTAAAATGCCTTGTATGTGATAAAGAATATACGAATCATATGTCAATTATATATCATATTGATCGTTGTCAAGTCGATAAATCACTACAACCATGGAAATGTTGGAGATGTGGATTTGATGCAACTGCTGCTGATGCACAAGAACATTTAATCGATTGTGGACGGACTGCTGAAATGAAAATGTTCGATCGGCTACCCGAATCCTCGTCGTTCGGGTAGGGAATCTAGAAAAATCTAGAAAAATGGGGGAAAATGCAAAACTCCCCCGCATTTTCACTCGAAAAAGGAGAAACCTTCGCTTTAAACGAGCTAGATGAGCAAATGTGTGCTATGTGTCAATTTACGCAGCTCTCGTGTACTCCACGAGGAGAAGACAGTTTTAGTCAGATTTTCCCCAGAATCTATTTATTTTGTCTAAAATAGAGTTTTTTTAGATATTTTTTTTGTTGAAAAAATCTCGTTCAGAAGATCCACTTAAATTTCAATTTAATTTTGAAATTTTCCAGATTCACGGCCCTTAGATAATTTTGAACCGGCTTTTTCCACAATTCAAAAAATTTCCTATAGCCTGCTTATTTATTTATCTAATTATATATATATATATATATATATATATATATATAATCAAATACACATGAGAAATGTACACGTAGATAAGATATTTATACAATTCATAATTAAATTTGATAGTGACAGATTTTAATACAGAAGTGAGGAAAGGGAAAGTAATAAGCTATAATAAATTATAAAATAGACTGAAAAAAGTTTTGTAATATTTATAGTGCTACTGGTTTTTTTTTAATTCGACAGAACTTAAAAATACAATTTTTCCCGCCAGGGGATACTTTTTTCCGATATTTTCTAGTACTGAATTTATCAATAAGTATTGATGTAGTTATTCTGGCATAAGTGTGTCAGAACAAAAAAGTCACTATTGAGCAATATATTTATATGATGAAACCTAGAATAATTGTACAAGTTTTCCTTATGGGGTTATTCAAGTAATGTGTAGCAAAATGTATTTAAATACATGTTTTTATCTACTTGAATTCAGTTGTGACGTAATTTTTCTACACTTTTTAATTTTCCGACACTACTTGAATAACCCCATTACCGATGCTTTAAAACTCATTAGCCGTACAACATCGGATAAACGGACTTGCATATCGTTTATACAGAAAATAGTTACTCTTTTGTGTAGAAAAATTACGTCACGACTGTATTCAAGTAGATAAAAACATGTATTTAAATACATTTTGCTACATTACTTGAATAACCCCATAAGGTAAACTTGTACAATTATTCTAGGTTTCATCATATAAATATATTGCTCAATAGTGACTTTTTTGTTCTGACACACTTATGCCAGAATAACTACATCAATACTTATTGATAAATTCAGTACTAGAAAATATCCGAAAAAAGTATCCACTGGAGGGAAAAATTGTATTTTTAAGTGCTGTCGAATTAAAACACCAATAGCACACTATAAATCTTACAAAACTTTTTTCAGACTATTTTATAATTTATTATAGCGTATTACTTTCCCTTTCCTCACTTCTGTATTAAAACCTCCCACTATCAAATTTAATTATGAATTGTATAAATATCTTATCTACGTGTATGTTTCACATGTGTATTTGACTTATTGATAAATTGATTATAAGAAAATATCCGAAAAAGTATCCGCCTTCCTCTGGTAACAACTCCCCAAATTCCAATTTTGGTTTAAAAAAACCCAAAAAAACTATAATTTTGATCAATTATTTCTAATTTCCAATATTTACAGATTCCCAATCCCCGGCTCATCTGTTCCATCCACCTCCGAGCCCACAACTTCTGCTGCCGCTGCTCCAACAAAACGTAAACGAGTCACCGGTGGAGCTCCACGAGCAACTCCTCGTAAAGATGGAACAACACTCTATAGATTCCGAAAATCAACAATCAGTAGATCAAGTAATGGAATTGTAACGAAAAAGGATAAGAAGCTGTATGAGGATCAATGTTCGAAAATTTTCGAGAATTGGAAGCAGAAATCCGCCGAAATTGCATTTTGTGATACTCTCTCGAATATAGCAAATTCTAAATGGAAATTGTCGATTCTCGATTCAAATGATCAATTTTATCGTATTTTTACACGTCAATCAGTAACTCTTGTCTCTGGAAAAACTCTGGGTCTCCAGCAAACCGTACCGCCTGGAATTCGCCTTGACGCCCTGAAATCCCGAGAAATGTTGGATGAAGATGATGCTCCAAAGGCCACTGTTGGTTATTGTGGTGCTCCAATTAATTCGATTAATGTTGCTCCTGGGAAGACTCGAGATGGAAGTGACGTCATTTGTGTTACAACATTTGCAAATGATACTGATCTTGAATCGGATTCTAGTTGTGTTCAATTCTGGAAGCATAAGCTTGGAAAAAAGAAGAAAAGTCATTTGGAACTATGGTTTCTTATTCATCTACCACTACGTGGAACTATTCTGCATGCTACGTGGCTTCAGAAACAACATAATGATGAGATGATGACTTCACTTATCGGTTATGTGGCATTTTCCACCACTATTGGACAGATTTTGATCTATAAGATTGATGAATCTCGCGTTCCAGAAGCACCGGATAGAGGTGATTATGGAAAAAATATTTGAAAAATTTTAGTTTTTTAAAAAAAGGTTTTTTACGGAGAAAATCGATTAAATAAAATTAATTTAAAAAAAAAAGAAAGTAAAAATTTTTTTTTAAATCGGAATTTCGAAAACAGTGTAGATTCATAATACATGTTTTTTGAACAATTATATAAAATAAAATTTTTTTCCGGAAAAAAAACCCGATTTTCTGTTTTTTTAAATATATTTTTAAATTCGAAAAAATACATTTTTTCAGGTAAAAAAAATTTAAAAATTTAATTAACATTAAAATTCAAAACAAAATCTCTTTTATTCATATATTTCTTTCCTTTTTTTTTGGTTTTTTTTGGAGATCGAAAATCAGAATTTTCGGTTTTTTGCGGAAAAAAATCATAATATTGATTGATTTTTGGATTCACTAAAATTGTTTTTTTTTAACTATTTTTTTAAATTGTTAAATTTAAAATTAAAAAAAAACATTAATTTTCGGTATTTTCGTGAAAAAATCTATTAATTTATAAAAATAAAAACCCGAAAATGGGTCTTTTTTTTTAAATAAATTCGATTTTTTTTTGGCTTTTTTTTTGGAAAATCGAAAAAAAACGTATTTCTGATAGTATAAAATCCAATTTTTGAGAAAAAAAACCCGAATACTCTCATTTTTCAAATTAAAAAAATGGCCGAAGACAGATTTACCGATTTCCGACTAAAATACCCGACTCAAGAAATTTGTGAAACAAAATTAAAGGAGGACTAACGGTTCGGACGATTTTGAATCGTATAGACCCAGAATGGGCTCAAATGAATGAATTTTGTATTTAACAACTTCTCAAAAACTTCGTCAAAAATTGTTTTATGGCGGCAGTTCAAAATTTCCAAACAATTACACTGATTTAAGCTAAAATCTCGAATTTCAGCCACTTTTTGGTGTCACATCTGCCCGAAGTTGTCTTTTTTGAAATTATCACCCTTTATTGCATATTTTGGTAGTTTATCTTATTTATTTTCGTTGATTAAAATACATTTAAAGCCGATAGGCAACAACCAATTTTGATGATTTTTGGTTACCTGTCGGTCTTAAATGTACCTTAATCGATGAAATTGAATGAGATCTCATATGAGATAAACTACCAATAAAAATCAGTGTACTTTTTTCGAAATTTTCGAAACCGCCATAAAAAATTTGTGTTAAAATTTTTGAGAAGTTTCATTACAAAAATCGTTCATTTCAACCCATTCTGGGTCTATACGGTTCAAAATCGTTCGAACCGTTAGTCCTCCTTTAATTTTGTTTCACAAATTTCTTGTCGGGTATTTTAGTCGTAAATCGGTAAATCTGTCTTCGGCCATTTTTTTTAATTTGAAAAATGAGAGTATTCGGGTTTTTTTTTCTCAAAAATTGGATTTTATACTATCAAAAATACGTTTTTTTTTTTGATTTTCCAAAAAAAAAGCCCAAAAAAAACTGTTGTGACAGAGAAAAGTGGCCGAAATTCGAGATTTTAGCTAAAATCAGTGTACTTTTTTCGAAATTTTAAACCGCCATAAAAAAAATTTGTTAAAAATTTTTGAGAAGTTTCATTACAAAAATCGTTCATTTCAGCCCATTTTAGGTATATACGTTCAAAATCGTACGAACCGTTATTCCTCTTTTAATTAATTAAATTAATTATAATTCCCAATTTTCTTGTCGATATTCTAGTCGGTATTCGGGAAAAAAATTAATTAAAAAATTGTTTTTCTAATAAAATGAATTTTCTTGCTTGCAGGTGACAATGTGCATGTAATCGTAGCGGATCCAGATTTAACACTACGTCTTCCAAAATCAACTGACACTCCCGATGATACATTTCTAAATGCTGACGTAAAAATGGAAGGAGACGATATTGTAGTACTTCCAACGAGAATCGATGAATCTACAGTACCTCTTCTCAAAATTGCATGGTCTTATCATAATGGTGGTGCAACACTTGCTGCTCTAACTGCTCTTGGAGCAATTGCAATTTGGAATTTAGACGGCGGAGATCTTGACATGCCACGTGTTAATATTGAAGAGAGCTGGCAATCACCACCCAGTGATATTGCATTTTGGAATATTGATCATTTAGTTGTGGGATTTCGAGAGAAAATTGTCAAAGTTATTAGTATTGAGACGTGGGATGTGATGTTGGAAGATAATACTGCTAAGAATGCAGGTTCGTATTTCTTTTTTTTCATGACGACACTACAAACTACACAATTCAAGAGCCTCAATATCGGCAGCTTTATTATTACGAGAACACCAAATTCTGAGAATGCGTACCAGGAGTGGGCGGCAGTACACTGCAACTTTTTCCTCACGAGGGACGAGGAAAAGTGGTTTCTAGGCCATGGCCGAGGGGCCGACAAGTTTCAGCGGCCATTTATCTTGCTTTGTTTTCCGCCTGTTTTCTTTCGTTTTTCACAGCTTTTTCCCGTTTTTTCTTATTAAAACTGATAAATAAATACTTTTTGCAGATGCTAAAACAATTTCCAAGTAAAAAAATTATGTATTCAGTGGGCAAGCAGCGGTGAAAGTGGTCAATGCAATATGATGGAGTCGAGATAAGTCGAGATTTTCGCACAAAAAGTTGAATTTTGAAAACCTCAAAACTGCGAAAATCTCGACTTATCTCGACTCCATCATATTGCATTGACCACTTTCACCGCTGCTTGCCCACTGAATACATAATTTTTTAACTTGGAAATTGTTTTAGCATCTGCAAAAAATATTTATTTATCAGTTTTAATAAGAAAAAACGGGAAAAAGCTGTGAAAAACGAAAGAAAACAGGCGGAAAGCAAAGCAAGATAAATGGCCGCTGAAACTTGTCGGCCCCTCGGCCATGGCCTAGAAACCACTTTTCCTCGTCCCTCGTGAGGAAAAAGTTGCAGTGATTTCTGGAATTTTCGATAATATTTTCAAATTTTTTCTTTTTTTTTGCAGGATCACGTGTTCACACGGACAATCGAATTGTCAGAAGCTTCTTCATGTTTCAATCTGATCACACAGCTTTTCCGTATCCGAATGCTACCAACTTAACCTATGTGCATTGTGACATTGATACGATGACGATGATTTTGGTCCCGACTGGAAATACGTCAGTTTTCAGTTTTGTAATTTTGAATATTTCGAAAAATCCAAAAAAAAAAACTCTACCTGAAAAAGAACCCATTTTTAACTATTATATTTTTTTAAAAACTCAAACTATTATGTCAACAAAAAATTCGAAAAAAAAACAATGAATTTCTCTTCAAACGACAGAGAAAAAATAGAAAAAAATCGGATTTTTTTGGAAAAATCTTTTTTCAAAAAATGAAAATTACGATTTCCTCCAATAAAATTATCAAAAAAATCAAAAATTCTGATTTCTCTGTTTCAAGATTTTTAGTAAGAATGAGAAAAAAATTCTTTCGATTTCTTTGATTTTCTCACAAAATCTCTGAAAAAAAAGATTTTGCGAAACAAAAAATTACTAAAAAATCAGATTTTTAAAAGAATTTTCGAAAAAAACCGATTTTCCAAAATTTCGGTTTTCTCTAAAAATCGTGAAATTTTCAGCCATCAACTTCTGACATGGGACGTAGCAATGTGTCCGGCAGTTGGAACTCTGTTGTCATCAGGAATTGACGGACGTCTTGTCGCATCAGCAACCGGCCGATTCCTAGGAAACATGCGACATTCCTACTTTGCAAATCGGAATGTGATGGCTCTGAAGCGACGAAGAATCTTGAAAGAATCTCAAACAATGGAAGAATATCTAAAAGAAGTGAAGATGGAAGGATCTGCTGAAGGATCAACCTCAACCTCGACGACAAAAATCTCAGATGACAAGATCAATGAACCATTGGAAGAGAGCATCACAGAGCACACGGAAGTTTGTCAGAAGATGTGGCTCGATGTGCAATTCGATGAGATCTTTGAGCCAACACGCCCGGAATTTTCGTGTCGAGACCAACGAATCGAGTCGCTGAACTGTGTGGATGGAACGACGAGTCGGGATTGGCCAGTGAGCTTCACCGGAGGAGAAGCTGGACTCTTGTTTGCAGTTTCTGTCAAGCTTCATATCGAGGAAATGGATCTATAACCGTTTTTTTCTGAAAAGTTGTTAATTTTTTTAATTGTTGATTTTAATTTATTTTTGTGAGTTTTTGAATGAATTTAACCGAATTTTATCGATTTATTTTTGATTAAATTGAAATTAAATTTTTCCTTTCAAACTCGGTGTAA
This sequence comes from Caenorhabditis elegans, assembly GCF_000002985.6. Lineage (NCBI taxonomy): Eukaryota > Metazoa > Nematoda > Chromadorea > Rhabditida > Rhabditidae > Caenorhabditis > Caenorhabditis elegans. The sequence goes on along the minus strand of NC_003279.8, from coordinate 14,499,677 downwards.
ATTCCATGTTTCATTTTTTTTTCGTTTTTTTTGGTTTTTCAAATGCGAAAATGATGTACGGCTTGCAGGATTTTCATCGATTTTCAATAGTTTTGTTCGGTAAAAACTGCTCTGATTTGTCTGAGAACTCAAATAAAATAATATATTCTTTAATTTTTGTCAATTTTTGCATTTTTGTCATTTCCCCGAATTTTTTAGCGAATGGATGTTGGTTTAAACCTAATTTCGGCTTTTTATCGTCTGAATTTCGTTGAATATCGGTAAAAATTGCTGTACACGCATTTATTTGCATTTTTCCGCCTTAAAATACATTTAATTACGAGAAATTGGCTTTTTTATCTTGCCAGTTTTCTTGAAAATCGTTAAAATTGTCAGCAATTGTCGTTTTTTCATCTCTCATGCAAAAAAATATATTTCGCAACATTTTAAAATCTCATCAAGTCTAAATTTCGTTTAAACCGCATTCAACTGCATTTTTCAGCAGCCGATATGGTGGATTCGGTCTTTTATCGTGTGAATTTGATCGAAAATCGTTGAAAATGCCACCTTTTGGCCGAAAATATTCCAAAATTCGAGAAATTTGCCTTTTTATCGTGTTAATATCGTTGAAAATTACTAGAAATTCGCAAAATCTCCAAAAATTCAGAACGATTTTCTCCATTCTCTGAAAATTCTTATTTTTCTCCATTTGTTCCGAAATATTAGTTGTTATCAACAGTTTCCTCTTCTCCATTTGGTGTATATCTCGAACGGGGGTGAAGTTTTTGAAAATGTTTTGACTGATAACAAGCCTAAAAATCAGGCGTCTCGTCGTATTCTATTTTAAACTTATAGCTTTTTCCATATCTACACTGTCTCCTCGGAAGGAAAGACAGGTCGAGTGCGCCATCATAAAATTGTTTCAATTTTATCTGGTACTCTCGAAATTTATCAATCGATCCTTGTACTTTTTTGTTCCGCAGAGGCTGGCGGAGTTTACAAGCATACGACTTGGTTAAACTTGCATTTAAAGCTTTATAAATGGGCCATAGATGAATATTTCAAATGCTAAATGCAAAAAGAATCAGAAAAAAAGTACACGTCCCCGTTCTTCTCTGCCGGAAAACGCCGTATAAGGATCGATTGCTAAATTCTGACAGTATCGCGATATAACGGTTAGGGCTGTTATGGGGCGTCCCCCTCGTCCCCCTTGAGATTTTGACAGATTTTTAAAAGTTACAGTACATCCTTAAAGACTTTATGGCTTTTTGTATACGCATCCGTTGTAGAACAACGTTTTCTCTATTTAATTAAAAAAATTAAGTCAAAAAGAGCAAAAATAAGATCAGGACGTAATTTTTCGTGGAAAAATTTTAGTATTAAGATTTCAAATAAGATTTTTCAGAAATGAATGAAGCTGTCCATGATACACTTAATCTCTTACGTCAACTATCCGACTTATTAGCAGAGGCAATAGGAATAGTGAAACAATTATTCGCAATGTTATATGATTTCAGTTCCCAAATGATGATCTTTTGGGAAGGGCGTTGGCTCGATTGGGAATTGTCGGGATAGCTCAGCAGAACGTGGTGGCGAATATTCGAGTAAGTTTTGTGGCATTTACAATAACATCCAACCGTTTGAAGCATCTCAGAAATGAAGAACTCCACAGATTTCGGCAAGCAGTGCCTCCACCACAACAAGCTGAAGAAGCAGAAGAAGAAGCTGATGTGGCTGAAAATGTGGTAGAACAGAATCGATTGGGACCCATTCGAAGAGGTCAATTTCTGGGACCAAGAAGACGCTTGTTGTTCCAGCCGAATCAACGCCTTTGCCGAGTGGGCGAGCATCGAGACGGGATCGCCCCAAATCTGCTCCGACATCAAGCTTTTGTGCCACAAGTGGCCCCACTCGCCGGACCACAACCATTCGTTCCTCCTCCACCACCACCACTGCCTGAGCCCGCAGCAGCTGCCGAAAGAAACGCGGAGAACGCGTCTCCCTCAGAAGAGGAAGGACCAATTGGACCAATAGAGCCGCCAAGAATCACAATGGTACTGAAAATCACGGGTGCATTAATGAAATATGTGTGCTTTCAGGAAGTGGAGCCAGTGAATGTGACTTTTGGGTTAACTGAAGAATTGGATGATTCCTGTAGCACAGGTGTGTGTCCCTTCATTTTTTTAACTCATTGTTATTTCTAATAGATGCGAATGCGATTTGCAAAAATTATCATTAAAACTGAAGGCTTTGATCGAAAAAATAACGTAAGAATGCAGACAATATGTGAGAATTGTTCGAGTTTCAAAATTCCTAAAATTAATAATTTTGTCAAACCTACTGAAAACATTTTTATTAACTACTAATTTGGCTCAAATTAAACGATTCAGTTGAAAAATACGATTTCCTATAAAAAGCCAATATTTATGGAATTTAATTTCTTGAAGTTGCAGTGGGTTTTATTCTAGTTTTTAAAAAATACAAATAAACATATTTTCAACGAGAAACTATGAAAAAATTGATGAAAATTTCTTCTTCGAAATTACAGTACTCTTTAAAGGCACATACTCATTTGTAAATAATAAAAATTGTCCTTTCGACACCCGGTACTGTACTTTTGGTTCAAAAAGTGTTAAATTTCCGGTCTTGGTAATAGCACTGTCAGGATTTCCTTACCTTGTAGTAACTGAACCTCTCATTTTTCTTAAATTCTCCACTTAAAAAAAAATTGCAGCAATCCTGAATACAACGATGGAAATCGAGGAATCGAGGAATCTCGATATTATTTAAATTTCGTAATGTATAATTTCTGAAGACCCATTTTCACCAATTGCCATATCTATTTTATTATTTTTCAAATCATCAAAACTATAAATGTTCGTGTGAATATAGTTTTATTTTGAAAAAATTCAACAGGAATTGAAGGAGCTAAATTCTGCAAAGAATTATTATGTTTGAGACAAATTCCACGTGTAAACACCGGATTCAGAACTTCCGTGGCATATTTATCAGTTTTTCATGACAAAAATGATGAGTTAATAGTTTGAATTTTCACTTTCTAAAAAATAATATTAGTGTATGCAAATGCGCCCCGTCGCAACGCTGCGAAATAGCGTGTGATACTGAGAGGGCGCAGGCGTTCGATCATTTTTCTCTCCTATCGATTGATTAATTCACTTTTTTTTTTGCGCTTTTCATGAATCCTTGGCGGTTTTTCGTGAGAAAATCGAGTACATTTGTCACTTCCCCGATTTTTTATGCGAATGCAGGTTGGTTTAGACTTTAATTTGATTTTTTATCGTGTGAATTTTGTTGAAAATCGTTGAAAACTCATTTTTGAGCTTAGGAAATTTTAAGATGTGAGAAATTTGGCTATTTATCGTGTGAATTTCGCTGAAAATTGGCGAAAATCAGCGAAAGCGCATTTAATTTCAGTTTTCAGCTGATAAAAAAAGGAACTTGCGTCTGATAATCCCTAATTTCGTGAAATTTCGCTAAAAAATTGCTGACTTTTGCTAGATATTCACAAAATCTCCAATTTTCGCCATATTTTCTGCTATTTTCATGTAAAATTCTCGTTTTTTCCTCCTTTCTTTGCAAAAATATATATTTCGCAACTCTAAAATATGAGTTTTGGCGCTAATTTCGCTGAAAATCGCTTAAAAAAATACCCAAATTCAGCAGAAAATGTTCAAAATATGAGAAATTCGGCATTTTTTTACGTTTGCAACTTGTTCAAAGAGTAGAAAATGTTCTGGTTGAGGCTCAGAGACTACAAACTACAAACAGCTATAGCCTCACTCAAAAACGCAAAATCCAATTTTCTTGCATTTTCTCAGGAAATTGTTCCTTTTTTCTTTTTCAATCCAAAATATTTCTCAAAAATTCACAAAATTCGCAAAATCTCACTATTCCAGAGCCCTATTGTGGTCTCTTTGCCTTAAATATCGGAAAAATCGATTTGAGTGAGGCTAAACTGTTTGTAATTTGTAGTCTCTGAGCCTCAACCAAAACATTTTAGTGCTGAATTTCTCATAATTTTGAACATCTGCGGCTGAATTTCAATATTTTTCAGCGATTTTCAACAAAATTCGCGCAAATTTCTCAAATTTTAGAGTATTTTTGCCTGAAAATCGATTTTTTCATAATTAAGGTTTAGAGACTACAAACTACAACTTTTCTGAGCCTCAACTAGCCAATTTTCGCTTTAAATTGAATTTTAAACCGGCTTTTCCTCACAAAATGTTCGTTTCTAGTAGAAAATGTTCTGGTTGAGGCTCTGGGACTACAAACTACAAATATATTTATTTAAAGCTTAAGCCTCACTCAAAAACGCAAAATCTCCAATTTTCGCCTGATTTTCTCCCGTTTTCTCAAAAAATTGCTCCTTTTTCCCTTTCCAATCCCGAATATTTCTCAAAAATTCACAAAATCTCACTATTCCAGAGCCCCACATCGGCCATGCCTACACTGCTGTGCTCTGTGACGTGGCACATCGATGGAATCGTCTGAAACACCCCGGAGCTCAGGCACAATTCTCGATTGGAACCGATGAGCACGGTAGTAAGGTAAAATTGAGGAAAATTCTCTGGAAAAAATGAAATAAAAATATAAAAATCAAAATTTTCAGATTTTCCAAGCAGCTCTGGCGGCAAAATCGACTCCAAAACAGTTTTGTGATCGGGTTTCTTCTAAATTTTCGGATCTTTTCACCGATTTGGAACTCTCGCACACGAACTTCATCCGTACAACGGATCCGGCTCACTTGGAAGCTGTTCAGCACTTTTGGATGAAGATTCAGGACAACGGATATATCTATAAAAGCACATATTCCGGATATTATAGTATTACGGATGAATGTTTCATTCCAGAAGAGGATGTGGTGAAGAAAATCGTTGAAGGAGGCGCTGAGAAGCTGGTATGCAGTGGATTTCTGAGAAATGGGATTGAAATTGCGAAAAAATCGGCTGGAAATTGATTTTTTTTTTGCTCGATTTTCGCCGCCGTTCAAAAGTGGCAAAATTGAAGATTTGAGCAGGAATCTCCAACTTTTTTTTCGGGAATAATCAAAAAAAATCAAAAAATACTGCTTTTCGCCGGAAAATCTGTGTAAAACAGACAATTTTCATGTTTTCAGGGCAAAAATTGCAGGAACTTGACATTTTTCTCAGGAAAGAACCGTAAAATCGTCGAGAATTTTGCCCTTTATTGCACATTTTGGCAGCTTATCTTACATTTTTTCGAGATAAACTACTAAAATATGCAATAAAAGATGAATAAATGTAACAAAATTGGAGATTTCAGCTGAAAATCTCAATTTTTCAGTGTTTTTCTGAGAAAATCATCAAAAACATCCTGAAAATCCGAATTTTTCGATTTTTTCCAAGAAAAAAAAAAGCTATTTTCCCTGCGAAAATCTCGTTTTTTTTCCGATTTTTTGGGTTTTTCAAAACAAAAATGCTACTTTTTCATCGAAAAATGGCTAATTTGTTCTAAAAACCTTGAATTTCGCCAACTCTCAAAAGGCAAAATTGGAGATTTCAGCTAAAAATCTCAATTTTTCATGGGTTTTCCTGAGAAAAATCATCAAAAATTTTCGATTTTTGTTCTGAAAATTAAAAAATTTCCTATTTTACACACTTTTCCCTGCGGAAACCAGGTTTTGTCCAGCAAAAAAACATAAAAATTCAAGTAAAAAAGCTATTTTCCCTGTGGAAATCTCGTTTTTTCCGATTTTTTAGGTTTTTCAAAGCAAAAATGTCAGAAAATCATCAATTTTGCGACGTTTTCATCGAAAAATAGCTAATTTTAAAAAGGAAAAAAACTTGCATTTTCTCAAATTTTTAGTTTTTTAGACGAAAATGTTCTGGTTGAGGCTCTGGGACTACAAACTACAAACAGTTTTAGCCTCACTCAAAAACGCAAAATCCAATTTTCTTGCATTTTCTCAGAAAATTGTTCCTTTTTTCTTTTTCAATCCAAAATATTTCTCAAAAATTCACAAAATTCGCAAAATCTCACTATTCCAGAGCCCTATTGTGGTCTCTTTGCCTTAAATATCGGAAAAATCGATTTGAGTGAGGCTAAACTGTTTGTAGTTTGTAGTCTCTGAGCCTCAACCAAAACATTTTAGTGCTGAATTTCTCATAATTTTGAACATCTGCGGCTGAATTTCAATATTTTTCAGCGATTTTCAGCAAAATTCGCGCAAATTTCTCGATTTTTAACGTATTTTCGCCTGAAAATCGCTGAAAAATACTGAAATTCGACATTAAAATGTTTAAAATTATGAGAAATTCCTGCAATGTTCTGGTTGAGGCTCTGGGACTACAAACTACAAACAGTTTAGCCTCACTTAAATCGACTTTTCCGTAATTTAAGGCAAAGAGACCACAAAAGTGCTCTGGAATAGTGAGATTTTGCGAATTTTGTGAATTTTTGAGAAATATTTTGGATTGAAAAGGAAAAAAGGAACAATTTCCTGAGAAAATGCAAGAAAATTGGAGATTTTGCGTTTTTGAGTGAGGCTAAAGATGTTTGTAGTTTGTAGTCCCAGAGCCTCAACCAGAACATTTTCTGCTAAATTTCAGTGTTTTTCAGCGATTTTCAGGCGAAAATACGTTAAAATTCGAGAAATTTGCGCGAATTTTGCTGAAAATCGCTGAAAAATACTGAAATTCAGCACTAAAATGTTTTGTTTGAGGCTCTGGGACTACAAACTACAGACAGTTTTAGCCTCACCCATTTTTTAAAAATTAAACTTTGCTGTAAATCCCTAATCCATCAATTTTCCAGACTCTAAAATCAAATGGAACCCCTGTTGAGTGGATCGAAGAGGAAAATTACATGTTCCGATTGTCAGAATTCCGAGAAAAAGTGGCTGAATGGATTAACCGGGAGAATATTGTTGTCCATCCGTCGAAATACAAGTCATTGGCCTTGACAAGTCTGGAAATGAGCGAAGATTTGTCGATTTCAAGGTCGAGAAGTCGTCTTTCATGGGGAATTCCTGTCCCAAATGATCCGACGCAGACGGTTTTTGTCGATTTTTTTGTGCAAAAATTCCGGAATTTTTGTGTGGTTTTTTTCAGATTTACGTGTGGCTGGACGCGCTGGTGAATTATCTGACGGTTACCGGATTTCCAAATGCGCAATCTGTGTGGCCACCGACGTGTCAGGTCATTGGAAAGGATATTACAAAGTAAAAATTTGAAATTTTTGCTGAAAAATTGACAATTTTCATCGATTTTTAGTCGAAAATGTTCTGGTTGAGGGTTGAGGCTGAGAGGCTACAAACTACACTTTTTCTGAGCCTCAACCAGCCTATTTTCGCAAATTTTTAGTTAAAAATTCTTCAATTTAGTTGAAAAATTGCAATTTTAATGAAAAAATTGACAATTTTCATCGATTTTTAGTCGGAAATGTGTTGGTTGAGGCTGAGTGACTACAAACTACAAACAGCTTTAGCCTCACCAAAATCGATTTTTCCGATATTTAAGGCATATATAGACTACAAACTACAACTTTTCCGAGCCTCAACCAGCCTATTTTCGCAAATTTTTGGCTAAAAATTGACCATTTTAGTTGAAAAATTGCAATTTTAATGGAAAAAATTGACAATTTTCAACGTTTTTTAATCAAAAATGTTCTGGTTGAGGCTCAGCGACTACAAACTACAACTTTTCTGAGCCTCAACTAGCCAATTTTCGCTTTAGATAGAGTAAAACTTCAAAATTTTAGTTAAAAATCGAGAATTTTAATGAAAAAATTGGCAATTTTAGTTGAAAAATTGAAAATTTAATGGAAAGTTGGCAATTTTCATCGTTTTTTAGTCGGAAATGTGTTGGTTGAGGCTCAGAGACTACAAACTACAAACTGCTTCAGCCTCACCAAAATCGATTTTTTCATAATTAAGGTATAGAGACTACAAACTACAACTTTTCTGAGCCTCACCTAGCCAATTTTCGCTTTTAAACCGGCTTTTCCTCACAAAATGTTCGTTTCTAGTAGAAAATGCTCTGGTTGAGGCTCAGAGACTACAAACTACAGATATTCTCAGCCTCAACCAATTTTAAAATCGATATCTAGAGGCATTAATACTAAAAACTACCACTTTTTCTAGTTTTTATGCTTGAAATGGTAGTTTGTAGTCAATTTTTGCACGAATTTGTCGAAAAATGAACGATTTTCTACTGGAAAATGACGAAAATAACGAAAAAATCGGTTAGTTCGGTCTAAAAACGCCAAAATCTTGATTTTGGACCAATTCTCCGAGTTTTTCAGCATCGAAATTGGCGATTAATGTTTAAAAATAATTTTTTTCTGGTGAAAATTCATATAAAAATCAGATTTTCCAACCAATTTCGATGCTAAAAACGAGTTTTTCAGCTAGAAATCACATTTTCAAACCGGAATTTATAGTTTTTCAGTTAAAAATTCTGGATTTGGACTAAAAAAAAACTAGAAAAGTCCCCAGAAGACTGATTTTCAAGAAAAAAGGCCTAAAAAGTTTCAAAATCAGAGAAATTTTGCTTTTTGATTTTCTGCTATTTTCATGTAAAATTCTCGTTTTTTCCTCCTTTCTAGCAAAAATATATATTTCGCAATATTTCAAAATATGATTACTCCTAAATTTCGTTAAAAATTGGTGAAAATGCTTTTTTCAGTCGAAAATACTCTAAAATTACGAGAATTTTGCGCGAATTATGTTCAAAATTATGAAAAATTCGGCATTTTTACGTTTGAAGCTTGTTCAAAAACACTGAGACTACAAACTACAAACTACAAATAGTTTTAGCCTCACTCAAATCGTTTTCTCGATTCTTGATGCCTTGAGACTACAAACTACAACTCTTCTGAGCCTCAACCAGCTAATTTTCGCTTTTTTTTCCGACTTTTGCTCATAAAATTTCAATTTCAGATTTCATCTCTACTACTGGCCGGCATTTCTGATGGCCGCGGGACTTTCTCTTCCACAAAAAGTTTTTATTCATGGACATTGGCTGATTGACAATGTGAAAATGTCAAAAAGTCTTGGAAATGTAGTAAATCCGAGTGAAGCAATCACCAAATTCACTGCTGAAGGCCTACGATATTTTCTTTTGAAACACGGAAATCCCAGCTATGATTGCAGTAATTTTTTATTTCGATTTTTCCTTGAAAAATTCGATTTTTCGGGTTTTTCTGAGTTTTCTCGATTTTTCTCAAAAATTTTTCCTGAAAAATTCGACTTTTCCTCATATTTTTCGACTTTTTCCTTTAAAAAATTCAAATCTTCAGAATTTTTTAAAGTTTTTTCTGAATTTTCTCGACTTTTTCTCATTTTTTTCCAGAAAATTCGATTTTTCAAATTTTCTCGATTTTTCAGAATTTTTTATAGATTTTTCAGAATTTTCTGGATTTTTCAGATTTTTTATAGATTTTTCAGAATTTTTTCGATTTTTAAGAATTTTCAGAATTTTTCAGAATTTTTTATAGATTTTTCTGAATTTTTTCGATTTTTCAGAATTTTCTCGAGTTTTCAGAATTTTTTTATAGATTTTTCAGAATTTTCTCGATTTTTCAGAATTTTTTTTTTGGTTTTCCTTAAAAATTCGATTTTTCAGGAATTTTTAAAGATTTTTCTAAAATTTATCGTTTTATTCTGAAAATTTTCGATTTTTCTCACTTTTTCCTAAAAAAAATTCGATTTTTCAGGGTTTTTTTGTAGTTTAATTCTGAATTTTCTCGATTTTTTCGACTAAAAAATCGAAAACTTTCGGAAAAAGTCGATTATGTTCCACAAAAATCAGAAAAAACAAATAAAGGTTCAGAAAAACCCAAACAAAATTGATAAAACTCTAAATAAATTTGATTTTTTGCAGGTTTCAATTGGAATAGCTGTCTACAGACTATAAATAGTGATTTGGTGAATAATGTCGGAAATCTATTGAATAGGAGTACTGTAGAGAAGATTAATAAGGAAGGAATGTATCCAAAAATGGAAATTGAAGATATTGAAGCGGAAATTCGAGAAAATGCGAAGAAATTGATGGAAATGGTCGAGGAGAGCAGAGGTACCGCGGAAATTACGGTGGAAAAATTCAAAAAAAAATTGAAAATTTTAATTTTCAAATTACCCCAAATTCGCCCATAATTTTGGGTATCTATGTGGAAAAATTTCAAAAAAAAATTCCATGATTTTAATTATATCTTAGCTTGACATTACTCCTTGTGTCGAATTACGAGATTTTTTCATTAATTTTCATACTAAATTGATTTTTTTCGGTTTTATTTGATCATTTTATCTTCATAATACGATGATAAATTGATCAAATAAAACCAAAAAAAATCAATTTAGTATGAAAATTGATGAAAAAATCTCGTAAATTGACACAAGGAGCAATTTCAAGCTAAAATATAATTAAAATCATGGAATTTTTTCTTGAATTTTTTCACATTGATACCCAGAATTAAGGGCATTTTGGAGTTATTTTTTGAAAAAAAAAAATCTATTTTTCATCAATTTTTATGCCAATTTCAGGTTTTTTTGCTTGGAAATTTATTTTATTTTCACAAAAAAATCCCCCATAAAATTTCTTATTTTCAACTGAAATGGAATTTTTTCACATTTTTTTCCGATAAGAAAATGTTCAGAGTTTTCGAAAAAAATTGTTTCATCTAGAAAAAAATGGACAAATTTTTTAAAAAGAACTTGATGAAATTACAAGAAAAAAATCTGAAAATTCAGAAAAAAAATCACCAAAAATTTGAAAAAAAATCTGAAAATATCCAAAAATTCTGGAAAAATAGTAAAATCCAGAAAAAACTTTTTTCAATGATTTTTCAATGGAAAAAATCCAGAAAATAACAAAAAAAGTTCAGAAAAAATGAAAATATTTCAGTAAAAAACCACTAAAAATCGAAAAAAAGAAACCCCGAACATTTTCGGAAAAATTGAAAAATTCAGATAAAATCCAGAAAAATATCGAAAAAAAAAGAAAAAATCTCCGAAAATTAAAAAAAAAAACCTGAAAATTCTGAAAAAAAAACTTTGAAAAAACAATTGGAAAAAATAGGAAAATTCAGAAAAAACACGAAATTTTTCAACGTAAAAATCTAGAAAGTAAATTTTCTGAAAAAAATCCAAAAATTCCAAAAAAAAAATCCAAAAATTCCAAAAAAAAAATCCAAAAATTCCCCGAAAATAGTCTAAAATATTCTCTAAAATTTCCAGAAAAATGCGTGGATCTATACGATGAGATGTCATATTTCAAAATAATCAAGATTTCAGATTTTTTTTCAAAAAATTTCAGAACAAATCAACGGAAAAACTTTAAAAAATCGATAAAATCCAGAAAAATTTGAAAAATATCTGAAAAAATCACGAAAATTTTTTTTAGAAAACAAGAAAAAATTTCAGTAGCTTTTTTAGAAAAAATCCAGAAAATAACGGAAAATTCAGATAAAAAATCAAAAATTTCTGCAAATTTTTTGCAAAAATCCAGAAAATAACCAAAATTTCTCAAAATTTCCAAAAAAAAATTCTGAAAAATTGAGAAAAGTCCAATGTTTTAGAAAAAATCGAAACATCTCCGAAAAAAACCAAAAATCCAGTAATGAATCCAAAAACTTCAGAAAAAACCGAAAAACCTCTGAAAAAACCAAAAATTCTCTAAAATTTCCAGAAAACTGCGTGGATCTATACGATGAGATGTCATATTTCAAAATAATCGAAAATCTAATGTTAACAATGAAAGAAGCGAATCGATTATTTCAATCAAGTCAACCATGGAAGGAAATTGATGAAAAACGGCTGAAAAGTCTACTTTTTGTCACTTATGACACAATTCGCGTTGTCACAATACTCTTACAGCCTATCACACCGAAAATGGCCGAATTTTGTTTGAATAGGTTTGTTAGGTGTTGTACTCCACGAGGAAAAGTGCTCAAAAAATCGAAATTTTGTGTGGAAAAAAATGGGAATTTTTGACAAAAAATTAAATAAAAAAGCTCGATTTTCCTATATATTTTTTCCTGCAAAAATGAGTTTTCGCCGAGAAAAATTTGAAAAATTGAAAAATGTTGCGATTTTCAGATAGAAAATATTGGAATTTTCTTTAGAAAACCCGAAAAACCGAAATTTCTCTATTTTTTCATCAAAAATTTCGGTTTTTGAGCAAAAAAAATGTCGAAATATTGGAAATTGGAAAATTTCCGATTTTTCTGGGTTTTTATAAGAAAAATCGACAAGTTTTTGCCGAAACTGCCGAAAAATTGGAAAATCGGCAAATTTTCAGTTTTCTCGATATTTTTTCAAATAAAAAATCGAAAAACTGGAAAAAATAACTTTTTTTTTGAATTTTTGATTTTTTTCACGGAAAATACGATCAATTTTCAAAAATTGGAAAGTTGTGGCTTTTTTTTTGAGGAAAATCGAAATTAATCTATTTTTCATCGAAATGTTCGGTTTTTTCGATTTTCCATATAAAAATCGAGAGATTTTTCAATTTTTCACATTTTTCGATGTTAATTCTCTAAAATTTGTATTTTTTTTGAAATTCAGAAAAAAAATTGAAATTTCAAAAAATTTACACTAAAAAATAGAAATTTCTCGTAAATCGACACAAATTCTTCAGAGAAAATTTGTAATTTTTCAGACTTGGAGTGCCGAAAAACGAGAGAAATCTGGAAAATTCCCGATTTGGAAGCTATTCTGGAGGAAAATTGGGTGCCGAGCGAGGAGTTTTCATTGATAGAATTCAGAAATAATTATTTTTTAGATTTTTCAATTTTTGTTCATTTTTTGTTGATTTTTACTTTAAAAAATTCGGGTTTTTTCCATTTTTTCGCCATTTTTCCACTAATTTCATGTTTTTATTCATGGATTTTCTACTTTTTTTAATGATTTTTTTTTTCGTTTTAATTTTCAAAACAACCTCCACAATTTCAGACTGGAAATCTCTCAAAATGAGCGCTGAAAACGCTGAAAAAGTTGAGGAAATCACTGAAAAGACCAAGGAGACGAGAGAATTGATTCTTCGAAATCTTCAGGTGAGATTTTGGCTGAAAAAAACTTTTTTTTTCACTAAATTTTAATTAATAAAGAAAAAAATATCAAAATTCCATAATTTTTGGTGGTTTTCGTGCTTTTTGAGAAAAAAAAATCTTGATTTTTCTCTAAAAAATCGGATTTTGTTTCATTTTTTTCGTGATTTTTGGAAAAAAAAAACACCAAAAATTTCAGATTTTCAGCTTAAAAAATTTTTTTTTTAAGTTTTGGAATTTTTACATTTATTTTTAATCAAAAAATCGGAAAATTTTCAGTTTTTTCTCCAGAAACACGAAAAAATCAGATTTTCAGCGAAAAAATCGATATTTTCGAAAAAATTCCTTTTTCTCTCCGAGAACACTGAAAAATTTCCGATTTTCATCTAAAAAAATTATGAAATTTTTGAAATTTTAGGATTTTTTTTTCATTTAAAAAACATATATAATTTTCGAAAATTCCACATTTTCTCCAAAAAACAAAAAAAAAAGAATCCAATTTTCACCGAAAAACATGGAGTTTTTCATAAATTTTCAAAAAAAAAAATCATTTTTTTGCTCCAAAAACACGGAAAAAAAATAATATTTTTCATTAAATAGGAAAAAATTTTCGAAAAAAAAAACACATGGTTCCAGGCTATTCCAGTACGGTTTGATCTACAAAAAATGCGGGAATTCCTTGCAAAATCAGTTGAGAACTCTGCGCGTCTCTTTTCCCGCATTTTTTGTAGATCTACGTAGATCAAGCCGGCGTGAGACACTCTGACACTATGTGAAAAATACTTTTTGCTCCAAAAAATTCAAAAAAACCGATTTTCACCGAAAAATGTTTTTTTTTTTTTAAATCCAAATTTTCACCAAAAACACGAAAATTCAGATTTTCAGAACAAAAAATTATTTTAAAAAATCAAAATATTCGATAAATTCCCTTTTTCACCAAAAAAAAAATGGAAATATTTTTTTCTGCCCAAAAAAAAACGACAAAAAATCAAATTTTCACCAAAAAAAAAGTGAAATTTCTACATTTTTTATTAAAAAAACCAAACATTTCCTCAGAAACAGGAAAAAAAATTATTTCAAAAAATCCATTTTTTTTTCTCCAAAAAATACAAAAATCTCCATTTTTCACCGAAAAACATGAACTTTTTTTTCAATTTTCAACAAAAGAAACCCAAAATTTCCCCAAAAACAGGAAAAAAAAATATTTTTAAAAAATCCATTTTTTTTTCTCCAAAAAATACAAAAATCTCCATTTTTCACCGGAAAAAGTGGAATTTTTACATTTTTCATTTAAAAAAACCTAAAATTTTCCCAAAAACACGAAAAAATTCCAATTTTCACCGAAAAAAGTTGAAATTTTTACATTTTTCATTTAAAAAAACCTAAAATTTCCCCAAAAACACGAAAAAATTCCAATTTTCACCGCAAAAAAAACTCATTCCAGGAATCACTTGGCGTTGATAAGCTCACGAAACAGCTTGAAACCCCGGGAAAAGTGCCACACGTCTATTGGGGAACTGCAACAACCGGAAAACCTCATGTCGGATATCTGGTTCCAATGCGGAAAATTGCGGATTTCCTCCAGGCCGGCCTAAAAGTCACAATTCTATTCGCTGATCTACACGCTTATCTGGATAATATGAAGAGTTCATGGGAATTGTTGAAATGCCGAGTGATCTACTATGAAAATGTAATTAAAGCATTACTTCAATCATTGGATGTTCCAATTGAACAGTTGTATTTCAAAAAAGGAACCGAATATCAACTATCACGAGAATATACTGATGATGTGCTCCGTTTAAGTGCTCAAGTCTCCCAGAGAGATGCTCTAAAAGCTGGAGCTGAAGTTGTGAAACAAGTGGAATCTCCGTTGCTCTCCGGGCTTCTCTACCCACTTTTACAAGCTCTTGATGAACAATATTTGAAGGTTGATGGACAATTTGGAGGAGTTGATCAGCGGAAGATCTTTATTCTTGCTGAGGAGCAGCTGCCAAAGTTGAAGCTCGGCAAGCGGTGGCATTTGATGAACCCGATGGTTCCGGGTACGGGGACAACGAAGAAAAATCTGAAAAATCGGTTTTTTCTTGAGAAAAACCGAAAAAAATCTAGAAATTTCCGATTTTTTTAACTGAAAATTTTAAAAAGTACCCGAAATTTGTATTATTAGTATATAATATATATATAATATGGTGTAGTGTATATATATATATATAGTATGTATATTAGTCGAAATGTTCGGTTTTTTGAGCAAAATACTGCTGAAAAATTGGAAAAGCGTCAAATTTTCGAAATAATCAAAAATTTCCTGTTTTTTCTCACGAAAAATTGTAAAATTTCCAATTTTCTTAACAGAAAAATTTGGAAGATCGAAAATTTCCGATTTTTCCGATTTTTTGACCGAAACCGGATCGAAAATTCTGCATCGGTGAAAAGTTTTAAATAAAATTCGCATTTTTTGAGCAAAAAAAAAATGAGTTAAAAATGAGGATTTTTCCATAAAAATTGTCATTTTGGAGCGGAAAATTGGAAATGTTATGGAAAGAATGGAAAAAAATCATTTTAAATCTGATTTTCTGGTTTTTTCTGGGAAAAAAGTGAAATGTCCGTTTTTTTTCTAATTTTGCCGTAAAAATCATAAAAAATTCCCGTTTTTTTGGACATTTTTAGGTTTTTTCCCGAGAAAAATTGCAATCGTAGTGTTTCAAAAAAAACCAAAAATTTTGAATTTTCTCAAAAAATAATCGAAAAAATTGAAAATTTTCCATTTTGATCAAAAAAATTAATTTAAAAAATCAAAATTTTCAAATTTTCGGCTTTTCTTGAAAAAATTAGAAATTTCCGTTTTTTTTTGGTGTTTTTTCCCGAGAAAAACTGAAAAACTTTCAAAAATTAAAAGAAAAGTTTTGTTTTCGAATTCCAAAATTTTTCTGACAATTTTCCTCAAAAAATAACCAAAAAAAATCTATAAAAATAAAATTTCCAGTTTTTCGTCTCAAAAACCCAATTTCCAGGCCTAGACTCTCTCAGAATTTTAAGGAAATTTAGGAAATTTTATGAAAAATAATGGAAAAAATCATTTTAAATCTGATTTTCTGGGAAAAAAGTGAATTTTCCCTTTTTAAAAATAAAAATCATAAAAAATTCCCGTTTTTGGACATTTTTAGGTTTATTTCCGAAAAAATTGCTAAATCGTAGTGTTTCAAAAAAAAAACCAAAAATTTTGAATTTTCACAAAAAAAAAAATCGAAAAAATTAAAAAAAAATTTTTTGGAAAAGTTTTCGGTTTTACTGAAAAAAAATCAAAAAAAAAATCTATAAAAATATTAAAATGCTCCATTTTTTGGAAAATTGGCTGTTTTGCTCAAAAAATAACCGAAAAAACATCTAAAAATTAAAATTTTCAATTTTTCCTCTAAAAACGAAATTTCCAGGCCTAACCGGAACAAAAATGAGCAGTTCTGAAGAGGATTCAAAGATTGATGTGCTCGATGAGCCCGAGAAGGTCCGTTCAAAGATTATGGGAGCCGCATGTTCACGGGATCAACCAGATAATGGAGTTCTATCATTCTACAATTTTGTGCTTTTTCCAATTGTATCGCCAAACGCTATTGAAATTGAAAATCAACAATTTTTCGATATTGATAGCCTGAAAAGGGCTTATTTGGATGGAAAATTGGATGAAAATACGTTGAAGACATTTTTAGCCGACTTTTTGGTCAATTTACTGGAAAAAGTTCGAGTTAGATGTGATACTGATGTTGTTAGAGATGCCAAGGAGAAAGGTTTATTGGATTTATCGATTTTTGGAGAATGTTCTTTGAAAAATCGAAAATTCGGTTTAAAATGACCGATTTTCATTGAAAATCAACTTTTAAAAAAATCATAAATTAAAAAAAAAATTTTTTTGGAGAAAATTTTTTGGAAAATCACCGGAAAACTGAGAAAATCAATTAAAAAAATTTTTTTCGAAAAAAAAAATTCTGGGAAAAGTCTCTGTTTTTTTTCCCACAAAAATTATAACTTTTTTTTCGAAAATTCGGAGAAATTTATTGAAAAATCACCGAAAAACTAGGAAAATCAACTTTTTTTTGCTTAAGAAAAAAATATGTAAAATAAATTTTTAAAAAAGTTAGAATTTTTTTTTCCAAAAAAAAGTTTTAAATACGATAATTTCTGCCTTTTTTCCCGCTTTAAAAAAAAAAATAAAAATTGAATTTCTCATTTTTCGGAGAAATTTGTGGGAAAAATCATCGTTTTTTTTTCCCCAAAAATTCGAATGTTTTCTTTTTTGAAATTTTGGAAAATATATGTGAAAAATCGGAAAATAGAATTAAAAAATTCGATTTTACGGGAAAAATCATTATTTTTTTTCGGTTCTTTTCAAAAATTCGCCAAAAATTATTTTTTTTGCCTTATTTCTCGGTAATTTCTCTATTTTTGGCTTTATTTTTTTTGAAAAATCTCGGATTTTCACTGAAATTTTTTTCACAAAACTAGCTTTTCGATTTCCCTAAAAAAACACCAAAACTCCAAAAAATCTGCAAAAAGCTATTTTCCAACTTTTTGAATTTTCCTTAAAAAACCAAGTTTTTTTTTTCAATTTTTACTTCTAAAAAATAATGGAAAAAAAATCGTTTTCGGGTTTTTTTTTAAAATTTCTCCAATCAAAATATCAAATGAAATTTGCCGGTTTGCCGGAAATTTTCGATTCCGGCAATTTGCCGGTTTGACGGAAATTTTCAATTCCGGCAATTTGCCGGTTTGCCGGAAATTTTCGATTCCGGCAATTTGCCGGTTTGCCGGAAATTTTCGCTTCCGGCAATTTGCCGGTTTGACGGAAATTTTCAATTCCGGCAATTTGCCGGTTTGCCGGAAATTTTCGATTCCGGCAATTTGCCGATTTGCCGGAAATTTTCAATTCCGGCAATTTGCCGGTTTGCCGGAAATTTTCGATTCCGGCAATTTGCCGGTTTGCCGGAAATTTTCGATTCCGGCAATTTGCCGATTTGCCGGAAATTTTCAATTCCGGCAATTTGCCGGTTTGCCGGAAATTTTCGATTCCGGCAATTTGCCGATTTGCCGGAAATTTTCAATTCCGGCAATTTGCCGGTTTGCCGGAAATTTTCAATTCCGGCAATTTGCCGGTTTGACGGAAATTTTCGATTCCGGCAATTTGCCGGTTTGCCGGAAATTTTCAATTCCGACAATTTGCCGGTTTGCCGGAAATTTTCGATTCCGGCAATTTGCCGGGTTGCCGGAAATTTTCAATTCCGGCAATTTGCCGGTTTGCCGGAAATTTTCGATTCCGGCAATTTGCCGGGTTGCCGGAAAAGATAATTTGCCACTCACCCCAGTTGAGTTGTAGTCTCTAACT
The DNA here is from genome assembly GCF_000002985.6 of Caenorhabditis elegans. Taxonomy (NCBI): domain Eukaryota; kingdom Metazoa; phylum Nematoda; class Chromadorea; order Rhabditida; family Rhabditidae; genus Caenorhabditis; species Caenorhabditis elegans. The sequence goes on along the minus strand of NC_003279.8, from coordinate 14,481,298 downwards.
CCTATCTAATTTCCAGGCTACAATCACTCCACGGACTCCACTGAGCCAGCCATCCCACCATCGGAAGCTCCAAAAATTCCATCGCTGAGCTCCGAACAAAAGCAATGGAAAGATCAATTGCTGAATGGAAATGAGATTCTTATCGGTGAAGAGCTTGATCGTGTGCTTGCCGATGTTTCACCCCAAAAACCGCTTCATTTGATGTTCATTGCACCTGGAAAAGGACGTTTTCACTTGGGATTCATTGCTCCATTGCTCAAAATCAAAGAAATCTCCGATGCAGGTGGTGTTCCAGTCATTGCAACAATTCTTGTTTCACCACTTGAAGCATTCCTGGATAATGAGAAGGTTGCGTGGGCGGCTATTCAATCGAGAGCAGTCTATTTTAGAGAAATGTTCATTTCTTTGATTAAACATTTGAAGCTGGATGGTCTCGTGAAGGTTGAGATTGCTGGAGAACATGACAAGTATCTCGATAGGTACGGCGGATATACCTTGAAAAAAGCGATTTGGAAAAATTGAAAAAAAAAGAAAAAGAAAATCCGCCTCGAAATTTGAATTTTCGAGATCGGCGTTGACATTTTTACGCAGATTTTCTATAAATTTCGAAATTCGATGCCTATACTCCGATTTTTCAATGTTCTCCAGGGGAAAAACGAAAAATTTTTGATATTTCTATTAAAAAAAACAGAAAACTCGAAAAAAAAGTCGAGATTTTATCTCATTTTTTGTTCGGATAATTTTTCCAAAAAGAAGGAAAAACTACAAAATGCAGTCTTCTCCTCGTGGAGTACAAAAGAGCTGCGTATATCGACAGCGGTTTCATTCCAATCAAGGGTGTCTTCTGATTTTTAATTTTCATTCTTATTGATTTTTCGATTTTCCTAGACATCAAGGGTATCGGTTTTTCGGGTTTTCACTAAAATCGAAAAATTGAAAATGTTTTTTTTAATGGATTTCCAATATTTGAGCAAAAATATCGATTTTTTCGTAAAAAAAGCCAGAAAAAAAATCGAACATTTCTGTTTAGACCATTTTCAATTTTTTATTTTAAAAAATCGAGAGACAATATTAAATTTTTGATTTTACGATTGACTCTCGATTTTTAAAATAAAAAATTGAAAATGGTCTAAACAGAAATGTTCGCTTTTTTCTGGCTTTTTTTAACGAAAAAATCGATATTTTTGCTCAAATATTGGAAATCCATTAAAAAAAAACATTTTCAATTTTTCCGATTTTAGTGAAAACCCCCGAAAAACCGACACCCTTGATGTCTATTTCGAGAGCACAATATTCTGAGAATGCGTATTGCACAACATATTTGACGAGCAAAATATCTCGTAGCGAAAACTACAGTAATTCTTTAATTGACTACTGTAGTGCCGATTGTGTCGATTTACGGGCTCTATTTTCGAAATGAATTCATTTATCGATAGATGTGTTAAAATTAAGAAAATAATACGAAACAACGAATATAAATGGAAAATCAATCGCTATCACTATTAGAATGAAATTAATTTTTTTAAAACTGAGCCCGTAAATCGACACAAGCCCTACAGTAAAAAAGATTAAAGGATCTGGGATTCAGGTACACTGCCTGGTGGTGATCCCTTTGGGCTGTAATTTAAGCCACGTCCTAGGGGACTGTGGCCGATAATCCAGTCGTGGAATTTAAAGAATTACTGTAGTTTTCGCTACGAGATATTTTGCGCGTCAAAAATTGAAAAGCTCCCCTTCTAAACTCTTTTTTTCCAAAACTTTTTTCAGCGGAAATTTGGAAAAAAAAAACTAAATTTTTTTTTTTGAAAAATCGTAAAATTTTCATCGAACGAAAAATTTGGATTTTTTGTTGAGAAAAATCTAAAAATTTTCAAATTTTTGCAGAGAATACGTATTGGATTTCTACAAAATGGTCGAAAAAAAAGAGCATATATATGTATATATTGGAAAATTAAAAAAAAAAAAAAAAATATGTTCATTTTTCAATTTTATGGGGTTTCTTTTCAAGTAATGTTGCAAAATGTATTAAAATATATGTTTTTATGTATTTCAATACAATTGTGACTTTTCATTTTTCTACACTGTTCAATTTTCCGACATTACTTGAATAATCCCAGCGACAAGGGTGTCGGTTTTTTGATTTTTCAGAAAATCGAAAAATCAAAAAATTTCGCTTTTCGTTTTCCGATTTGTCGAAAAATTTTCGATTTTTCAAAAATTAGCTTAATATTTTGGCCATTATTCTTCTTTTAAAAAAAAAATTTAATGTTTTTTTTTCTTATCAATATATACAAAATTAGATTTCAAAAAAAAATCATATTTTATGGTTAATCTTTTGAAAATTTATTCGATTTTTCGAAAAAAAAATTACAATTTTAATATTAAAACACACTAAAAAATAAGAAAATTCCTAATTTTTTTGGTTTTAAATTTAAAAATCGTGTAAAATGATTTAACGTTGAGGAACATTATATTCACAAAGTGTAATTTTACAGTGAAAAATTCAATTTTTCTACAAAAACGAAATTTTTTAATTTTAGGGAAATTTTTTAAAAATTATCATTTAAAAATTAAAAATTTCACTTAAAAATTCAAATTTTCACTCGGAAATCAAAATTTTCACTCAAAAATTAAAAATTTCACTTAAAAATTAAAAAAAAAATTTCGAAAAAAAATGACACCCTTGCACGACATGTCTATTTCAATTCTCGAAAATCGTTTAAAAAATAATTTTTTGCAGAGAATACGTGCTGGATTTCTACAAAATGGCATCAGCAGTGTCCCGTGACGAATCAACAGTCTGCGATGGAAATTCATTATCGGGAAATCTGGTACCACTGATCTACGCATTAAATGCTCAAATGACACGTCCAGATATTCTCATAATTGGAGCAGATTCTCAAGTATTCGCAGATCTCTGTTCCCGACTTCTTCGTTCCTTCGGTTACCCAGCTATTGCTCATTTGTTGATTCCAACAATTCCAGGATGTAATGGCCAAAAAATGAGTTGCTCCATTCCTGACTTCCTTCTTGATCCCCTTGACACTCCGAAACAGCTCAAAACGAAAATCGCTCGAAGCTTCTGTGAACCTCAGAATCTCGATGGAAACGTCGCTATGCAGCTCGCCGAGCACATTGTCTTCCCGATTCTCAATGGAGCAGCTTTGCACATCCAACGTGCTCCGGATAATGGTGGTGACGTGGAGGTCACAAACTACAAACAGTTGGAGCAGGAATTTGTGATTGGAACGAAGAATGAGCAGCAGTTTCCACTTCATCCGGCTGATTTGAAGAACGCGGTGGTTGGGGTTATTAATCGGTGAGGCAGCAGAATGAGGAGAGACTACAAACTACAAAAATTTAGAAAAAAAAACGAAAAATTTTTATTTTCAGAAAAAAAAATGAAAATACGTAAAAAAAATTTAGAAATTTCCTTTTTTTCAATTAAAAAAATCAAATCAATTTAAAAAAAAAGGAGGATGACTACAAACTACAAACTACAGAAATTTTGTATATTTTAAGCTTTTATGGTGGTTTTCAGAGAATATCGGAAAACAAAAAAATCGACCAAAAATTTATATGCAAATTAAAAAACTTTACCAATTTTTTTTGTATTTTTCAGAAGAAAAAAACAAAAAGCGGAAAAATTCGACTTTTCGGTGTCAATTTTTGAATATCAAAAAATTCAGAAAATTTTTTCGGTATTTTCAAAAAAAAGATGTAATAAAAACGAAGAAATTTCCTTTTTTTTCAATTTTTTCCGAATTTTAAATTTTTTCCAGACAAACCTACAAAATACAACATGTAGAATTCTGATGTTTCCTGTCAAACTCAGATTTAATTTAAATTCGACTTTTGAAGCAAAATTTTGGATTAAAAAATCGTGTGATTTTGATATCAGAAAATGTAAGAAAAATCCTTTCCATTTTTTTAAATTGAAAAATTGGTTTTTTTTTCTGAAAAAACATTTTATTCACAAAGTGTAATTTTACAGTGAAAAATTCAATTTTTCTACAAAAACGAAATATTTTAATTTTATGGAATTTTTTTAAATATAGAAGTAGAAATTTTCGCTTAAAAATTTAAAATTTCACCTAAAACTTTAAAATTTCACTTAAAAATTTAAAATTTCACTTAAAAATGCAAAATTTCACTCGGAAATCAAAATTTTCACTCAAAAATTTAAAATTTCACCTAAAACTTCAAAATTTCACTTAAAAATTGAAATTTTCACTAAAAATTGAAAAAAAAACATTCCCAAACCCCAAAACTATTCAAATTTCCAGCCTATTCGACGGAGTTCGAGCCGATTTCGCCGAAAAGCCACGCCAGAAGCTCGTGACAGATGCCTTTTCCACTTCGAAAGGAAAGAAGAAATAAAGATATATATATATATTTATGATAATTATTCAATATTCGGTCGTTTGTTTGTTTGTTTTTTCAATTTTCTGCTTTCTATTTAAATCTTAAATTATCGGTGGTTTTTCTTAAGTTTTCCTTTTTTTTTTCGTTTCAACTGTTGTTAAATATTAATTCTATTCTCTAAATCTTTTTGCAGTTCTCATGTTCCTAGGGACATTCTGAAATACAAGTTATGACGTCATCATAACTTGTATTCTAGAAAGTAAAAAGTTCCAAAAATTATAGCTAGAGGGCTCAAAAAATTCACTCACAAATATTGAAAAATTGACTTTTTTTCAGAAAAATTTAAAATTTACCATTACCAGAGGAATTTTTAGAGAAAAAATCAATAATACAAATTAAATAGAGATCAGCCTGGGGGCGGGGGGGGATTTTTTTACAACAAAAAAATTTAAATTTTTCTGATTCTTTTCGGATCACTAGCAGCTGATGTTGATGGAGAATTCGATGAGGAGACAAATGATGATGATGTAGTAGTAGTAATTGTTGGAGTTGTTGCAATTGTTTTTCGCTTTCGGGACGCTATCTGGAACTGATTTAGAGGGTTTAGAAAAATTAGGAAATTTTGAGAAAAAACTTTTTCCTCACGAGGGACGAGGAAAAGTGGTTTCTAGGCCATGGCCGAGGAGGGGCCGACAAGTTTCAGCGGCCATTTATCTTGCTTTGTTTTCCGCCTGTTTTCTTTTGTTTTTCACAGCTTTTTCCCGTTTTTTCTTATTAAAACTGATAAATAAATATTTTTTGCAGATGCTAAAACAATTTCCAAGTAAAAAAATTATGTATTCAGTGGGCAAGCAGCGGTGAAAGTGGGCATTGTAATATGATGGATTACGGGAATACAAAACCTAAACTTTTTCTGAAACATGATACATATGCTGCTTAAATGCTGAAATTACCTGATTTTCATAACGAGACCGCTGAAAAAGTTTTGAGGTTTTCAAAATTCAACTTTTTGTGCGAAAAACTCGACTGTGCGAAAATCTCGAATGGCCGCTGAAACTTGTCGGCCCCTCGGCCATGGCCTAGAAACCACTTTTCCTCGTCCCTCGTGAGGAAAAAGTTGCAGTGCTTCAGTTTGAAGAAAAATCTCTAAAACTGAAAAGTGCGATATTTTTTCTAACCGAATTTGGTATTGCAACGACGACGCAGAAAAATACCAATTTTCGAGGATTTTTCATTTAATTTGCGTTTTTTGAAAAAAGTTTCAAAAAAAAAATTCCAAAAAAGTGCAATTTTCGGCTGAAAATGTGGTAAAATATAGAAAATATGTGAATTTTTTAAAGCTGAGAAATTAACTTTGTTAATTTTCATTAAAAAAATCACATTTTTAGTGGTTCTCAAAGAGAATGTGTTGTTCGAAAACCCGTTAAAATAGAATTTACAGTGAAAAATTCAAATTTCATCAGATTTTAGTCCAAAATATCCTTTTTTTTCAAAAAACTTTTCGGTTGAGAAAATCCAATTTTAAGGTAATTTTAAATTGAAACATTTAAATTTTTGCGCGGAAAAACTAAATTTTGAGTACAACCACATCTCAAAATTCAATATTTTCATTGAAAAATCGATTTTTGATTCAGAGAAAATCCGGTTTTTTAGACAATTTCACATCGGAAAATGGAAATTCCTATTAATAATATTTGTGAAAATTTATTTTTTCATTGAAATCTAATTTTCACTCAAAAATTCAAATTTTCACTGAAAAATTCAATTTTTCATTGGAAAAATCGAATTTTCGCTGAGAAATTCAAATTCTCCTTAAAAATTTAAATTTTTTCCTAAAAATTCAAATTTTTACTCAAAAATTTAAAATTTGACTTAAAAAGTGAAATTTTGAAAAAAAATTCAATTTTTCACTGAAAAAATCGAATTTTGGCTGAGAAATTCAAATTTTCACTAGAAAATCCAATTTTTTGCACGTTTTTCCTGTAGTAACTATAATTATTACCGCAGTAAGATCCTTAGAACTAGCATCAATATATGAAGTAATTCGTCGATTAGTTGCCGGTTGTCCTTTTCCACCAATAAAATCATCATCAATACCACCTTCAGGTAGCTGAGAAATTCTAAAACGGGGTTCAATATCGAAATCTTTTCCATTTTCTTGCATTCGCGTTCGAATACTTTCCAATTCGAATTCTGCAGTCTGCATTGCTGATTTTAGTTCTTGTGCAAGCATTATTTGTGAACGGAAATCATTATACGTCTTCATTATTGGTTCAGACGCTACTGGATTCATTTCTGCAAAAAAAAAGGAGAATTTGAGGAAAATTTAGATTTTTTTTCATTTTTAAGAGTGTTTTTCTTTTTTAAAACTGTTTTCAGAGCAAAATCATTTTTTGATTTTTTGAGAAAAATATGTAACTTTTTGGAATTATTTTTTGAAAACTGGGAAAAATTCGAAAATTTTCATATATTTAAAACATTTTTTAAAAAAATTTTATACGAATTTTTCGAATTTTTATCTAGAATTTAAAAAAATTATATATTTTTGAAATATGGAATTTTTTAGGAAACTTTTATAATTTTTAGATTCATTTCTGCAAAAAAAAAAGTCTTTTTATTTAAATATTTGTCAGATTAAACATTTTTTTATAACTTTTTCATTTTTTTAAAATAATTTTTTTTCAGATTTTTTTTTTAATTTTATGCAAAAATTTTAAACATTTCTGCAAAAAAAAACTATAAGAATTTGTGGAGAATATAGATTTTTACAACATTATTACATTTTTTTTTTTTAGTTTTTTCTTCGAAAATTGGGAAAAAAACGAAATTTTTTTCAGATTTTTGAAACATTTTTATATGATTTTTTTCAAAAATTATCTTTTTTTTCGAAAATTAAAAATTTCGAATTTTTTTCAGATTTTTTTCGGTAATTTTTTTTTTGGAAATTTCCTAGAAAGCTTTTTTTTTCAAAAATAAAAATTTCGGATAACTTGGAATTTCGAATTTTTTAGGAAACTTTTACAAAATGTTTTAAAATTGATTTTTATTAGTTGGAATCATTGAAAATTGAAATTTTTTAGTGAATATTTTTTGTTTTAATTTTTTCAGAATTTTTTTTAGAAATTATCAACATTTTCGAAAACTTTTTAAATTTTTCGGATAATTTGGAATTTTTTAGGAAACTTTTTTTTGTTTGTTTTGGGATTTTTATTTTTTTTGAAATTTAAAATTAAAATTTTAGATTTAATTCTGATAGTTAGAATTTGAATTGTGTTTCCTGAACAAATTCAAATTTTTAATTTAAAATTTATTTCAATTTTATCCGAAAAAGAATTTTTCTCACAAGATTTCAAGATTTCGGTCATGAAAAATCGGAATTTTTTAAAATTTAAAATTGATTTTTTTTTCTGGGAACTTTCCAAAAAATCTGGAATTTTCCGCAACATTTTTGGAATTTTTTTTTGAAAAAAAAAAAAGAATTTTATACCAATTTTTCCATAAAAAATCCATTTTTCTTCAAATTTTCCTTACCCATTTTACACTTTTCGAGTACAACTTCGATATTTTTCAGCTTTTTCTGTCCAATATTCGTTGGAAGTTTCATTTCTTGACAACGGAAATGTGCTCCAGATGATTTAAATTCCGAAAAACGAAGAGCAGTCACTGAGATGTCCAACTGAAATAGATAGGGAAAATATTAATATTTTCTGGCTGGGAACATTTTGATTTTTTATTGAAAAATGGCTTAAAAATGGATTTTTCGCTCGCAAAATGCTGAAAAAACGAATTTTCCAGTAGAAATGGCTTGAAAAAACGGATTTTTCCTCAAAAACTAGCATTTTTCATTGAAAAATGTTTAAAAAAATTGATTTATGTTCGAAAAAACTGTGATTTTCAAGGTTTTTTACCTGGAAATTCGCATATTTATTGAATTTCTACACCGATTTCAAGCCAAAAATGGAACTTTTCTCTGAAAAAAGACAAATTTTCCTTTAAAAAAATCGTATTTTTTCCCTATTTTAAATTTAAAAAGTGCAATTTCTCTTCGATTTTGAGCCTATTTTTGCTCAAAAATTCAATTTTCAACGAGAAAAAACTCAAAAAATTGCTTAAAAACGGAATTTTTCATGGTTAAATCAGCTTTGGAACAGCGAAAAAAAATATGTTAAAACTGCGTTTTTTCCCCTGAAAAATAGAAAACTTCTGTCAAAAATTCCGAAAAAATGCAATTTTCTTCGATTTAATGTCAAGATTTCCGCTTTTTCACCGAATTTTAGAGCAAGAAAATCGATGTTTTTTTTGGTCAAAAAGCGGAGAATCTTGACATTAAATCGAAGAAAATTGCATTTTTTGCAAGTTTTCTATTTTTTTTCAGGGGAAAAAACGCTTTATTTTAACATATTTTTTTCGCTGTTCCAAAGCTGATTTAACCATGAAAAATTCCCGAATTTTTTGAGTTTTTTCTCGTTGAAAATTTTGAATTTTTGAGCAAAAATAGGCTCAAACATCGAAGAGAAATTGCACTTTTTAAATTTAAAATAGGGAAAAAATACAATTTTTTTAATGGAAAATTTGTCTTTTTTCAGAGAAAAGTTCCATTTTTGGCTTGAAATCGGTGTAGAAATTCAATAAATATGCGAATTTCCAGGTGAAAAAACCTTGAAAATCACAGTTTTTTCGAACAAAAATCGATTTTTAAGCCATTTTTCAATGAAAAATTCTAGTTTTTGAGGAAAAATCCGTTTTTTCAAGCCATTTTTCAATGGAAACTCCTTTTTCAAGCTGTTTTCTAGTAGAAAAATACTTATTTTCGGAGAAAATTCCGCTTTTCAAGCAATTTTTCGTCTTTTTCAATGAAAAAATCATTTTTCGAGCAATTTTTTCGTGGAAAAATGCAGATTTTCGCGGAACATCCGTTTTTCAAGCTGTTTTCAATAGAAAAATCCGTTTTTCAGCCATTTTTTTCGCTTTTTTTTCAATGGAAATTCCGGTTTTGAAGCAGTTTTTCATCGAAAAATTCCGATTTTCGCGAAAAAATCAGTGTTTCAAGTCATTTTTTCGTCTTTTTCAGTGAAAAATCCATTATTCAAGCCATTTTTACTGAAAAATGCGTTTCTGAAGCAGTTTTTCATCGAAAAATCTATTTTTCGTCTTTTTCAATGGAAAACTCGTTTTTTTTTCGGTATTTCTTTGAAAAAAACAAAAAAAAAAAAAAAAAATTCGTTTTTACAGCAGTTTTCCATCGAGAAATGCAGAATTTGGCGAAAAAATCCGTTTGTCAAGCTATTTTTCAGCCTTTTTCAATGAAAAAAATCGTTCTACCGCAGTTTTTCAAGCGAAAAATGCAGATTTTCGCGAAAAAATCTGTGTTTGATGCATTTTTTCACCTTTTTCGACGGAAAACTTGGGTTTTCTAGCAGTTTTCCAAGTGAAAAATGCCGATTTTTTTGTTTTTTTTTTTTGCACCAAAAAATCTGCTTTTTGAGCCATTTTTTCTCCCTTTTCAATGAAAAAATCGTTTTTTCAGCAGTTTTCCATCGAAAAATGCAGATTTTCGCGAAAAAATCTGTGTTTGATGCATTTTTCACCCTTCTTAATGAAAAACTCGTTTTTCCGCAGTTTTTGAAGTGAAAAAAGCAGGTTTTTCGGTGAAAATCCGTTTTTCAGCCATTCTTCGCCTTTCTTACTGGAAAATAGGTTTTTCAAGCAGTTTTCCATCGAAAATGCAGATTTTCGCGAAAAAATCTGTGTTTGATGCATTTTTCACCCTTCTTAATGAAAAACTCGTTTTTCCGCAGTTTTTGAAGTGAAAAAAGCAGATTTTCGCGGAACATCCGTTTTTCAAGCTGTTTTCAATAGAAAAATCCGATTTTTCAAGCCATGTTTCGCCTTTTTCAGTGAAAAATCCGATTTTCCAGCATCTTCTAGCGAAAAATCCGATTTTTGAGCAATTTTCTTCAGAAAAAAGGTGATTTCTGGATAATTACCGGATTAAAGAAAGTGGTAGCCGTCGTCGAAATCGAACCAGCTTTCGTTCTAAACGCATTCTTCCTCTTTGCACTTGCAGCCCCTCCAATACCCCCTGCAGACGGACTAGCAGGCTGCTGTTCAGACATATTAATAAGCTTTTGAAGGTCATGAGCCTTCTTCTCCCTCTCTTTCTTCCTTAATTCAATTCTTCTGAGCTCTGCAGTGAGATCTTCTTCCTCTTGAAGCTGCTCAGCCGTTCGATTCCATTGCTTATTCAGTTGTTCTTTACGCCGACGCTCGTGTTCTGCATCATAAGCCGTCGGTGATGAGCTTGGATCTCTTAGAATGCCCAGCTCATAGGTTATCGAGTAGAAGCGCTCTTTTAAATCCTCCACTGTGCGATTTTGATTGAACTTTTTGCAATCAAATCTGTCGTAGACGATTGGCCAGCGAAGATCGAACATTCGGCACGTGTCGAATAGATAATCAGTCTCTTCCCGCGACCATTTTGCGATTTTTAGGTAATTTTCATACTCATCGTCGGTATATATTGGAATATCAATCACCTGGAAGCAGAAAAATATAGAAAAAATTTTTATTTCAGATAAAATCGTATTTTTCCCGTTGAAATTTGAATTTTTTTTCGGTTTTTCGAGAAAATTTGACTTAAAATCGGTTTTTTTTCCAAATTTCAGCCAAAAATTGATGAGAAATCGGTAGAATACTCGATTTTTTAGGGGAAAAATCCGCAAAAAAACTTCAGAAATATGAAAATCAAATGAAAAGTTGGCATTTTTTTTCTGAGAAATTTGAATTTTTCGGTGAAAAATCGTGAAATTCGCGAGAAAAATTGCTTTTTTTTCGGGGAAAAAACGTAATTTTAACGCAATTCACCCCCCGTAAATTTCGTTTTTACGCGAATTTTTTGTTGAAATTCACGGAAAACTGAATTTTTTTCACTGTTACATCAGTGAATTTGCCATTTCTCAAGAAAAATTTGCACGTGGAAGCAGAAAAATAGCAAAAAAAAGCCATTTTCCAGCCGAAAAATGATGCTGAATTTACCTTATTGAACCTTGAAAATGGGTAAGGCTGCATGGCCTCCACCTTGTCGGCCCGAACCCAATGATGAAGCATCAGGCCGTCATCCCGCGACTCATTTGTGAATGGCATCCATTTATACTTCCGAACAGAGCGAAATCCTGTCTGAAAACACTCAGATTTTTTCATTTTTCAGCGATTTTTAGCGGCTCAAAAAACCTGAAACTTTTGCTTATAGGTCTTCTTCACATCCGTAGGCATCACTGCAGTCAAATCCTTGCCTGACATCAAGTTGAAAAGCTCTCTCTTCATTCCTTCAGGCTTTCGTGGAGCCGAGGTTCCGGGTTTCGGCGGCTTTTTCGTGGCATCTTTGGGTGCTTCCGTGCTCTGGAGGATCTGATGAACGTCGCCAATCATCTGAAATTCAAAAATTATTCGAAAAATTCCCCGAAAATTCAAAATTAATTTTAAATTCCATTGAAAAATATTAAAATTCCAAAAATTGCCTGCAAATTAAAATATTTTTTAAAAAATAATGGTGGTATGCAAATGCGCCCCATTGGACATTTGGCTGTTAGATACGCAGGTTTGTGGGGGTACGGTAGAGTTGGCTGAGTATTCAACGTTTAACCATTGCCAGCTTTTTGGGTTGTGGAATTTTTTTTCAAAAATTCTCGATTTTCAGCGGATTTTTTGATTTTTATGCGGAAATTTTTGAATTCTTAATCAATTTTTGACTTAAAATTGATATTTTTGCTTAATAAAACCTATTTTCTATGCCAGAATTCATCAAAATCTCATTTTTTATTAATTTTTCAGCTTCAAACTGGAAATAGAGCACCGAAAGGCTAAAATCAAAAGATAGCAGACCTTCAAAGCTCTTTAAATTCTACATCGAATCAACCATGGTGAGTTTTATTATCGATTTTCGGGATTTTCTACTTGTAATTACCTTTTGTTTTTAATAAGTTGCTTTTTTCCAGGCTGTCGCTTTCAAGAATGAGAAGGCTATTACCGACAATTCGGAGCACCGCATCCGTCTGACCTTGACCTCCCAAAACGTTAAGCCGCTTGAGAAGGGTAGGTTTTCAGTTTCAATTTTTGTTGCAACTACCTCAACTCTATGTTTTCAGTCTGCGCTCAGCTCATCGACGGAGCCAAGAACGAGCACCTTATTGTCAAGGGCCCAATCCGCATGCCGACCAAGGTGCTCCGCATCACCACCCGCAAGACCCCATGCGGAGAGGGATCCAAGACCTGGGATCGCTTCCAGGTAAATTTTTCAAGCTTCTAAATTCCAAAATAAACCATTTTAATTTCTTAATTCCAGATGCGCATCCACAAGCGTCTCATCAACCTCCACGCTCCAGCTGAGGTCCTCCGCCAAATCACTTCGATCTCCATCGAGCCAGGAGTCGATATTGAGGTCACCAGAGCCGACTAAGCACCTTGGTGCGGCTGCAGACGGGTATCCGGCTCGACGTTCATACATCACGACTTCTTTCCTTTTACCTTGTTTGTTGCTGCTCCTATTGGTTTTGATTTGTTGTGTTGGAAGTGTTATGAACTAAAACTCATAAAACTTTATTTTAAATTGAAAAATCTTCGTGTTACACTTAAAATCGCTGGTTTAATTTCCGCCCGAGTGCAATATATAGCAATTTTTTAAAATCTAATTTTAAATTTCCATTATTCACCATTTCATTAGATCACAAAATGAACGCGAGTACCAGCTCGCCGAGCCAGCAGCTGCAACAAGCGATAAACTCAACAATAGACAAAGAATGCGCAGTGTGCTATTCCGAGATGATCCTTCCCACCACAATCCCATCGTGCGGTCACAAGTTCTGCTTCATATGCCTCAAGGGTGTCAGCGTGTCGAACAACGGAGACTGCCCGATCTGCCGTGGCCCAATCGACTCACAGATCTTCAAGAAGCCACTGCAGGCCGTTGATCTGAAGATGGATATTCCAGGGACTCCTTCAGCAGCAGCCCCAGATCCAGTAGTGAAGCAAGAAGTCGATGACGAAGACGTGAAGCCAGACGTGAAAAAGCTTCAAGAAGAACTCAAAAAACAGCAGGCAGCTGCTGCAGCTCAGAAAATGTTCTGGCTATACCGTGGACGTCATCAGGGATGGTGGAGATTCGATCCACGTATTGAGAAGGAAATCGAGGAAGCATTCACACATCAGATGCCGATGACAGAAGTGACAATCTGTGGGAATCCGTATATCGTCGATTTCTCGCAAATGTGCCAGTATCCGAAGAATCAGAGCAATTATTCGCGTAATGTGAAGTACGGAAGCCGCTTAAAAGTGCTTAAAATTCTCGCGAAAATTGATAGAAAATCGGCTTTTTAAAGCTCGGAAATGGCTGAAAATCGAGTAAAAATTGAGATTTTTGTCTCAAAATTCCCGGAAAAAGCATTAAAAAGCATTAAAAAGCAATTTTGGCGCGAAAAATCGCAAAAAAAAGTTTAAATTACACAAAAATTGATTGAAAGCCTTAAAAGAGTACATTTTCGGCTCTGAGGAGCTTGAAATTCTCTAAAATTGATAGAAAATCAAGATTTAACTACTAAAATTGGATTTTTTAAAAAATTTTTATTTTTCATCTTGAAACATGCGAAAATAGCTTCTTTTTTTTCAGCATGTTTTGAACTGAAAATTGATGAAAAATTGAAATTTCTGCCTTAAAATCACAATCATATAGCTGAAAAACTGCTCCTTGAGCTGAAAATAACTGCAAATCTCGGAATTTCTGCCTTAAAATTGCGTTGAGAGCACATTTCGGACATTTTCGAGCTCAAAAATCATCATAAAACTCGAGAGGAGAGCACATTGAGTAGTTCCAAGATATTGAAAATCGGTTGAATATCGAGATTTAGAGCTGGAAAATGGCTGAAAATCAATCAAAAATTGAAATTTCAGTCTTAAAATCGCACATTTTCGCCTCTTTTCAGCTCAAAATGGTCAAAGATTGTGTTTTTCACCTTACAACATACGAAAATAGTTTTTTTCAGCATTTCTTGAGCTGAAAATGGCTGAAAATCTCGAAATTTCAGTCTTAAAATAGCGATGAGAGAGCACATTTCCGACTTTTTTGAGCTTAAAATGCATAAAAAAATCTATAGAAAATGCTCGGAAAAAGCCTGAAATACCTAAAAAACTTGCGCTTTTTGACGAAAATATTCCTAAAAACCGTTAAAATTGCACAAAAAATTTAAAATGTTCATTCCTAAAGATATAAACTCGAAAAAAAGCGAGTTTTTAGCGGATTCAGCTGAAATTTCAGTGAAAAGGCAATTTTAATCCCGAAAAAATCCATTTTCCGACTTATTTGCATTTTCACAAACTGTAAAATTCAATTTTTTTCCAGCGTTTTCAATTATAATTTGCCATAAATATACATTTTTTCGCGCAAAAATCTCAAATTTTCACGAAATTTCGCTGTTTGAAACGGAAAAATGCACTTTTTGGCCGTATTTAGCTGAAATTTCTCTTGAAAAAAAGCAATTTTAAACTCGAAAAAATCAATTTTTCCACCGTTTTCAACTAGAAATCTGCAAATTTTTCCCAATTTTCAGGCGCGTGAACAGTACGGATTTCGATTCGTTGAATGTGAAGGGAATGTCTGGAGTATTCGTTGCCACCACGTCACCACCAGCAGCAGCCAATTAATTCAATGATTTTTCTAATAATTTTGTGTATTTTTGTGTCTTTAAATTCTCATTTTTCTCTCATTTCCCCTCGAAAAAAAATCCAAGTTTTCTGTGAAAAAACGCGAAAAATTCCGCATTTTCACCTGAAAACACGAAATTTTTAAGGTTTTCTTCGAAAAATCCTACTTTTTAGCTCAAAATTCTGGAAAAAACTCGTGTTTTTTCACCGAAAAGCCTGCATTTTCCTTCTCGTGGACTTGAATGTTTTAACTTTTCACCACCGAAAATGTTGGATTTTCCAATTTTCGCAGAATTTTTGTGTGTCTTTAAATTCTCATTTTTCAGTGGAAAATATGCGAAAAATTCACCTATTTCTTCCGAGAAATGCGGAATTTTCCAAATTTTCTTAGAAAAATCCCTTTTTTTCGCACTAAAATCTGAAATTTGATGCAAAAACACTGGGAATTTTCACATTTTTGGCCCAAAATTCTGCAGAACAGAATTCTGTAAAAGTTCGGTTTTTCAAAAAAAAAAAAAAAGGAAAAACCTTCATTTTCCCTCTAAAAACATGATTTTTTCAGTTTTAACCGGAAAATTTGAATTTTTTTCCAATTTTCCATCGAAAAACTTCATTTTATCTAGTTTCCCCTCTAAAATCGTGAATTTTTCTCAATTTTCCACCGAAAAATAGGCTTTTTCCCAATTTTCCTACCCCTCTAAATATCCACGTGGATCTCTTTTTCTAATGCCTTTTAAGCTACGGTTTTCTTTCTCTAAATCTCTCATTCCCTCACACTATCTCCCCTCGGGCCTTGTGGCCTATTCCGCGTGTCTTTTTCTTCTTCTACAGCTGTTCTCTCTGTATGAAATCCTTTACTTTTTCTCCTGCTTTCACTTTTTTTTTTGTAAATTGTCCCCCTCCCCTACTGCCGCCGCTGCTGACCTACTTTGGCGGTCAAACATCCGTAGTCTCCACCACTCCCACCGAAGCGTAACAGGCGATTCGGTTTTTTTTTTGCTTTTTTTCTGGGAGAAAGCTTCTGGGATCCTGTTTAGCAGCCAAAATTCTCCGGATTTCCCTGAAAAATAATCTGAAATTTTGATTTTTTTTGCAGAGAAAAATGTCCAGCGGAGATATTTTACAGGAGGCATTCAATGCAACAGTCTCTAGAGACTATGAAAAGTGAGAAAAATTGTTTTTTAGAGTCGATGCACCATGATTTAGAAAAAGTGCCATGGAGCGCATATGCAATAATTAAAAAAAAATTTAAGATTATTTATTTTTCGCGCCAAAATTCGATTTTTTTTAGTTAGTTTTTTTTTTGAAAGTAATTTTTGAGATATTTTTTCTTCTAATGTTCACAAAAAATCGGTCTAATTCTCAGTGCAAACGCGCTCCATCGCACCAAATTTTTTTAACTTTAAAAAAGTGCGATGGAGCGCAAATTCCGGCTATTAAAACAATTTTCGCGCCAAAAGCTCGAATTTTCGAGGTAAATTCACTTTTTTTTAAATTGAAATTTTTGATTAAAAAAGCAATTTTTGAGGGGTTTCCCACTGAAATTTAGAAAAAGTGATTTTTTGAACAATGTTTTACAAAAAATCACCAATTCTGTGCAAACGCGCTCCATCGGAAAACATTTGAATTTTGATTCAAAAAAATGCAAGTGCGCTCCGTCGCACGATTTTCCCCGTTTTTGTTTTTCGGTTTTTTGGTGTTATTGTGCATCGGGGGCAACTAATCGATATTTTTGTTGTAAAATCAAAGAAAAAAATCAAATTTCCGAATTGCCATGTGTCACCCGCTTTTTATCATGGTGCATAAAGGAAATCCTTTTTCGAAACAAAAATTGAATACAAGTGCGCTCCACTGCAAAATCTAGCTTTTCTCTTGAAAAATGATTTTTGTTTTGGGAAATTTTAAGAAAAATACCACGGAATTACCGGTTTCCCCACATAAATCGAAATGGCAGAGTTTGCCGAACTAGGCCATTTTGGTTTCGGAGAAATTTTGTGTAGATTTACGGCGCGTCGCGGCTCGTTTTTCAAAAATTCAATGAGTAAGACCAGAACCCCCCGTGAAATACTGAAAAACTTTGATTTTTTCGCCTAAAATTCAGTCGTTTTTCGACATTTATTTAACCGCGCGCAAGTGCGCTCCATTGCACAACCGAAAGTGGCACAAAAAATCTGAAAATTGTTATGGTGCATCGATAAAAAATTTGTTCTCAAAATTTCATAATTTAAAGATTTTCCCCAGAAAATCGAGAAAGAAATTGATTTGTTGGCGCAAATCTCGTGTGCAGCGCGTGGGACTTTGAGACAAATCCGAAAACGCTAAATTTTGTGTTTTTACTTCATATTTTAATTTTATCAGGTTCAATAAAAGGCTATATTTTAAATGAAAAAAACAGTTTTTTACCGAAAACGAATGATGAACACATGAAAATTTGGAGAAAAACGCAATTTTTGGTTGATTTTACTTTTTTACGCAGGGCCTCCTCTATTTTTCAATTAATTTTGAAACGTTTTCCTTTTGAAGGAATATTGACTTGAAGTTAGTAGGGGGATATGGTCAGGGTACTGTAGTAGTACTGTATGGGTACTGTAGGGGTATACGGTAGGGTTACTGTAGTTTGGGAAATTTGATATTTTGTCTTTTTGGGAATTATTGACATGATGTTAGTAGGGGGATATGGCCAGGGTACTGTAGTAGGGATATGGTCAGGGTACTGTAGAACTGTAGGGGTACTGTAGGAGTACTGTAGGATTACTGTAGTTTTGGAAAAATTGGTTTTCTATCTTTTATTGGTTTGATGGTCGTAGTCGAGGTACTGTAGTAGTAATGTATGGGTACTGTGGGTATATGGCAGGGTTACTGTAGTTGTAGAAAAATTG
The DNA here is from genome assembly GCF_000002985.6 of Caenorhabditis elegans. NCBI lineage: Eukaryota > Metazoa > Nematoda > Chromadorea > Rhabditida > Rhabditidae > Caenorhabditis > Caenorhabditis elegans. Next base: position 14,463,362 of record NC_003279.8, on the reverse strand, counting down.
ACTTCCTATCTTTTTAAGGAATATTGACTTGAAGTTAGTAAGGGGATATGGTCAGGGCACTGTAGTAGTAATGTAGGGATACTGTAGGAGTACTGTAGGATTACTGTAGTTTTGGAAAAATTGACTTTCTGTCTTTTGAAGGGATATTGGTTTGGAGTTGATGGGGGATATGGTCAGGGTACTGTAGTAGTACTGTAGGAGAGAAATCACTTTTCAACGGTGAAAATTTTCCCACGCTCACGAGAAACGCGCAAGCCCCCTTGTTGGGTCATTTCCACGTGAGGAGACAGTGGCTCTTCTCAAAAAAAAAACGTTATAACCCGATTGTTTTTTTTGCAGAGCCGTTGCAGTAATCCGAGAAGTTCTGTCAAGTTCAACAGATCACTCATTTTCTGTTGAACAACTCGAATTGATTGATCATGTTTATTCGTGTATACTTAATACTAGTCATTATGATGAATCCCTTATTGAGGTAAGGATATTATATCCGGAAATTTGAAATTTCGGAAAAAAATTTTTTTTTCAAATGTTTTAGCAAATGTGATTAAATCTTAAAAACTGTCGGAAATTTTACCTCTCCACAAAAAAAAATTTAAAAAGTTTCTAGATTTCTAAATATCTAGAAAATTAATTTTTTTCCGAAAAAAATATCTAAAAAAATCATTTTTTAGATTTTGTTTCCAAAAAAAAAGTTCCCTTAAATTTTTTTAGAATTGAATTTTTTGTAATGAGCTCTACTAGCTGAGCACATAAATACTTAAAAACTAGAGTTTTTTCCATAGTTTTTGAAATCCGAAAAATTTTCACCGAAATGTTCGGAATTTTTTTTTTCAAACTTTTTTCAATTTTTTTTTTCAGAAAAAAAATTCTAAGAATGTTAGTTCAGCATTTTGTCTCGATTTTTCAAAAGTTTTTTCGAAAAAAATATTGTTTCAAGCAAAGATAAATGCTTGTAGGGGTTGCTAAATTTTTTTTGTTGAAAAAAAAAAACAGAAAACTGAGCTAAAAAATATAAATATTCTAAAATTTTAGCGTTTTCCTGTTTTAGAAGGATAATAAAATAAATTTTGAAAAACAATTTTTTTGGATGAAAATTTTTTTCCCAAAAAAATTATTTTTTTTTTTTCAAAAATCAATTTATTTTTCAAACTTTTCAAAATCTCTACATTCCCCTCCAAATTATCAGTAGCCCCCATCCAATTCCAGGTGTGTTGGGAATGGATCGACGCGATCGAGCGCAGCCCCCGCACCGTCGATATCCGTGCAATTTCGAGTTCCCAGCTAAGCATTTATTATGCTTATCACACAATTTGTCGGGTGCAAGAACGTATGCCACGTAAGCCAACTCATCAACAAGTGCGCAAGGACACGTGGACACGGATTACTCATAGCTTCAGGTAGAGGTGTGAAAAAATCGCAGGGGGGAAAACTCGAAAAATTACATGATTTAGAGGGATTTAGAGTGTTTTTCAGGATGTTTTTTTGAAAAATTTGAAAAATTTCCAAAAAAAAATTTTTGACAAATTTTTTTGACCAATTTTTTTTCCGAAAAAAAAAATGATATAAAGCTCTCAGAACTTTTAATTGACCACCATGTTTGGATGCTTGAAACCCGGGAAACTCCAAAATTTCTATTTTCAGCTACCTCTGGGCAGCAGCCACTCAACTGTGGAAGCCCTATGAGCTTGACCGTCTCGATGTCCTCTGCAGTTGGTCCTACTTGTGCATTCAATTCGCCGATGTTGCCAGTGAAGAAGTTCTCGCTGTAATTGAGGTAAATTTTTCATAAAACTTCAAGCGTAGGGGCCTAAGCCTAAGCCCAAGCCTAAATTTAAAACAAAATCTAAAGTCCTAAGCTTAAGCCTAAACTTAATCCCCAATCTCAAATTTTCCAGAGCTCCAAGGACTTATCCAAAGAAGTTCTATCAAATGTGATTGTTATTGAAAACGGCCACCAAGCTAACCAACGTCTCCTGACAGTCGAACGGAACCTTCGAGATGCCAGAGCACTGGCTGAGAAGCTCGGAAAACGAATCGTAAAGCCAACTGCGGCAGAAGACACCCAAACTGCAACTGCTTCCCCGGCAGACGAGTACCTATCCCCACCTATTGCAAAGAAATGGTGTGATGGAATCTGAATAATTATTGTGCATGCATGTTAATTGTATTATACCCGGTATATAATCAAATTTTTTCCAGTGAAGTAATTTTTTATAAAGAGCAAGGAAACTAGAAAGCTGACTGTGAGAAAAATCTCAAAAACCGCCAAAATATTGCAGAACACCGCATATCACAAATGTCGTGTTAATAAACCCTTGGTAGATCATATGACATTGTGCAACCTAGGACAAAAGAGCACTTTAAGTTAAGTTTTTAAAATTAGAGAGGTTTAACAAAAAAGGTTTTACATATGTCTGAAGCATCATGTGCAAAAACTGACTAACTATGAAATAATGTGTCTTGTGAATAGTAATATGGTGCATTTATCAATGATTGACTAATAAGAAATATCAAAAAGCGAAGGTTTGTTGAAATTTGCAGTAAAATTTTATTTTTTAGGTGCAAATCGCCAGGGAAACGACGGAAATTAATTCAAACTGTTGTGTATCGAGCGAGAGACAAGGAGAAAAGTAGTTTATTACAAGAAGTGTAAGAAGTAATGAATTATAAAGAAAGGTCGCTTACGCGATAAGTTCACGATGACCCAAAGGTCACGTCTGTATAAAGTTCAGGTTTACGTTCCGTCCACAACACAAACGATCACATTTTTACAACTAGTACGCTCAAAAATCGTCTAAAAACCCGAAAAACACTCCAAATGAACAAAATACGAAAGATAACCCTTGATGATATCACCTAGACAATTACTTTTTATACGATGTTTTCAATTTTTCCACCAACAATTGATTTGTTATTACCTACTTAGTTAAAACTCTAATTTTCTAAAGTTTACATATACCTTATAACCTTACCATACTGTTCGGGCTATATTCAAGTAATATTTAAATACATTTTTTAATTTTTCGACACTACTTGAATAACCCCACTATACCCTTTAGCCGAAAAGTCCGCAGTCGGTTTAACAATGATCAGACTTCCCGGGTGCAAAGTCAAATATCAAATGTTCAACATACATATAACTAGCGAATTCATCGTCACGTATCAAAAAACCAAACCTTCAAACAAAGATTATATAATCTGATGAACGTCGTGTGTGTCTACTATGTTTTAGTTGATGCGGTGTTCTCAATATGATCATTGAATTGGAATAGGTAACCCCGTATTGTATATTACATGACTTCAAAATTTTCGCGGTAATTTTTAAGGTACAACGCGACTTTAAAGGAGGGCACATTTATAAAACATGGTTTCACCACGCGGGACCATTTCGTATAAATGAGCCCTCCTTTAAACTTGTCGGAATGGAAAAACAAATGCAGTGTACCTATTACATATGTTTTTAAATATGCAAAAACCATGTAGCTAGATTATAGCCCCAAATTGGTCACTACACGACCCAGTGGAAGCTGAAAATTGTGGTTTTTATACCTCTCGAGTAGAAAATTCTCCGAAATAACTTAAAGTTTGAGTACCGGAATTTGAGACTTTGCGTTTTAGACCCAAAATGACGCAAACCTGCCGAATTTCGTAATGAGACGTTCTGAAAATTTTTCGAAAAAAAGTTATGACCGCTCAAAATTTTGGAAAAAAAACGGCCTATTTTTAGCTAAAATCTCAAATTTTGGCAATTTATCGGTTTTATTTGAATATCATCCTTTAATGCATTTTTCCAAAACTTTGAGCGGCCATAACTTTTTTTTGAAAAATTTTCAGAACGTCTCATTACGAAATTCGGCAGGTTTAGGTCATTTTGGGTCTAAAAAAGCAAAGTCTCAAATTTCGGTTCCCCACCTTTAAAGTGTAGAAATATTCCGTCGAGGGGTCACCTGTAGACTATAACTAAAGTCCAATTTACTAGTTAGTCGGTGAAAGTTCACCCGGTGCACTATAGGAACAATGTGTGTTCTTACTATTAGCAGGCCTCCGCGCGTCTATAGCTTTTAACAGTAGTAACTGCTTGGTTTAGGTTCACCACAGTTTCACAGGCCCCAATTGCGTTTAAGAAAGTTTTTTACAGACCAAAAAAACCAGCCTAGTCGGTGTGGAAGTTCACCCGGATCACCTATTTGGTTCGTTAAACAGTTCAATAAGTGTGTGCGTACTGTGAATGCCTAAACAGCAGATGTGTACTGCATTTTAGGAAAATTAAACTTTCCGTAACAGTGGAAGTACCTATTCATTCCGACCATTACCCAGAAATCCTGAAAAATCAAACATTTGGAAGTAGTGTCTATATCTTGAGCGCATTATTTCCAAAAAATAAGGGATTCGACTAGCTGAAAATTTTTTTGCAGATTACAAGCTTACAAAGAACTCTGCTCCATACAGGCTTAGAGTACGGCCTATTCGGAACGTTGGTCGATACACCATGGGCTTAATCACAGTCTAAAATCCTCACTTCGATGCACCATGACACGTGGTGTTGTCAGGCTGTCTCATTGCGGTTTGATCTACGAAAAATGCGGGAATATTTTTCCAAAACAATTTGTGACGTCCGCATGCTCTTAGCTCTTAACCTTGCGAAATCAGATGAGATGTCTGCGTCTCAATTCCCGCATTTAATGTAGATCAAACCGAAATGAGAGACATTCTGACTCCACGTGGGGGCCATGATTAAAATTTCGATTCTGCGCCTTTAAACTATTTTTTTTGCCATGTTTCAAGTTATTAAGACGTTACGGTACACCACAAAATACGAAGCAAATGTTTTTCCTTCTGCTGTTGCTGTAATATAACCAACCCCACCGCATTTTTAGTTTTCTATATACGATTTCTCGTTTTTGACCGCTTGGCGACGATTTGACGATGCTGAGAGACAGAGACAGGGGGCATGATGGCATTATGTATGATGATGTCATTTTTATGAAAGGAATGACCAGATCATAGTGTCAAAATGTTTCCCCTTCCTAACCAAATCTCTATTATTCTCAATTTTCACTTTTACCACCACTTCTTCGATAACGTTTTTCTCCTTTTTCTATACTAGACAATTTTGCACGCAGATATTGCCAAGATGTGGGCGGAGCCTAACTTTTTGGATTTTTTTGAATATATTGATTGAGATAGTTAAGATAATTGAGACTAAAACACCCTTAACGTAAAAATTTTTTTTGAGAAATGTTCGGTCGAATCAGGAGTTGGTAATTGCTGTTTTACCGGCAAATTCGACACGTTATCGGTTTGCCGGATATTTTCAATTCCGGCAATTTGACGGTTTGCCGGTTTGCTGGAAATTACTCAATTCCGGCAATTTGCCGATTTGCCGATAATCTTAAATTCCGCCACGTTGCCGGTTTGCCGATTTGCAGGAAATTCTCAATTCCGGCAATTTGCCGATTTGCAGGGAATTTTAAATTTGGGCAATATGTCCATTTTGCCGGAAATTTTCAATTCAGCCAGCTTGCCGGTTTGCCGGAAATTTTCAATCCGGGCAATTTGCCGATTTGCCAGAAATTTTCAATTCGGACAATTTGCTAGTTTGCCGGTTTTGCCTGAAACTGTCAACTCCGGTAATTTGCCGGAATATACTCAACTCCGGAAATTTGTCGTTTTTCCGGCAAATTTTCAATTCTGGTAACTTGCTGATTTATCGATTTGCCGGAAATTTTCAATTCCGGTAATGTGCCAATTTGCTAAAAATTTTAAAATCCGGCAATTTGCCGATTTGCCGGAAATTTTCATTTTTAAATACTCACATGAACTTACATTTAATATCATAGCCCTTTTTTGACCTATTAGTACGTACTAGCTTTCTTATTAGTAGGGGAATAGGCAATAATATTTGAGACTAAAGTCTCATACTCATACTATTATAGACTAATAGGGTACGTATTAACCGACATCTATTTACAATGTACAGGTTGTTTCCTGCTCGCTCTCAATCGGATAGGTAAATTTTTTACGACTAGGGGTGGCGATCCTGGTCATCCTGATGCGATCTACCGCCACCCCACATACACACATCTACACATCTACCATAGACAGCATTTCTGAGGGTTTTATGGTGATGTGTGTGTCGGAAAAATAATAATGTACCAAGTTGGCTAATAATTCAAATATATAGTGTTCTGGGAGTAGTAGTGGGAGTGCAGGTGACCTGAGTGTACCAAGTTTCCCGCCTTGTACCTTTGAAGAGCTGCGCGGACCGGCAAATCTACATATCTGTATCTGTAGATTTATGTTTCAACGGATGAATGTGCAAAACTTGAATATATATTCTATTAAATTAAAAAAAAAAAAAACTACATTCACCGTTTGCCGTTTGCCGCACTGCCCGGATGTATGTATACAAATATATTTTTTGTGGAAACTAGGCTATATATATATATATATATATATACAGTGCGTCCAACTTCTATAGCACCCCCCTCTAATTTGGCGGTTTGGATCTTTTCAAAATATTTTCAGGAAAAGTGTTAGTGCAGTTCGATAGCAAATGTTGAAAAACCTATGCTCCCCAATTTTTATTATGATATCTTAAAAATCACGGAAATTAGGTCAAAATATCGGAAAAATGACCGTCCAACTTCTATAGCACCCCCTCTGATTTTTGACAATTTCCGGTAAAATCGGGGGTTTCTTTGTAATTCATGAATTTATTTTGTGAATAACTTTACACCAAAATGAACAGACGGTTTCACTTTTACATTTAAAAAATAAATATACCACTTGAAAACACGTGGAATGCCTGGGATTGTCCTGGAACGTTCTTATTTGCTTCAGAGGCCATATCTCGGCTCCCAATCGGTTTCGCAACACCAAACTTTATCAAAATGTTCTTCTCCGTCTATTTATTACTATATAGTTAGTTGTAGAGAACATTCATTCATATTAACCAAATGGAAAAGGGAGTAACTGCAGTGATTTTTAGAAGGCTTGATTTAACTCTGGAAACGAGCGTTTGGAGGCGCAGAGCTGAAGGTTTTGACTTTGTATGGTATAGAATTTCAGCTCATATGATTTAAATATCTTTGAAGCTTCGATTTTGATTAGAAGTCTTTGAAATTTTATTTGGACGAGTTCACGAGACCGCTCAAAAAAGAGGACAAAGGCAAAGCGAGGCCGCAAGTAGTTTTCTCAAGCTAACATGCGACAATTAGTCTGGCATTTGATTTATCCATGGATTTCCACGGATTTGATGTTCATATAATATAATTTTCAATTTTTGTTATAATTTAGTAATTTTTTGTCGAAAATGTATTCTCAATCATTATCTCTGCGCCTCCAAACGCTCATTTCCAGAGTTAAATCAAGCCTTCTAAAAATCACTGCAGTTACTCCTTTTACCATTTGGTTAATATGAATGAATGTTCTCTACAACTAACTATATAGTAATAAATAGACGGAGAAGAACATTTTGATAAAGTTTGGTGTTGCGAAACCGATTGGGAGCCGAGATATGGCCTCTGAAGCAAATAAGAACGTTCCAGGACAATCCCAGGCATTCCACGTGTTTTCAAGTGGTATATTTATTTTTTAAATGTAAAAGTGAAACCGTCTGATCATTTTGGTGTGAAGTTATTCACAAAATAAATTCATGAATTACAAAGAAACCCCCGATTTTACCGGAAATTGTCAAAAATCAGAGGGGGTGCTATAGAAGTTGGACGGTCATTTTTCCGATACTTTAACCTAATTTCCGTGATTTTTGAGATATCATAATAAAAATTGGGGAGCATAGGTTTTTCAACATTTGCTATCGAACTGCACTAACACTTTTCCTGAAAATATTTTGAAAAGATCCAAACCGCCAAATTAGAGGGGGGTGCTATAGAAGTTGGACGCACTGTATATATATACCATTTACTATATATAAAGCGCTTATTCTGTGTGTCCATAGTTTGTAGTCTATGTAATCTTTGTAGTCTGTGAAGTTTTGGCTTCTGGAGGGATAGTGAGTTAGGGTTAGTGTAGGGATATAGTCGGGGTACTGTAGTGGTACAATAGTGGTACGGTAGAAATAATGTAGGGTTACGGTAGTTTCATAAAAATTAATTTTCAGCCTGAATTGAAAACTGTACCAAGGTAGTATCACCAATATAAGTATGCAGTTTTCATTTTCAACTTTCGACAAAAATCAGAGGGGGTGTTCTATAGAAGTTGGACGGCCATTTTTCCGATATTTTGGCCTAATTGCCGTGATTTTTGAGATATCATCATAAGCATTGGGGAGCATAGGTTTCTCAACATTTGCTATCGAACTGCACTAACACTTTTCCAAAAAAATATTTTGAAAAGCTCCAAACCGTCAAATTAGAGGGGGCTATAGAAGTTGGACGCACTGAATTGCATATACCGATCATTATGATTATTACCTCCATGTTCCAATTTTCGGGTAAAACCGTTATCTGGGTCAGCTCCTTGATCAACTTACATACATTGTATTACCTTTAGTCCTACATACTATATTAATATTTCTTCGTTAATCAGCGTTAAAATTCCAAAATTGAAGTGCCGATAAAATTTTGCAGCTTTAAAAATTAGTCTTGCACCCCCTACTGGTAGTAGAAAAATTAAACGGCAGCACTGTTTTTATCGGCAAATTGCCGGAGTTTAAAATTTCTTAGCAAATCGGCAAATCGGCGAAATTGAAAATTTCCGGCAAATCGGCAATTTACCGAAAGTGAAAATTTCCGGCAAATCGGCAATTTACCGAAAGTGAAAATTTCCGGCAAATCGGCAATTTACCGAAAGTGAAAATTTCCGGCAAATCGGCAATTTACCGAAAGTGAAAATTTCTGCCAAATCGGCAATTTACCGAAAGTGAAAATTTCCGGCAAATCGGCAATTTACCGAAAGTGAAAATTTCTGCCAAATCGGCAATTTACCGAAAGTGAAAATTTCCGGCAAATCGGCAATTTACCGAAAGTGAAAATTTCCGGCAAATCGGCAATTTACCGAAAGTGAAAATTTCCGGCAAATCGGCAATTTACCGAAAGTGAAAATTTCTGGCAAATCGGATATTTACCGAAAGTGAAAATTTCCGGCAAATCGGCAATTTACCGAAAGTGAAAATTTCCGGCAAATCGGCAATTTACCGAAAGTGAAAATTTCCGGCAAATCGGCAATTTACCGAAAGTGAAAATTTCTGCCAAATCGGCAATTTACCGAAAGTGAAAATTTCCGGCAAATCGGCAATTTACCGAAAGTGAAAATTTCCGGCAAATCGGCAATTTACCGAAAGTGAAAATTTCCGGCAAATCGGCAATTTACCGAAAGTGAAAATTTCCGGCAAATCGGCAATTTACCGAAAGTGAAAATTTCCGGCAAATCGGCAATTTACCGAAAGTGAAAATTTCCGGCAAATCGGCAATTTACCGAAAGTGAAAATTTCTGGCAAATCGGATATTTACCGAAAGTGAAAATTTCCGGCAAATCGGCAATTTACCGAAAGTGAAAATTTCCGGCAAATCGGCAATTTACCGAAAGTGAAAATTTCCGGCAAATCGGCAATTTACCGAAAGTGAAAATTTCTGGCAAATCGGCAATTTACCGAAAGTGAAATTTTCCGGCAAATCGGATATTTACCGAAAGTGAAAATTTCCGGCAAATCGGCAATTTACCGAAAGTGAAAATTTCCGGCAAATCGGCAATTTACCGAAAGTGAAAATTTCCGGCAAATCGGCAATTTACCGAAAGTGAAAATTTCTGCCAAATCGGCAATTTACCGAAAGTGAAAATTTCTGGCAAATCGGATATTTACCGAAAGTGAAAATTTCCGGCAAATCGGCAATTTACCGAAAGTGAAAATTTCCGGCAAATCGGCAATTTACCGAAAGTGAAAATTTCTGGCAAATCGGATATTTACCGAAAGTGAAAATTTCCGGCAAATCGGCAATTTACCGAAAGTGAAAATTTCCGGCAAATCGGCAATTTACCGAAAGTGAAAATTTCCGGCAAATCGGCAATTTACCGAAAGTGAAAATTTCCGGCAAATCGGCAATTTACCGAAAGTGAAAATTTCCGGCAAATCGGCAATTTACCGAAAGTGAAAATTTCCGGCAAATCGGCAATTTACCGAAAGTGAAAATTTCCGGCAAATCGGCAATTTACCGAAAGTGAAAATTTCCGGCAAATCGGCAATTTACCGAAAGTGAAAATTTCTGCCAAATCGGCAATTTACCGAAAGTGAAAATTTCCGGCAAATCGGCAATTTACCGAAAGTGAAAATTTCTGCCAAATCGGCAATTTACCGAAAGTGAAAATTTCCGGCAAATCGGCAATTCACCGAAAGTGAAAATTTCTGGCAAATCGGATATTTACCGAAAGTGAAAATTTCCGGCAAATCGGCAATTTACCGAAAGTGAAAATTTCCGGCAAATCGGCAATTTACCGAAAGTGAAAATTTCTGCCAAATCGGCAATTTACCGAAAGTGAAAATTTCTGGCAAATCGGATATTTACCGAAAGTGAAAATTTCCGGCTAATCGGCAATTTACCGAGAGTGAAAATTTCCGGCAAATCGGCAATTTACCGAAAGTGAAAATTTCTGCCAAATCGGCAATTTACCGAAAGTGAAAATTTCCGGCAAATCGGCAATTTACCGAAAGTGAAAATTTCTGCCAAATCGGCAATTTACCGAAAGTGAAAATTTCCGGCAAATCGGCAATTTACCGAAAGTGAAAATTTCTGGCAAATCGGATATTTACCGAAAGTGAAAATTTCCGGCAAATCGGCAATTTACCGAAAGTGAAAATTTCCGGCAAATCGGCAATTTACCGAAAGTGAAAATTTCTGCCAAATCGGCAATTTACCGAAAGTGAAAATTTCTGGCAAATCGGATATTTACCGAAAGTGAAAATTTCCGGCTAATCGGCAATTTACCGAGAGTGAAAATTTCCGGCAAATCGGCACTTCGCCGAAAATGAAAATTTCCGGCAATAATTTACCGAAAGTGAAAATTTCCGGTAAATCGGCAGTTTACCGAAAGTGAAAATTTCCGGCAAATCGGCACTTCGCCGAAAATGAAAATTTCCGGCAAATCGGCACTTTTTAAAAAATATTTTCACAATTCCACATTCCACAAGTTTCCACAAAAATCTCCACATTGAATCCCAAGACATGCCTAATCACCTTTAAAAGTTTTGAGAGGGGGTATCTCGTGACAATACCCCCCCTTGTCATGATATTTGTACATCAAAATATGCCTTCTTTACATCTGTATGTCTTCTCTACTCACCCTCTCACTCTCTCACCAAACTTCTCTATTTCTACATCTCCTGTTAAAATCATATCGGTCTTTGTATCTATCTCTTTTGCCTTTTTGATAATTGATTTCTTTTCTATTCTTCTGTTGTTACACACACACACCCCATTCTTCTCATTATTTCCTATTGTTTTTACCATTAAAAGTTTCAAATTTCAGAAAAAACACACATATCAAATTTCGCGGCCATAATCACAAAAATCTACGCACGGCTGTGGTTACTGTATGACTCGGAGTGAGTTTTTTTTACGCGGGTGTTGTTTTGAGGGGGTGTAACTCGGTCAGTTTGAAAGATGGCGGGAACTTTTTCACTACGAATTTGTTGCCCAAGATGTGAGCAATAAATTTGTAGTTGAAAATTTTTTGATAGCTATTACGGGTCGCAAGATATGAAGCTTTTCGAAAAAAGTGATGAAAGTTCCACAAAAACATCAATTTTGCAGAACCCCAACACCCTGGAAGAAATGGTGTCGTCGACATACACGAGAGTGCTGGAACATCAATATGCTCTTCATCAGCTGATAATACAGTCACTAAGGAGAAAGCGAAACGGAAGAGAGCCGAAAAAGAGGAAACTGATCACGGAATGACGCTGCACGATATTATAAAGACTTCGTTCGTCGAGCACACACTTTCCGTAGATCAGATACGGGTGAGTTGGTAGGCGGGTAGCAGGCTACAGGCTACAAACTAGACTCTAGTTTGTAGTTTATAGTTTGTAGACGAACAGGTTGCAGAAACTGCAATCTATTTAGTTCGTAGTTTTTGAGTTTGTAGTTTGTAGACAAGACGATTAAAACCTTCCTATAGCTCAAAGACCATTCAAATGAAGGATGATCTTTCTGAAAAAATCACGCGCGTGGCTAACTTTGTAGTTTGTAGTCATCCTTAACCTCAACAAAATATTTAACGTTACAGGACCTGTACCCGGACTCGTACGTTTTTCCACAATGCGCCGAGAGGAGCGATGGGCTGCACAGTGATGAGGCAAAGTAAGTTGAAGGGATTTTCCCGGAATTTTTTTTTTGCTTGAATTTTTGAAATTGCGTCTTTGACACGTGTTGTCTGGCTGTCCCATTACGGTTTGATCTACGTAGATCTACGAGAATCGTGGAAATTTAGACGCAAACTTCTCAACTGATTTCGCATGATTAAGAACGTACTGACGGCACATATTTGTGAGGAAAAAGTCCCGCATTTTTAGTAGATCAGACCTTATGTGCTTCAACCTAATTAACTAGCATCGGCAAATTTGAATTGTCGGTACTGTGGTGCCTATAGATCCTAATATTGGATAAGACATGCTTTTTGGGAATTAGCGTCTTCAGCCCCGCGACGTGAATCGATCAGCTTTGATTTGTTTGGAACCTGAACAATGAAACAAACTTTAGTACGGGTCCCAAAAAGTTTGAAATTTTGGCCATAGTTCGAAAGCCTATAGGCCCAAACGCAGGATAAAAAAAACATGATTTTTAAATGTTAATACATCCATCATCCCACGTGGTGTGTCAGGTTGTCCCATTACGGTTTGATCTACAAAAATGCGGGAATTCCATGCAAAATCAGTTGAGAAGTCTGCGTCTCAACTCCCGCATTTTTTGCACGTCTACGTAGATCAAACCGAAATGGGACACTCTGACACCTCATGGTACCCCTTATAGTCCCATATTTGATCCTAATATTGGATAAACCATGCATTTTGGGAATTAACGTCTTGAGCCCAGGCGTGACTAGATCATGAACCTGAGCAATAAACATTTTTAGAACGGGCCTGTTCTCTTGAGATCTGAGAATTTGAAATGTTGACCCCAAAAGCCCATAGACCCAAACGCAGGATAAAATAACATAATTTTTTAAATGTTAATACATCATCCCACGTGGTGTGTCAGGTTGTCCCATTACGGTGTGATCTACAAAAAATGCGGGAATTCCATGCAAAATCAGTTGAGAAGTCTGCGCTTCTCAACTCAAGAATTTTTTGTAGATCACCGTAGATCAAACCAAAATGGGACTCACTGACGGCCTACTCACCCTTCCAAAATTCCAGAAAACGCCTAAAAGACGGTGGCCTCAACCAAATAGACCGTCCACAGGAGCCGAGTCTCTCTCGATTCTTCCTCTCTCAATTCCACTTCAAATTCTGGATTCTTCTACTCGGCGCCGCCGTACTGTCAGTAATGACGTACTTTATCCATATGGCACGTGGATTCAATGAGCCACTCAACCTGTACTGTGCCATAATTCTTATTGCGGTCGTTGTGTTCATGGGAATGCTGTCGTATTGGCAGCAGGCGAAGGCGAAGAAGGTAGGCACAGTAGGAACCGTAGGAACACAAAGCTTAGACTACTTTCAACTTGTTAATAACTTAGGATTTCGCTGAGAATCAAAAAATTCCTGTAGGCTTCTCTTTTCTTTAACATTTTCGGCCCGAGTTCTGATTCAATATCATCTTACCCCATAAATGAGGTGGGCGGTAATTGCCGATTTGCCGGAAATTTTCACTTTCGGTAAATTGCCGATTTGCCGGAAATTTTCACTTTCGGTAAACTGCCGATTTGCCGGAAATTTTCGTTTTCGACAAATTGCCGATTTGCCGGAAATTTTCACTTTCGGTAAATTGCCGATTTGCCGGAAATTTTCACTTTCGGTAAATTGCCGATTTGCCGGAAATTTTCACTTTCGGTAAATTGCCGATTTGCCGGAAATTTTCACTTTCGGTAAATTGCCGATTTGCCGGAAATTTTCACTTTCGGTAAATTGCCGATTTGCCGGAAATTTTTATTCTCGGCGAAGTATGCCAGGTTTAAGCTCGTAAATCTTCCAGGTTCTCCAAGAAAACCGAGACATGATGCCAGTAATGTCCTACGTGATCCGAGACTGCGAGGAACAGGAGATCAAAGCCGACGAGATTGTCGTAGGCGATCTTGTCTATCTCAGGTACATCCCTCCACTTAACCCCTAACCTAGTTTAAGCCGCCGTCAAAACTTTCCAGAGCCGGCTACAAGATCCCAGCAGACATGCGGATCCTTCAAGCCAACTGTCTAATGATCGAAAGTCACGATGTGACGGGCCATCGAATGCCCCAGGAGTACAAATCCGATCCGGTTCAGGCGAATGTATCGGTGTTCGACGCGTGTAATGTCGCATTCATGGGATCGTATTGTACGGAGGGAGAAGGAATCGGGATTGTTATAAGGACAGGCAAGTTCACGGTGAGTATGATGCTTTTTTCAGAGTCAGAGTGTCCCATTTTGGTTTGATCTACGGTGATCTACGAAAATCGCGGGAATTTAGAGACGCATACTTCTTAACTGATTTTGCACGAAAACAATTTTCCCGCACTTTTTGTAGATCAAACCGTAATGGGACAGCCTGACACTACGTGCCTACATTTAAGCACTAATATAGTATTCTGTTATATATGAGGCTGATTAGGACCCCGGGGTCCCAAGAAAATTGGACTATTTAAGACCATATGTTCCTATGGGATTCTATTGAAGTCTATGCGACTTATGGTTAAGGCCCTATGTCTATAAACATAAGGAATCCTTAAAGATCCCGATTTAAGGTTCAAATTTGCAAAATGACAACACGTTTTGCTCACGTGCTTGTAACTTAAAAGATTAAAGGTTTTTAGTAGGGCTGTACAACCGGACGCAGTGCGTCCGGTGGTGTCAAAATCGGACGACCGGACGCCGATTTGTACAGCCCTAGTTTTTAGGCTACGATATTAAAGGTGGTGTACCGAAATCTGGGAAATCTTTTCAAATGACTCCAAATTTTTCCCTGATTTCGAATATCGATGGGAAAAAAAATCAAAAAAATTTCCCTGATTTTATATTTAAGCTTGAAATCACAAATTTATGCCCCGCCGGTCTCTTTTTTTCAAATGCGCGCCAAAATAAATTCGCATTGGAGCGCGCTTTGACTTTCTTAACTTATTTTACTCATTTCCGCCGAATTTTTAACCAGTTTCATTCATCTTTGTCGAAATATTTTGAAGTAAAAAACCGATGAAAAAAATAAAAAAGAAAATCAAACGATGCAAGCGCGCTCCAATGCGAATTTGTTTTGGCGCGCATTTGAAAAAAGAAACCGGGGTAAATATAAAATCAGGGAATTTTTTAAAATTTTTTTCACATCGATTTTGGGAATCAGGGGAAAATTTGAAGTCAATTAAAAATATTTCCCAGATTTCGGTACCCCAATCATTAGGGCTTACATCACTTACATCATGTGGCGTCATGCTGTCTCATTGCGACGTGATCTACAAAAAATGCGGGAAATTTTTGCCCGGAAAAATGTGACGTCAGCACACACACACACTTTTAACCATGCGAAATCAGTCTCTTCTCCCGCATTTTTTTGGTAGATCAACAACGTAGATCGTATCCAAAATAAGACAGTTTAACACCCACGTGTTACATTACTTGTATTGCTAGGCTCATGTGCATTATAAAACGAAAATAAAAGAATATTAACATTTATCCAAACCTTTCCTTATTCCAGGTCCTCGGCGCCCTTGCCGAGGACCTGGAAACAGATACATTTTTTTGTTAGTGGTTTTGGTGTTACGGGTCATATAGTGAAAAGATAGGGTTTTGAGTTTTGAAAAATTGGACGAGCTCCACTAAAACTCATCGTAGCTCAGCAACCAGTGCATATTCAACAAAGTGATCAACTGATGAAATGTAACTATTGATGCGTTTGTTAATATTGTAATTGATTACATTTTTGTATCTTTCACGTACCTCAAGTTAGCGCCGCTCAAAGTTAAAAAAGCCATTTTTGCAAGCACTTTTGACTTACTTACTTACTTACTTACACTTCAAACAGCGGCCGACACGTTCAGGGTTCCGCAGCTTGAGGTGTGCGCAACGTAGTGTGAAAAGGTAGTTGTTTGGAGCGGCCGACACTTTCGAGTTTCCGCAGCTTGGCGTGAAACAAGTAGCTTGGTGTGTATGCAAAATTCATACATATCTATCGCTACCAAAAGAGGGTACCTGGAGCTGATATTGCACGATTGTAGTTAACTAACTGTCTAATAATTCAGGGCATGTAAACTTTTTGGTTTCACGATGAAATGAAAAAAATAGAAAAAAAATCAAAAGACTTGACCTAATATACTGTTCGGCTTACATATGTGCATTATAAAAAAAAACTTTTCCTTATTCCAGGTCCTCGGCGCCCTTGCCAACCAACACCACCACATCCCTCCACCATCTGGCCGCCTTCAAACCGAACTTCAGAACTTCTCCACTTTCATTTCAATCGTTGCAATCTCAATGGCCACAGTCGTATTCTTTATCGGATGCTTTGTAGCCAGATTCGAGAATGTTCTCGACCATTTTATCGTTGGATTCGTGGTAATTATAGTTGCAAATGTGCCTCAAGGCCTACCAGCAACCGTCATGTCGCAGCTAAGAATTATTGCGCGACGTATGGCGCAGAAGAATATTCTAATCAAGAAACTGGAGTTGATAGACGAGCTCGGAGCCGCCACCGTAATCTGTGCCGATAAATCAGGCACTCTCACCATGAATCAGATGGTTGTCACAGATCTTTGGTTCAATAGCCGGCTTGTGACAGGCCAGGCGGTAGATCTCAAGCATCCTCACCTCCGAGTCATGAAAGCTTCCATGAAGTGTCCCGAGCGTCTAGAAGAGCCGCTTCCCGACATTCTAACAGTTATGTCTGTCTGCAACAACGGACAATTTGAGCATGTAAGGAGGGGTATGCGGAGGGTCTCCACGATGCGGGCCATGCAGAAAAGTGCATCGGAAGCAATGCTCAGTGCTCATATGAAGAAGAAGTTCACAATCGTCGACACCCGTACCGGGCAGGTCTCCGGGCAAGCCGGTGGAGTTATGAAGGAAGCTGATCAGATCTCCGAGACAGAACCGACGGAGCTTGGGAAGAAGCGGGTCAAGCCGAAGAAGAATGATATTTTTGGGGTGCCGAGTGATGTTGCACTCATTAAATACGTCGAGCTGAGTGCCAGTGTGGAGGGGATCCGGCAGAGATATCAGGTAAGTCACGGGTCGCCTCATTTCGGCTTGATCTACGTTGATCTACAAAAAATGCGGGTTTCGTATGGTTAAACGGATTTCGTATGGTTAAAGGTGGAGTAGCGCCAGTGGGGAATTTGTTAAAAACCACTACTTTGGTCCCAAAATAACCAAATATCATGATAAAACTTTTCAAAAAAATTTTTTAAAATTTTTCATTTACTGTCAATAAGTTTCAATTACTCGGCCAAAAAAATTTTTTTTTGACATTTTTATGTTTTAATTTTGTTTAAGTTATTTGTATTAAAACATTGTAGGGGTCGAAAAATTTCCTCAAAAACTCGTATTTTTCAAAATTTTGGCGATTTTCCAGAACTTTGACCAGAAATTATGAAAAATCTAATAATTTTTGGAGTGTTGCATTATGAAATTCGGTTGTTTTGGATCATTATAAATGCATACGCCACTCCACCTTTAAGAACGTGCTGACGTCACATATTTATGGGTTAAAAATTCCCGCATTTTTTGTAGATCAAACCGTGATGGGACCTCTCTGGGGCACCACGTGGTTTGTCTTAACTTTGATCTAAGAACTCCGAGTTTTAGAATCAAACATCCACTTTTTCTATAGAACCCCCCTATTTCCAGACAGTCTTCGAGATCCCCTTCAACTCAATCCGTCGCTGCCAGGTCGTAGTGGCGCGCTACCTGGCCAGCGACTTTCCGATGACTTCAGAACTTGTCGATAACCCGGAAGAGGTGTACCTAGTTTTCATCCGCTTCATTTAAACCGGTAAAATTTCTCTTGCAGGGTCAATCGAGATTCATGATTTTCACAAAAGGAGCGCCCGAGGTGATCCTGGGCAAGTGCTCCAACTATAGACAGGGCAAGGAGCTGAAGACTATCGATGAGACTTATAGGACAGAGTGTCAGGTTTGTATAACTTTTGTATTATAATAATAAAGCTCCCTGAAAACTTCAACAATGTCCCATATATATTCAGGCCGCCTGGGAGATGCTCGGCAACGAGGGTCGCCGCGTGATCGCCTTTGCTCAAAAAAGCTTCAACGCCGATGACAGCACCAAGTTCACAGGCCAGGAGTACAACGGAGACCTAGTATTTCTTGGGATGGCAGCCATTATGGATCCCCCACGTCCTGAAACGGCAGCTGCTATTGAACAGTGTAAGATGGCCGGGGTGAAGGTGTTCATGATCACCGGGGATCATCCGACGACGGCGACGGCGATCGCAAGGCAGATTGGCTTGATCGGGTCGAGTACAAATTTGGTAAGGAGTTAAATCTTGGGATGATCGGGCTTAAGCTTAGTCTTAGGCTTAGACTTAGGCTTAGGCTTAGGCTCAGGCTTCTGCTTAGGCTTAGTTTTAGGCTCAGGCTTTGGCTTAGGCTTATGCTTGGGCTTAGACTTAGGCTCGACCTTAGACTCAGGCTTAGGCTTAGGCAAAGGTTTCGGTTTAGGCTTGGGCTTAGGCCTAGTCTTAGGCTTAGAACGATTTCAAATGTGAATTTTTGCGAAAATTTTCGAATTTCGAAATTGATAACAGAGAAAATTTTGAAAACCTGTTCTAGAAAGGACTAGAATTTTCTAGAATGCTCTAAAACTGTACACACATAAATTTCTAGAATTTTTGCTAAAAAGTCCAAAACTGTAGTGTCTACCCAGACTACAAACTACACAAGTACTATCCTTTATTTCATTTTATACACACAAGAAGAAGAAGAAGAAGAAGTTCATTGTTTCTGAATACACTTGTACACTCCTTCACTATTCATCATTCTAATCTTCTTTCGCAAATGCTCGAAGAGCACACAATCCAAAATCGGAAGCAGGAGAAGCAGAAATGCATAAATCTCAAAACAGAGCCATTCCTCCGGGTAAACTGGAATCTCGGTGATAGTCTGACCAGATTCTAGCCAATTCTGCTGCCAGACACGTCTAGAATCAGGGGGTACTTTGAAAAGAGTTTTCAGTTATTTTTACAAACCTATGCCATCCCATATTCAACAGAATTGAGCCCCAAATGACCATCTGCATGACTGTATGCACAATGCATTGGACCTATAATTGAGCCTTAGTCCTTCAAAAAATATAAAAACCCACCACTGAGACCCTGACCAAGAACATTCTCGAGCTCAAATCCAGAATAGCAATCAGCAGAGAGGTGACCATAAGAATCAATGTCAATCGGAGGGGGCTGATGATATGGGAAAACTTGGGCTCCGCGTCTTGAAGGATGTGGTGGATGGTGAACTGGAAATTTTTTGGTTTTCTGAGACTTTGTACTAGGGCTCCCAGCTGAGTGAAACGCGCGCCGCTGTGTGTGTGTGCAATGAAGTACGACAGGTAGTTGTTTGGAAGCGGCCGACACTTTCGAGGTTCCGCAGCTTGGCGTGAAACAAGTAGCTTGGTGTGTGTGCAAAATAGTTTAGAGCGGCCGACATGTTAGGGGTTCCGCAGTTTGGTGTGTGTGCGCAACGTAGTGCTAGAAGGTGCTTATTTGGTAGCGGCCGACACGTTCAGGGTCCCGCAGCTTGAGGTGTGCGCAACATTATGTGAAAAGGTAGTTATTTGGAAGCGGCCGACACTTTCGAGGTTCCGCAGCTTGGCGTGAAACAAGTAGCTTGGTGTGTATGCAAAATAGTTTAGAGCGGCCGACATGTTAGGGGTTCCGCAGTTTGGTGTGTGTGCGCAACGTAGTGCTAAAAGGTGCTTATTTGGTAGCGGCCGACACGTTCAGGGTCCCGCAGCTTGAGGTGTGCGCAACATTATGTGAAAAGGTAGTTATTTGGAAGCGGCCGACACTTTCGAGGTTCCGCAGCTTGGCGTGAAACAAGTAGCTTGGTGTGTATGCAAAATAGTTTAGAGCGGCCGACATGTTAGGGGTTCCGCAGTTTGGTGTGTGTGCGCAACGTAGTGCTAAAAGGTGCTTATTTGGTAGCGGCCGACACGTTCAGGGTTCCGCAGCTTGAGGTGTGTGCAAAGTAGTGAGAAGAGGCAGTTGTTCGGAGCGTGAAACTAGTAGCTTGGTGTGTGTGTGTGTGCAATAAAGTGCGAAAAGTAGTTATTTGCAGAATTAAAAAAAAATATGATAGGTACATTTTTAGACCTAGAAATTCAATTTCAGCCGCGCAAAAATCTTGAAATTTCGACTTTCAGTGGAGATAGACGACTTTTTTCAAAGTCTAATATGGATTTTATGATTTTCAAGAAGTTATATTTTTTGGACACCCCTAATTCATTGTACCAGACATCTGAAAAGCTTATACTCACCTCAAAACAAGTCTTCGAATTAATCGATATTTGCTCATCCGTCTTCAAATCTAGCCTATACCAGTCATGGCTACCAACAATTGTTTCATTTTCCAAATGGGGCATAGTTTCGGGTACCGATGATAGAATTTCTTCGGCTTTGTCCAATGCGTAGGTGGATTTAATAGGGATAAGCTTATGCTGAAAATTGGCAAAATTACCTTCTATGGCAGAAGATTTTTCCCGGCGAATCGGCAAATTGCCGGAATTGAAATTTCCGGCAAACCGGCACATTGCCGGAATTAAAAATTCCCGCCAAATCGGCAAATCGCCGGAATTGAATATTCCGGCGAACCGGCAAACTGGTAAATTGCCGGAATTAAAAATTTCCGGCAAATCTGCAAGTTGCCGGAACTAAACATTTCCGGCAAATCGGTAAACCGACAAATTGCCGAAAATAATAATTTTCTTCAAACCGGAAAATTGCCGGAATTAAAATTTCAGGCAAATCGACAAACCGGCAAAATTCCGGAAACGAAAATTTTCGGAAAACCGGCACTTGGCCGGAATTAAAAATATCCGACAAACCGGCAAATTGACGAAAATTAACATTTCTGGAAATTCGGCAAACCGACAAACTGCCGGAATTGAAATTTCCTGCAAATCGGCAGATTGCCTGATTTGCGAAATTCCGGCAAACCGGCAAATCGGTAAACCGGTAAATTGAAGGAATTGAAAATTCCCGGCGTATCGGCAATTTGCTGAAAATGAAAAATTTCCGGCAAACCCGCAAACCGATAAAATTGCCGGAATTAAAAATTTCCGGTAAGCCGGTGAATTGAAAAATTTTCCGGCAAATCGGCAAACCGGCAAAGCGGCAAATTGCCGAAATTGCAAAATTCCCGCAAATTGGCAAACCGGCAATTTGCCGATTTGCCGAATGGTAATTTCCGCCGTTCGTAGCCCAGCAGGCAGCATACCGCACCCTGCAATTCCCCACAAAACTCAATTAAAAAAAACTAACCGTCAGCCCGGAAACCTGAGCAATGGCCTGAATCGATTCCTGACACTGGTCCATAAAAGTCCACAAATCGTGTGGCTCATAGTTGATGCACAACTGAGAATGTGTGATGAACTTCAAGCTCGCCGCCAAAAGTGTCACGAAGAATACAGATCGAAGGAGAACAAATAGTCGCATTGTTGCTCGCGAGAAAACTGAAATAAATATCGATTTTTATTTTTGAAGTTGTTTTTTTTTTTGTTTTTGAAATCGAAATCCAACTCGTTGAAAAGGTCATGCGTTGGATTTTTTTAAAAATTTTAATTAAAAATAATTTTTTTTGGGGTATCACGTTGAAAAAAAATTTGAAAAATAATATTTTCACCATACAAAAAAAAAACTAAAAAATTGAATTTTCAAATGCAAACCTCTATAGAGCATTTTTTGGTTGATAAGTATCCAATAGCTATCACGTTTTGTGCCAAAATTGTACCTGAACCAACACTAAAAAAACGGCAAAAAATGCTAAAAGGCTGTGACCAGGACAAATTTACAAAATTCGAGAATTTAAGCAAAACTGTGACTCTTGGGCTCAAAAAAAAGTATGAGCCTAAGCCTAAGCCTAAGCCTAAGCCTGAGCCCAAAAAAGGTGTTAGTAATGTATTTTTCTTAAAGTCAAATAAAAAAAGTAAAAAAGGGTTTGTTATGATGGCCTCAGGCTAAGCCTAAACTTGAGCCTAATCCTTGGTTCAAGCCTAACCCTATGCCTACGCCTAAGCCTAAGCCTAAGCTTAAGTTTGAGCCTGAAACAAAGCCTAAGCCTGAGCCTAAGCCTAAACTTAAACCTAAGTCTATGACAAAGCCTATGCCTAAGCCTACGTCTAAGCCTAAGCCTAAGCTTAAGATTCAACCTCAGCTTAAGCTTAAGCCTAAGACTAAGCCTAAGCCTAAGCCTGAGCCTGAGCCTGAGCCTAAGCCTAAGCTTAAGCCTAGGCCTATGCCTAAACCAAAACCTAAGCCTAAGCCTAAGCTTTAGCCTAATCCCAAGCTCAAGTCTAAGCCTAAAAGGTGTTAGTTATCCATTTTTCTTGCAGAACGACGTGGAAAAACCACAAAACTCGTGGGCGGTGGTAACAGGCGACCAGCTAAAGAACTACAAAAAGAGTGACTGGAATCTACTGCTCAAGAATCATAATATCGTTTTTGCGAGGTTAGTTTTCACACAAAAATTCCGTCTCTAGAAGTCTGGAACTTCCAAAAAATCCGAAAAATTCCAGAACCAACACGGAACAAAAGCTGGAAATTGTGCAAGAAGTCCAAAGACGTGGTGAGACTGTCGCTGTGACCGGTGGCGGAGTCGATGATACCCCTGTGCTGGCCCATGCCAATGTAGGGATTGCTATGGGACAGAGTGGAAGTGACATTGCCAAGCAGACGGCTGATATTGTACTTCTGGATGATAATTTTGCGTCGATTGTGATGGGAATAGAGGAGGGAAGGCTACTGTTTGATAATTTGAGGTAGTAGAAATCTTTGTGAACTATGAAAATTTCAAAATAAGGACATAATTCAGATTGTCACTAGCCTACACATTTGCTCACTTGTGGCCTGAAGTCTTCCCAATCATGATGAGCTTCATGCTAGGGCTTCCACATGGGCTCTCGCCATTGCAGGTTGGTGATTGGCTTGATCTAAGTAGATCTACAAAAAATGCGCGGAGAAGAGAAGACGCATACTGATTTTGCATGGTTAAGTGCGTGCTAACATCACATTTTTTGGGCGCAAAAAATTCCCGCATTTTTTGTAGATCAAACCGTAATGGGACAGAGCCCTGGCACCACGTGTTTTGTGAGAAAGAGGGTAATTTAGACAGACTACATTGAGGCCTGAGAGTCTAAACAAGATGTCGCCCGGGCCAGGAGTGTACTCGTGCAGTTTCTTGTCCAAGTTTGGCCCGAAAAAATGTTATCTTGGATCAGAAGTTGGCTAAACTTGGAAACTTTTCTTGTTTCATTTCAAATTTGGGCCAAAGTTTGGCAAAATTGGTGGAGCCTGAATCCAAGTTTCGCCAAAATTTTGCCCAACTTTTGCCAGAGTTAGCCCGAGTTTAGCCAACTACTGATCTAATAATAAGTCAATATTTTTTGGGCCAAGCTTGAAAATCTGTTCTCGGGCTTAATTGACACCGACCGGTCTAGACAGATTAGAGATCTACAAAGCACCCCGAGGGAAATTAAGGCCCCCGGACCTCTGGTCTGACTGGTTTTAACAGAGCCGGACCAAAACTTTTTTCCGGCAACGGAGATAATAAAACAACTTCTAATAAGAATTACCTGTACGTAAAAGGCCCCCCCCCCCCCCCCCGGCCTCCTAAAGCCTAGCTTAAATAGAGCAAGGCTAAAGTTGGAAGAAGTGAAATTAGGACCGGGCCCAATAGGGGCGATCTAATGGTTTGGAACTTTTCAGAAAAACTATTTTTTGCCCAAAAAAAAGACAGTCTTAGATTAGATGGCCGAAAAATCAAAATGGGCAAAAATTAAAAATTGCACAAATTTGTTAAAAACGGGTAACGCATTTATTCCGAATTCAGAAAAACTAGGTATAACCTACCAAAAACTATTAAAAAGTGGCAAAATTGGGCAATTTATGGCAAAAACTCACAATTTTGAAACTCCTCTAAAATGGGCCGATCTATTAAAATCTACAAAGCCCCTGAGGGAAATTAAGGCCCCGGACCTTTAGAATCTGGTTTTAACAAAGCCTGACCAAAAAGCAAGAATCTCTAGACCGAGCTCTAACTGACATTAGCCGCAAAACCGGATTCCGACAGGAGCCCCACTTCATATTTTTCTAAGCCTAAAATTCCAAGCCCATCCACCCTAAACTCCATTTTCCAGATCCTCTCCGTGGACCTGGCCTCAGAGATGCCACCAGCCATCTCCCTAGCCTATGAACAACCCGAAAACGACATAATGCACACTCCGCCAAGATCTCGAACCGCCCGTCTTCTATCCAAAAGTCTTCTTGTCTACGCGTACATCCTCGCAGGCTTCGGTATCACTATCGGGTGCATTGCAGCCTATCTTAGTGTTTATTGGTAAGTTTTTTTTCGAACATGGTGCATCGTCCGAACTCTGAGAGGCTTCAGGTACCATAACATCCCTATCAGTGACATTCTATTCACTGCCGAACACCACTGGAAGATCGGAGCAAAGAACTTCACGACTAGCCAAGGATTGACGTTTGGTGAGCAACAGCAGTTATTTATAAAGGGGCAGGCTGCCGCGGCATGGCAGATCACATTAGTCATGTCACAAGTCTTCCATTTGTACAATTGTACGACCAGGAGGGTTTCCGTTTTCCGGCACGGTCTGACTAATATTGTCAGCGTTTTTGCAGTTATCATTGAGGTGAGTTTTTCGGATTAGGCCTAAACTTCGGCTTAAGCTCAAACTTAGGCATAAGCTTAGCTTAGAATTAGGCATAGGTTCTCTCTGAGTGTCTTGTTTAAGCTTGACTCAGGCTTAGGCCAACGGCTTAGACTTAGGCTTGGACTTAGGCTTAGGCTTAGTCTTAGCCTCAGGCCTAGTTTAGATTTAGGCATAGGTTTGGACTTCGGCTTAGGCTTAGGCTTAGGTTTAGATTTAGAATTAGGCTTTGGCTTAAGCTTGGGCTTAGGCTTAGGCTTAGCCTCTGGTTTTATTCCTAGGCTTAGGCTTTTAGGCTTAGGCTTAGCCTTAGGCTTAGGCTTAGGCTTTTAGGCTTAGGCTTAGGCTTAGGCTGAGATTAAGGCTTAGGCTTAGGTGTAGGCTTAGGCTTAGCCTCTGGTTTTATTCCTAGGCTTAGGCTTTTAGGCTTAGGCTTAGCCTTAGGCTTAGGCTTAGGCTTTTAGGCTTAGGCTTAGGCTTAGGCTGAGATTAAGGCTTAGGCTTAGGTGTAGGCTTAGGCTTAGCCTCTGGTTTTATTCCTAGGCTTAGGCTTTTAGGCTTAGGCTTAGCCTTAGGCTTAGGCTTAGGCTTTTAGGCTTAGGCTTAGGCTTAGGCTGAGATTAAGGCTTAGGCTTAGGTGTAGGCTTAGGCTTAGCCTCTGGTTTTATTCCTAGGCTTAGGCTTTTAGGCTTAGGCTTAGCCTTAGGCTTAGGCTTAGGCTTTTAGGCTTAGGCTTAGGCTTAGGCTGAGATTAAGGCTTAGGCTTAGGTGTAGGCTTAGGCTTAGCCTCTGGTTTTATTCCTAGGCTTAGGCTTTTAGGCTTAGGCTTAGCCTTAGGCTTAGGCTTAGGCTTTTAGGCTTAGGCTTAGGCTTAGGCTGAGATTAAGGCTTAGGCTTAGGTGTAGGCTTAGGCTTAGCCTCTGGTTTTATTCCTAGGCTTAGGCTTTTAGGCTTAGGCTTAGACTTAGGCTCAGGCTTGAGCTTAGGCTTAATCTCAAATCTAAAATTTTGTAAATTTGCCTGTTCATAGCGTTCAGAAATCAGGTTTTTCGATTCAAATTTGCCATTCGAAAGTAGCTCAAAGCCCAAAATCTTCCAGATCCTACTCCTGTTCATGTTCGTGTACACACCGGTCTTCCAATATATAATGGACATACATACTCCACCAGCACATGTCTGGGCAATTGCTCCAATCGTCGGTCTCTACCTGTTGGCTTTCAATGAGATGCGAAAGTATTTCATTCGAAATTTCCCCAAAAACAAGCTTGTTCGCCTTATCAAATGGTGAATCCATTTTTTTTTGTATATATTTATTGATTTGTACTTTTTTTCTTACCCCGATTCCCACCAGCACACAAAATTACAGGTTTTCCCCGCATTTTTCGCGCTCAATTTTTTAAAAAATAAATTAGTCGGTTCTTGTAATAGTTTTTGATGGGTTAAACCTAGATTTTCTGAATTCTACATATATAAATTACCCGTTTTCAACAAATTTAGACAACTTTTTATTTTTGCCCGTTTTGATTTTTCAGCCATCTAATGACTGTCCTTTTTTTTATTTTGGGCAAAAAAATAATTGTCCTGAAAATGTTCAAGGCCACTATATTCTGAAAAGGGGCAATTTTTCAGTGTTTACAGATCAATTTTGAGTCCTCTTACTGCAAAATTGCCCATTTTAGAGGAGTTTCAAAGTTGTGATTTTTTGCCAGAAATTGGCCATTTTTGCCACTTTTTAATAGTTTTTGACGGACTAAACCTAGATTTTCTGAATTCTACATATATAAATTACCCGTTTTCAACAAATTTAGACAACTTTTTATTTTTGCCCGTTTTGATTTTTCAGCCATCTAATGACTGTCCTTTTTTTTATTTTGGGCAAAAAAATAATTGTCCTGAAAATGTTCAAGGCCACTATATTCTGAAAAGGGGCAATTTTTCAGTGTTTACAGATCAATTTTGAGTCCTCTTACTGCAAAATTGCCCATTTTAGAGGAGTTTCAAAGTTGTGATTTTTTGCCAGAAATTGGCCATTTTTGCCACTTTTTAATAGTTTTTGACGGACTAAACCTAGATTTTCTGAATTCTACATATATAAATTACCCGTTTTCAACAAATTTAGACAACTTTTTATTTTTGCCCATTTTGATTTTTCAGCCATCTGTCCTTTTTTTTTATTTTGGGCAAAAAATAATTTTTCTAAAAATGTTCAAAACCACTATATACTATAAAAAAGGAAATTTTCAGTGTTTACAGATCAATTTTGAGTCCTCTAACTACAAAATTGCCCATTTTAGATGTGTTTCAAAGTTGTGAATTTTTGCCATAAATTGCTCATTTTTGCCACTTTCTAATGGTTTTTCATGGGTTAAACCTAGATTTTCTGAATTCAACATACATGAATTACCCGTTTTCAACAAATTTAGACAACTTTTTATTTTTGCCCAAATTTTTTTTCAGCCATCTAGTGTGCAAATACTCCGAGCTCGACGAAAAATCCGTCGTAAGTAATTACAAGCTGCTTCCAATGCCTTGCTCAATGTGAGCAAACCTGCACACACGCCCAGCTCTAATTAACGTATCTTGCCGATTATCCGGCAGCAGGTGTCCTCATTATGTTTTCCTATGGCTACCCCTACCTCGTCTCCATTTCCAATTCTCCGTTTACCCCCAAAATCTCTACAAAATGCACTACAAATCATGGATCGCGTGGATTTGTAAGCCATTTTTTCCCCTTTCGATTATCAATTTTTTGATCCCAAATTCTTTTGCAGATTCTACTTCTCATTCGTCTCACAAAAGTGCAAAAATCTGGCAATAGCTCAGAATATGAAAGGATCCAGTATAAACGTGATATTTGTCCCGAGAGTGGAACCGATTATCCACATTACTGTCAGATTAGCAGACGGAAGTGTTGCTTTTTTCTATGCTGATGAGCGACTTGATGAAGACGGAATCACTGAAAAACTTTCAAATACTTTCTCAATACGCTACCCAAATGGATTAAGTTCGACGTCTGTCTGAAAAATGGAAAACTCTAAAAATTGAATTAAAAGTGCTCATTAATCATTTCCAAGCATTATTTCATCTATCAAAGATTCAAAAGCTAAATCCCGGCGAGCCTAGATCGGAATCGATTTATCCAGCATTTGATGGGATTAAGATAGAAGTATTCGAATTATCTTTATGTAGACCCCTTCCCTACTTTGTCTGGAAACGAGAATTCGGAAATTTTCTAGATACTGTCCAGAAGATACATATCAAGTGCAGGGATACTTCTTATGACAGCAATTCTCACATGCGGAAGGTATTATTGGAAAATCACGATTGTGTAGAGTTCCTTAGAATGGAAACTTCGTTATTATGGATTACAAACTCCACTATTATAAAACTAAACTACCAAATTAAAGCCCATCTCTTAAATGAGTTCTTCAAACACTGGATTCATGGATCAAACCCAAGGATGAAACTTTTCGAGGCTCTCATTGAAACTAGACACTTGAAATTGAAAAAGTATATTCAAAAAGTATTCAGTGGTATCAAGTACAAAGGAAAATTGTCTTTCAAGCGAATCAATGGAGTTATTGAGAATCAAATATCTATTGAAGGTTTTGACGGAAAACTCGCAACAATTGACATAAACATCAATGTTCGGAGGATTTTAATGCAAATGTCTGTGCAGTTTTAATTTTGATACTATTGTAAGGATACCCACCCTTTTCACTTCACATTTTACATAAATAAATACTAATTTATTTGCCTGTAAATTCTCTCTGATAATTTACAGAAAGAACGGACGAAATCGGTCAAGGACAACGATTTCTACAGCGAGGACAATTCGTGTGGAGGAGAAACTCCAGTTCAAACCGCCGCCAAGCTGTCGTTGGTCGCATTGTCGCGTCGAGACCCGTCGTCGTTAAAGGCTGCGCCTTTAACCCGGAAATGCCTATATAAGGAGAGGAGGACGCTCATTTGTCATCATTTCTTAACTCTTTGACCCGTTACTTGTCGTTTTCCCTTTTCTCTCGTTTACTCTGTTTCGACGATGCAATTCGTCTGTTCCCTTTTACTTAATAAACCCTTATAAGATCGATCAGTGTGCGTGAGTGGCAGTTACATCCTATACCTTTATTCTATTAATAAAATAATTCTATTGATTTGATTTATTACCGATTAAACTCGTGATGAAATAAAATAAGAGTTGTATTGTATAAAGACATGGATAAACTAAATACATAATGTTGTACAAAAACAGTATTAAACATTCTTAGAACTATTATATTCTGACTATTTTTTGTTCAGATCGAAATTTACAGGCTTATCTTCTAGTCCGCCCTTTTTAAGACTTCACACAATTCAGGCCTATATTTCGCAAAATTCAGCAAAAAAACTGGCGTCATGGTGCATCGACTATCGATTTTTCGTAATTTTCAGC
Source organism: Caenorhabditis elegans (assembly GCF_000002985.6). Lineage (NCBI taxonomy): Eukaryota > Metazoa > Nematoda > Chromadorea > Rhabditida > Rhabditidae > Caenorhabditis > Caenorhabditis elegans. Next base: position 14,433,896 of record NC_003279.8, on the reverse strand, counting down.
CATTTCTAACCCATTTTTCAGATATTTTCCCCTTTCTCCCAATATTTTATCTCATGTGCATCGAATCCATTGGTAAATGATCTCCTGATTAGCGCGCGCGAATTTCGATTTTTTTGCAAAAAAAGAGATCTACAATATTCAAAAAGTTCGAATTTAAAATATTCTTTACGATATTATGTCCTTTGAACTAATCAATAACTAGACAAAAAAAATCGATAATTAGTATCTAGGCGGCTTTTGTCTTGATCGTGAGCCCATGCATATCCTTAATCTGCTCCCGGAGAATGGAGGTGACCTGTTTGTGTTGAGCAACTTTCGATTTTCCCTTGAAACCGGCGGCTTCAACGACCACGTCGAACATTGATCCGCAGCCATCTGTAATATGGAGCTTGTAGTTTGTAGTGTATAGTTTGTAGTTTGTAGGGTATATTTTGGAGTTTGTAGTTAGTTTTGTATAGTTTGGAATTTATAGTGTACATTTTATAGTTTGTAGTGTTTAGCTTGTAGTTGGTCGTATACAATTTGTAGTTTGTAGTGTATAGATAGTAGTTTGTGGATATATTTTGTAGTTTGTAGTGTATGGTTTGTAGTTAGTGTTGTATAATTTGGAATTTATAGTGTACATTTTATAGTTTGTAGTGTATAGTTTATAGTTTGTAGTGTTTGGCTTGCAGTTTATATTTCGTAGTTTGTAGTTTGTAGTTTATAGTATACAGTAACTAACTTGTTTTTCATTATTTCTACCATTAATTTTGTGAGCGGAACAAAAAAATCATGAATGAATACCCCACGTATAGACTACAAACTACAAATATTAGTCTGATTATACTAGTTTATAGTATGTCTATTGTAGTTTGTAGTGTGATTATTGTAGTTTGTAGTGTATATTTTGTAGTCTGTAGTATGCCTATTGTAGTTTGTAGCGTACTCACTAGAAACATCGTGAACCTCGACACGAGTACATCCATCAATTCCCTCAGTGAGCAACTTGCTCATTTTCAGCTCGGCTTCTGACATTTTGTGCTCTCCACCACAACATGCCGAGTGACGCCTGATTGCTGAGGAGAGGAGGCCTGATCTCAGTGGGGTGGCAAGGCGGAGCATCTGAAATTTCGAGAAATGATAGCTTTTTTTTCGATTTTTTTCAGATTTGGAGAGAAAAAAAAACAAGAAATTTCACATTTAAACAAAAAATTTGTTATTTTTTCAAATTCTCGAGGTTTTTATAAATTCTGAAAAATGCCGAAAATTCGTAATTTTAGCTTTTTTAGTTTAAAAATTAGAAAAAAAATTGAAATTTTCGAAAAAAAATCAATAAATGTTCTATTATATATTATTATTATATATTTTATATATTATTAAATATTATTATATTATTATATACTATTATATATTATATAATAAATGTTACATTTGTTCTATTTTTCAAAAAAGTAATTAAATTTTTTTTTTTCGAAAAAATTTTCAAAAAATTCAAACTTTTTTAAAGATTTTCTAGAATTCAACTTCGACAAAAATTCGTAATATTTGAAAATTCCAAAAAATTACCAGAAAATGCTTTAAAAGTTAAAATATTTATCTAGTTAATTAGAAAGTATTCCTTTAGCGAAATATTCAAAAAAAACTTTTTTTAATCAAATTTTTCAAATTTTACATTCAAAAAGTCACCTGCAATGCATAATTTACATTACATGAAATTGAATTTTTTTGATTTTTTTCCCAATTATTAAGCTTTTAAAAATTAGCTTAAAAATACAGATTGTCAACATTTTTCAGAATTTTTTTGTTGAAAAAATGCGAATTTTCTCAAAAAAAAAAATCAGTTTCAAAATTGTGAAAAAAAAATTCTAAATGGTTTTTTTTTAAATTTAAGCTTCCGTGATTACTATAACATTTTCAAAAAATTGAGGAAAAAATTCAAAAAATGTTTTTAATTTTTCAAAAAAAAAAGCTCATCCTAAAAAACACCGTAATTAGCTAACTTTTTCAAGAAATTCAAATTTTTTTTCCAAAAAAAAAAAAAAAGGCAAATAGCATAAATTGATATCCTAAATGGACAACAGAAAATATAAAAATCAGAAAAAATTTTTCAAAAAAATACTTGTATTGCATTGTAAAAACGTCATTGCACAATCGAAAATTCGAAAAATAAAAGACCACGTAAAATACAAAAAATCGGGAAAATATCCAAAAAAATCAGTTAAAAAGTACAATTATCGTAGTGTAGCAATCTTTGGAATACTCCTCTCATCATGATAATCACTAACATATCCTAAACTCGAACCATCTTCACTTGTATCCCCTAATATTCGTTGTTTCTGTACTTGAATTGCTGCTTCGGATTCCGGAACAACTTTTTCATTTTTCACCAAATTCGGCAATTTTTCTTCACTCGTATTCATTCCACAATGCTTTTTTAGTGACCATTGCATTGCCCAAATCGATAGAGGACGCATGTAACCAATGGCTCGGTAGAATCTGAAATTCGGATATTTTAGGATTAATTTTTGGGATTTTTTAAAGAAAAAATGTTTGGAAATAAAAAAAAAATTCCAAAATTATTGTTTTTTTGGATATGAATTTTTTGTTTCTATTTTTAAAAATAAATTTCCATTTTTTGGAATTAGTTTTATGAATTTTTGCTTTTTTGAATATCCAAATTTTTCTGGAATCAAAAAAAAAAAAGTTTTAATGTTTTTTTTTAATTTTTTGTAAAGTTTCAAACTTTTTTTTTTGGGATTACGAGTATTTTTGGAAGTTTGAAAAAATAATTTTTGATTTTTTTGGATTTTTTTCTAATTTTTGAATTTTTTTTGGGATTTTTTTTAGAAATGTGTGGAAAATTTTTTTTTTTTTTTTTTGGAAAAATCTATTAAAAAAAACAAATTTCAGTTTTTTTTTTCAACAAATTTCTTTTCCTCACAATTTTTTCGATTTTCAGTTTTTCGAGTTCAAAATTCGGGAAATTTAAATTTATCGTTTAATGTTTTATAAAACGTATTATATGAACACTAAATATGCGTGTTGCACAACACATTTAACGCGCAAAAAATATCTCGTAGCGACAACTATAGTAATTCTTTAAAATGCTACTGTACTGCTTATGTGGATTTACGGTAATAATTTATTTCACGATCAAATATGACTTACGAAAACTCGAAAAAAAAATTCAATCCGAAAATCGAGCCCGTAAATCGACATTAAGAAGTTACTGTAGTTTTCGCTATGAGATATATATATATACGCATTCTCAGAATTTAGTGTTCCCGTAATCATATATACATATACATATACATATATACATATACATACATATACATATACATATACATATGCATATGCATATACATATACATATACATATACATATACAAATACATATATATATATATATATACATATAGGACTGCTCCATACTACAAACTAGATAGTTTCTTCTTGAATTTTCAACATCTCACTCACTTCGATTCATAAAGTGCTTCAGGCGTCTGATATTGTAGTCCAGTCTCCTCAAAACATGTCAGATAACTCCCCGACGCCGTATGAAACGCCTTTTCCACTTCTCCCTGTTGAATAAGTAACGATGCAACTGCATAAGTAACACCCGTCCACATTTCATCAGCCTGAATGTACTCCCGATCTACGACTCCTGACGGTTTCATTCCATTTACTGCACCCATTCGTCCGTTTCCAAATTTACACACATTCAATCGATAAATCGTATCCAACGCTGATCGGACCATATGATTCGGGAGAAGCTCGTCGGCTAGTTCAGGAGATACTGATTGAAGGAACCAATAACCACATAGTTGATCAGCCATCACTGTTTCTCTACTACGGGATCGCTCACAGAATCGGAAGTAGGTTCCTGTCCATAGAGTGTCGATGAATACCTTTTTCGCTTTTTCGAGAGTATTCCTGAAAAAAAAAATGATAAAGTAATGTATAAAAATCGAAATATTTTCCGATTTTCCGATTTTCTAAATTTTCGTTTAAAAACTTCATTCGCAAATGAAAGAAAAATTGCAAAAAAATTCACGTGTTGTCAGGTGTTGTCCCATATCGGTTTGATCTACAAAAAATGCGGGAATTCAGACGTAGACTTCTCAACTGATTTCGCATGCCGACGTCACATTTCTTTGTGGAGAAATTCCCGCATTTTTTGTAGATCAAACCTTTATGGGACAACCTGACACCACGTGAAAATTTAAATTTGAGTTTTTTTTTAAAGTTATGGTGTTTTTCAGAGAAAATCAAAAAATCGGAAAAATGGAAAAATTTTAATTATAAAATTGACGTTTTCCGATAAAATTAACTTAAATGTTTGAATTTGTTTCATTTTTATGATTTTACAACGAAAAAGTCCGTAAAAATTGGTGAAAATAAAGATTTTAGCTTGGAAATTTCAATTTGGTGAGGCTAAAACTTTGTAGTTTGTAGTCTGAGCCTCAACCAATACGTTTTTTTTTCGGTTTTTGAGCATTTTTCCATTAAACTCAACTTATTTTGATAAATCTCTTGTTGTTCTTCAATTTTTTTTAAATTTTCTAACAAAAAAAAACAACAAAAAAAAACGATTGGTTGAGACTATCACTACAAACTACAAAATTGTAGCCTCACCAAACGAATTGTTATGCTCAATTTTAAAGTTTCAGCCTATTTTTACGATTTTTTAAAAACTTTTTCGAGGAAAACGCCGAAAATCATGTAAATTTCCGTCGAAAACGCTCAAAAACACAAGAAAACTTTTGGTTGAGGCTCCGACTACAAACTACAACTTCGCTCAGCCTCACCAAACTCGGGTGTCAAGCAAAAACCGTCATTTTTAACCAATTTTCTTCCAATTTTTTTGCATTTTTCATCAAAAATCAATTCATTCCGCACACCTGAACAGCTGCTGAGTCTCATCATCCTTCATAAGCCCGGCCATTTCAATAGCAACTCGAAGAGAAGCGAGCCATAAGGATCCACAATACGCACTAACACCCTCCATTTGCCACGCATCATAAGTCTGATCTGCTTTTCCGAAGTTCTCAATCATTCCATCGCCATCTTGATCCCAATTCTCCAGTGCTTCAAGCATAATCATCCGTACCGCCGGCCACGTATGAAATAGAAAATCCTCGTGTTCATTCGAGAGGACTACGTAATCTCGCCACGACGTTAATACATACTTCATATTGAGATCTTTCCATTTCCCAGTATCATGCATCACATAGGCATTTGTGGCAATCCATGGCTCATCGGCGGGATTTCCGAGGTCATGAGGTACGCGGCTAGCGGTTTTCACGTTCGCCCAGTCTCCTTCCATATGGAATCTTGTGGGTTTTTCGATTGAGTGATATACTTGGTCGGCTGCAATTTTATAATGTATGTATTATATATTGTACTATAATTATTGTAATAGTATATATGCATTATGTATTTATTATATTGTATTATCATTGTAATGCAATTATATTGCACTGTTATAAAGTATGCGCTTTATATGTATTTGTAAGGATTTTCCGGTTCCCACCTCTCCAATATAAGAGCATTACTTCAGTCTAGTTTTCCAGGTCCAGCAAGTGTCGTCGTAGCGAATGCATGTCTGCATTCGGCCGTCACCGCTGCCAACAACAACGACTAGGCCTGCTACCTGTCTACCGTACTCGATGCAAACGCGCCCCGTTGGACGGCGCGCTCAATTCGCCTCGGATTGCTGCCCGCCAATCCTCGTCAACCAGGAGTATAAAAGACCGTCGTCACGCTCATTCGAGGTCTTCTCTAATTCCTTTTACTTGTGTTACTTATTGCCATTTTCCCCTCTTTACATGTCCCATTAACTCGGTGATTTCTCTATTAGTTTATCCTTAATAAACCGTAATAACCTCAAACCTTCCAACTCTTATTTATTATATATGTACTGTATTATATAATTATTCTAATGTTATATATTGTATTGTAATATGTATTGTAATGTAATGAATTGTATTATTATTGTAATGTTACATACTATGCGCTATATACGTATTATGTAAGTATTACATATGTACTACCGTATTTCCTCTATTAGTCTTGCACCCCTACGGACCAATCGAAAATTAGTCTTGCAGCCTCTATTAGTATTGCATGCAAGACTAATAGAGGAAATACGGTAATAGTCTTGCGCCCCTATTCTTGCCAGACCAGCGGTATTTTGTCAAAACTTCAAAAATTTCGCCATTTTTTTAGCTAAATTAAATTTTAAAGTGTTCAAATAATTGATAAAACAATAGAAAAGTATGTATTTTTCACGATTTAGACTGTTTCAAGTCAAATTTTTGATAATAAATTATCAATTTTACAAAGCTATTGGACCTTCGGAAATTAGTCTTGCAGCCTCTAATAGTCTTGCAGTCTCTATTAGTCTTGCACCCCTACGGGTCGATTGAAAATTAGTCTTGCATGCAAGACTAATAGAGGAAATACGGTATATGTATTATGTATTATATTGTATTATTATTAATCTAATGTTATATATCGTATTGTAATGTAGTGTATTGGAATTATACTGTAATGTTATATACTAAGCACTATATATGTATTATGTTTGTATCATATTGTATTATTATACTATTGTTATATATCGTATTGTGATGTAATTATATTGTAATGTTATATACTACTGTATATCTATTATGTATGTACTATATATGTATTGCATTGTCAGCAGTGAATGAAAAATTTCAATTTGCCACGTACTAAATTCCGATTGAATCGTAATCTCAAGCTCTGGCCAGAGCTCTGCGAGAGCAAACGACGCGTAGAAATGGACATCGTACGTGTTCACCATTCGATATTCCCAAGCTGAAATCAAATTTAATTTAAATGGAGGAAAATGCAAAATTTTTAAAGTGAAAATTGGGTAAAAATGAAGATTGTAAAGGTAAAAATCACTGCAAACCAAGTTCGGTGAGGCTAAACATTTTGTAGTTTGTAGCTCCTCGGAGCCTCACCAAATCGATTTTCATCTATTTTTGGCCATTTTTAACCAAATGTTCCCAATTTTTCGCCATAAATTCCATAAATTCCACAAAACCTACACTCCAAATACCCGAATCGTCCAATTTCCTTCATTTTATCCTTTGTATAATGACTCAAATGTGTCTCGTGTTCAGCCCAATTCTCATCGAATTCAAACCAAACAGTTCCGCCGTCAGTGATAAAATACAGCTCATTAAAGATCGCAGATTTATACCAATCCGGCAGTTTTTTGTGATTTAAAATCGGCGATTGCCATGCCTCAATTTCGGATTCCCATTTATCTTTTAGCCGGAGAGCTCTGACACACAGCGAATCCGCCGCACTTCCAGCTTCAGAAGCTTCGAAAAATCGAGTATATCTTCGGTGATAGCTTCGAGCAACTGATCCGAAATGAACTTTTGGCATATCCCAGCTCAGAGCATAGTCGTGGGTTTTTGTAGAGTTGGGTGGAAGGGTGAAGCGGTTACAGACGGCTACAGCCATTTCACGGGCATTTATGAGACATTCTTCTTCCTGGAAATAAATATATTGAGGAAAAAAGCTTTTAGAAATGCAAAAAATCCTGTTTAAATCTGTTAAAAACTCAAAATTTGTTGGTTGAGGCTTAGACTACAAACTACACACAATATTCAGCCTCAACCAAATTAGAAAGCTTTTTTCATTTTTTTTATGTTCTCGATATTTTTACGCTTCTTTGAGGTAGTTGATTTGAGAAAAAAAAACTCAAATTTTGGTTGAAATTGCTCCAAAAACCAAAGAAAACCGATTTGGTGAGGCTCAGGCTACAAACTACAACAATTTCTAGCCTCACCAAACTCAGTTTTCGCTTCTTTTTTTTTTTAATTTTCATTTTGCATCACCGTTTTCCCGAATTTAAAACTTTTTGGATTTGGTGGTAGGTTTTATAAAATTTCTGAAAAAAATCGACTACAAACTACGATTGTGTTTAGCCTCAACCAATTTTTTAACAGTTCAATTTGGTTGAGGCTGGAAATCTTGTAGTTTGTAGTCTAAGCCTATTCAATTTTTTTTTGCTTGTGGCGCTGACTACAAACTACAAAAACTATTTTAAAAGTGTTATGAAAAGTTGTTTTTAAAAAATTTAAAAAAAAGATGATTTTAACTACAAACTACAGTAATATTTTTAGCCTCAACCAATTTACACTAATTTGGTTGAAGCCGGAAATCTTGTAGTTTGTAGTCCGATAGCCTCAACCAATCGTCAATTTAGTCTAAATTCCTAGTTTTCAACAGATTTTCACCGAATTTTTTGCATTTTCCAACAGATCAGCAGAGCCCAAAACATATCTAACAGGAAAATTAGAATTTTCTCAGAAAATTGAATTCGAATTTGGCGATTTTTTTTGAAATTTCGACTACTGCTACTGCATTATAGTAATCAAGACAGACTGTGCCAAATTGCAAATAACTGTAGTTTGTAGTCTAAATTAGGCAAAATTGCTGCTCCAAACTGCTCCAAACTTCAAAACCTATCAAGTCGAGAATGTAGTTTGTAGTCTAATTCTAGCCACCGATTTCTCTCTCGCAAAAACAACTAACACAACTCGGCACATCGCCC